>NW_024870718.1:1452500-1785000 GCF_019054845.1 Dipodomys spectabilis | reverse complement strand
GTTGGTAGGAGGACATTGATACAAAACTTGACCTTCTCTTTTTGATTTTTTGGTTGGCATCCCAGGGCTTAAACACAGGGCCCAATGCAATGAGCTGTTTTGCTCAAAGCTGAGGCTCTACCACCGCCAGAGTTCCACGTCCAGCCATCTGGTTGATAATTGGACATAAGCGCCTCCCAGGCTTTCCTGCCTGCTCTGGACAGTATCTCCTGCTTGGCTTTCTCTCTCAAAGCTGGAGCTCTACCCTCTGGGCCACTGCTCCACTTCTGGTTTTCTGGTGGTTTATTGGAGATAAGAGGCTCACATACTTTCCTGCTCAGGCTGGCTTTGAATGGTTATCTCCTGAGGAGGATTTAAGCACCTTTCCTTAGGGATTCGCTGACATGCCACTCCACAAAACCTTTAGTCTAAATCTTGAGAGGAACTAGAGAAAAACAGAAACAAGAAGATGCTTCTAATGTGTTCTAGATACTTAAGGGTGTAGACAAAAACATTCATAATTATTAGGTCATTTTATACACAAAAGGAGCAATGCAGACAGTCTGAAATTCGCTCAAGGTTTCAGTCCTTTCGTCCTGAGACAGTAAATTCACTGCAGCTCAATGCTAAGTGACCGAACTGGCATGTCCTGTGGACATTTGCTCCAAAATCCTGGGACACTCATTTCTCATTTTTGGCTTCAAACCTGTGGCCAGAGGGGAAGATAAGGAGAGAAAATCCTTCTCAGAGAAAGCAGCTATAAAGGACATTGGGTAGTTTACTTATAAATTCAAACCATTGGAATGACCCTGTTAAGAAGTCAGATGTACAGAGTAAAAATGAAGAAGAAAAGAAAGGCAGGTGCCAGTGGCTGCTGACTGTAATCCCAGCTCCTCAGAAGGCTAAGATGTATAGAATCTTATTTTGAATCTAGCCAGTGTAGGAAAGTTGACAATATTATATCTATGAGATCAGAGAAAAACCCAGAAATGGGGCTGTGATGCATTTTTAATGTGCTACCTCTGAGCAAAAGGAGTTCAGGGACAACAGCTAGGGTTAATGTCCAACCCCAGGAACTGCCGCCCACCAAAAAAAAAGACGGTGTAGCTCCATGTATTGTACATGGATGGATGTATCCCTATAGGTGAATCTCCAGAGTAGCTATGATGAATGGCACTGAACTAGGAAATTTGTTTTCAATACAATGATTTCATGGCACAGAAAGGGCTTTCTAGACATTGCATGTTCGGGGGCTCCCCTCACTGTTCCCAGTGTACCCTGAGGGTTTCTCTGCATCCCATGCCTGTTGGAAGAAGTCTCTAATTGTCTGGACAGGCAGACAAAAGGCCTCGCTCCTGTACAGCGGTGAAACAAACAACTCCATCTGGGCCAACTAGTGAGGATGAGTGTGGGTAGGCGCTGAAGGTCAGGAGAAAAAGGCTTCTTTGTACCCCAAGCTATCTCTCTCTCCAGTGCTCTGTTTTGACAAGAAGCCTTCATTTATGCCACCAGCCTTGGCAGGCCAAGTTCCCTGCACTTATCTTGCCTTTGTGAGACTATAGACTATAGTCCTTCTGGCAGACAACTAGGGCACTGAACCTAATGACATGTTTAATTGCCGTCGATGATGGGCCTATGATGCCTCTCCAAGGTTTCTGGAACCTTGGGAAATCCAAGCACATGTCAGATATCACAAAGCTTCCTGTCATCTAAGGTTGGTGAAGCTCATCATGTTTTGAAACATTTGACCTCTCCTAGTTGGGCCCTGGGTGGGTAGGTTTTGGGGTTGAACACACGGCCTGGGTGCTGAACATGAGCACAGTGCAGAAGCCCAGTGCTCTACCATTTGGTGTCACAGCTTCACTTCTAGTCTGTGTGTGTGTGTGTGTGTGTGTGTGTGTCTGTGTGCATGCATGCATACACCAGTCCTGGAGATTGAACATAGGACCTGAGCAGTGTACCTAGTTTCTCTTCTACAAGGATATCTCTCTCCTACTTGAGCCACAGAGACACTTCAGGCTTTTTTCTAGTGAGGTGGTCCTGAGAAATCATGCCCAGGGTTTCATATATGCAAAGCACTCAACCCCTAAGGCCCATTCCCAGCCCTCTACTTCAGGTTTGTTAGTTTCTGTCTTTTTCTTGTTGTTGTTGTTTTCTGTTGTAGCAGTTAAAGTCTGGACCTGGGTGCTGTCCCTGAGTGCCTCAGCTCAAGTCTAGTGCTCTACCACTTGAGCCACAGCACCACATCAGATTTCCTTGTGGTTCATTGGAGTTCAGTGTTTCAAGGACTTTCCTGCCCCAGACTAGCTTTGAACCATGATCCTCAGATCTCATCCTGCTGAGTAGCTAGTATGACAGGCATGAGCCACAAGCACCAAACTTCCACTTCAGGTTTCTTAGTGGTCAATTGCAGATAATAGTCTCATGGGACCTTTTGTGTCTGAGATATTTTGGAACCCAGATCCTCAGATCTCAACTTCCTGAGATGGCAGGATGACAGATCTCAGCTATAGACCCCTAGGCTGTGGCACTCTGCTGCAAGGGGGTCCTTGGCTCCACGTGGTTGAGGGCTATCCATGAAAGAAAAAGTATTTGAATCCTTACGGTGTGGTTCATTTAACCTAAGAGCAACATATCTGACATTTTCTGCTTGTCTCAGGCCTATACTAGTTATGGCAAATAAGGAAAACCATGGGACCTATGTTTCTTTGAGCCTGTCTTACTTCAATTAATATAATTTTTTCCAAGTCTTTCCATTTTCTAACAAATGTGGCAATGTCATTTTTTCTTATGGAGGCATAGAATTCCATAATATATATATATATATATATAGATATGTGTGTGTGTGTGTGTGTGTGTGTGTGTGTGTGTAATATGGAATTCTATATATATATCACATTTTTTGTCTGCAAAATCATCTCAGTTGTGGAGCTCTTACAAGGACCAGATGAATGAATGAACCCTGTGAAAGACACAGCACGTGACACTCTTTGCATGACTCAGCACACAGCACCCTGTAAAGGACTCAGCACATAGCACCCTGTGCAAGACTCAGCACAGAACACCCTATGAAGGGCTCAGCACATAGCGGTATTCCACAAATTGTCATTAGAATTAGGGTGGTTTCATCAGTATCACCCTTCACTGAGGAACATTTCACCAACCACACAAGATCACATCTAATGGTTTAGAGGGGTGTTTTTTGTGAGGGGGGTTACCCATGAGGCTGGAACTCAAAGCATGTGCATACTGTTCTAATAACATTTGCTCAGGGTTAGAGCTCTGCCACTAGGAGCCACATTTTAAAGAGTGTCACAGACTTCCTGCCACGGCTGGATTTTAAAGCCCCCAAACAGCTAGGATGATGGGGTTAAGCCAGCCATCAGCATCTGGTTCCATGCAGCTGGGTTGCAGCGGTATACATATGGCTAAGTCAGGATAGGTGGCAGCTATCAGCGCCAGACTCATAGCTTGCTCTGTGATGATGTATTTGAAGTCCTGTCCTTATATCATTGCAGGTAGAACATTATACCTTTTTTTTGGCGGCAGTCCTGGGGCTTGAGTAAGGGCTTAGAAAATGTCCCTAAGGGTTCCGGGAAGATGGCGGAGGCGAAGCTGGAATCTGAACAAGCTCTTGCATAGAAAACAGTTTCAGAGTTCCAGTGAACAGTCCCAAGCCAGAGAATCACACCAAGTGTGCCATCACAGGACAGAGAGTTAGTCAAGAGAGGGGAAGCCAAGCAGACACATCTGAGCAGCTGCCGCTGTGGCGGCAGGGTCGCAGCGGCAACCACCGCCGCGGGGGCATACCTGAGACACAGTCCGGGACGAAGGAGCCAGACGCAGTGGACAAGCGGATTCTACTCAACACCAGCAAGAACCGGCAAGGAGCGGACAACTTCATCCTGCACTTTGCAGACCAGAGACGACCCAGGATCCAAGACTAGTCGTGAGTAGAAGCCCGACTTCCTCACTCCTTCTCAGGGAGCAGAGGAGGGAAGGCCACCCCTCCCCCCCCCCCAGCACCGGTGATCTCCATCTTGGATACCGACAAAGCTCGGAGGAGCGGCTAGCTCCAGCTCAGGCCTTGGAATAAAACGAGTCATTTAGCAGGTCACAAGAACTTAACGGCGAAGTGACCTCACAGACTCAGTTCCATCCACGGAAAAGTCACCCAGCTCAGGCGCGAGCCATTGGAGTGGCTCTCCTCACGGGGTAACCAGAGCCAGAGGCTGCCCCTCCCTCTAGCAGCCACCACAATCAATTGAAAAACAGAAACCCTGAGAATGGCTCCAGGCTGGGTGCTGTGAGTTTTTTCACAAAATAGCCCCAGGGAAAAGCTACTGTTTGTTGAAAAGCCTCAACTCTACCCAGAACCTAGCCTCATCACTGCATTCCCCTCTTGTGTGATTCTCAAAGCAGATCCCCCTCCCAGTAAACTAACCTGGGAGGGGGATCTCAAAATCTTGGGTAAAGCAGAGCATTTTTCTGCCTGTTCCAACAAACTGACTTAAGAAACCAATCAAGCCACAGGACCTCAAGCTGACCAGAGACTCCAACCAGACTCTGGTTACAGACAAAAGGGAGATACAGGACTCTTCCCACCCCTCCCAAAAAAAAAAAAAAATCAAAGAACTTTTTTTTTCTTCTTCTTTTCTTTTTTTCTTTTTTTGTTTTGTTCTTTTTTTCTCGTTTTTTGTTACCTTATATATATAAAAATTTTTTTTCCTTTTCTAAGACTTTTATTAATCTTTAATTTTTGCCTCTTCTGAAAAAATAATTGTTTTCCAGTAACTTTTTTTTTCTCATAATTTTTATTTTAGGAATAACGTGAATGTGTGTTTTCCTTTCTTTTCTTGTCTTCTTTCTCTTTGTCTTTCATTCTTAATTATCTTTTTGTTTTTTGTCTAGCTCTACTGAACTTCTGATCTTTTCTTCTCACTTTCCTATCCTTTCCACCTTTTCCTCTTTTGTTATTCTTTATGTGACTTAACTCTTGTCCTGCACATCCTCAGATAAACCCGTAGTTAACTAGTAGACCCTATCCCCCATTGTGTACACACTTAATCCACAAACTTATTACTCAATTCAAAACCTCTGAGACTTAAATTCATTAATAGCAGTACTACCTCTTTATACCTATATAATATTTTAAGCATTTTTTTAAAGTTTTTCACATCTCCTCTATGTCCTGCCCTTTTTCTCAACATATTCACATTCCTCTCTAAATAGATGGTCTTTTAATCTCTATAATAACATTAATTTTTACGTTTCCACTTTTTTCTGGTCTCTTTTCATTCCCCTTTCCCTTTCTTTTTTTTCTCTCTCTCTCTACTTGCATCCTACCCAACCTATTTCCTGCATTGTGATTAGGACATAGTTAACTCTCCCTGTGTCTCCCCACACCAATCTATTCCTATTTTTTACCCACATCTCTCCCTAACCCTAATAATTTCTGGTTTTCCAAATTCTTCTCTGCGGTTCGAAGTCCTTTAACATATAGTTGTTTGATGTCGAATAGATGTATCTGTTGAACTAGATTGTATCTGTAGACTATTGACTGTACAAATGCAAACTTTGGTTGATGGTTGCCATAAGATAGTGTTCTAGCACAAAACTGGTGCTATCTTCATCTCAAATGGGCAGAGTAAGCCGGAAAAACACAAGAAAAATGGCAAATTCGGGTATCTCAATTCCCAATCTTGATAATCAGGGGTTAGAACAGATAATGAATAATCCAGAGGAGAGTTCCCAAATAGCTCTCCAAACACTGCTGGCAAACATGCTAAATGAGAAGTTTGACAACATACAAAGGACTCTGTATGAGAGTGATAGGGAGAGAGAGGAGGCATCCCAGAAGTTTATACAGGAATATCATAAGTGTGAGGAAGCTACTCAAAAACTGATACAGGATTTGCGTGAAAAACTTGAGAATACTCAAAGAGAAAGGGAGGAATGGTGTGAGCAGGCTGAGAACACTCAAAGAGATCTGCAGGAATCCCAAGAACGGGAGGAAGCTAATCAAAGAGTAATACAGGAATTGAGAGACCAGGTAGAGAACACACAAAGATCACTAAAGGCATTCATGGAATCCATTAACAAAGAGCTGAAGGACGTCAGGGAGACCACAAAGGAAATGCTGAATGGAACCCAACAGAAGGAATGGGAGCCCAAAGAAACCATAACCAATCAACTAAGTGATTTGAAGACAAACACTGAACACCAAATTAAGGAAGCAAAGAAATTCATACAAGACCTAAAACAGAGCTTCAACAAAGAACTTGAAGCCATCAAAGCTGACCAACTAGAAGGAAAAGAGATAAAAAACAAAGTAGAGAGTCTTGACAGCAGGTGGGACCATGCAGAAGAACGAATCTCAGGGATTGAAGACAGCCTAGATATTATAGAGAAAGAACATACAACCATCCAAGACAAGTCCAAGAAATATGATAGATCTATCCAACACCTGGAAGACACCATCAGAAGGCCTAATCTAAGGATAATGGGTGTAGAGGAGCACCTAGAAACAGAAGTTAATGGTCTAGGAAATTTGTTTAACAGGATCCTAGCAGAGAACTTCCCAAACATGCAAAAAGATAGGCCTGTCCAGATACAAGAAGCCTTTAGAACCCCAAATAGACCAGACCAGAATAGGACATCCCACCGCCACATTATAATCCACACAGGATCAACTCAGAACAAGGAAAAGATCCTTAAAGCTGTCAAGGAGAAAAGGGTAATCACCTATAAAGGGAAACCAATTAGAATCACCTCAGATTTCTCAGCAGAGACAATCAAAGCAAGAAGAGCCTGGAATGATGTATGCCATGCCCTAAAAACAAACAACTATCAACCAAGAATACTGTACCCAGCTAAACTCTCCTTCATAACTGAAGGCCAAATAAAAACCTTCCATAGCAAAGAAAAATTGAAACAATACATCTCCACCAAACCAGCCCTACAAAAGATTCTTAAAGATGTCCTACACATAGAAAACCAACAAGACCGCAATAAAGGCCAAGAAACTGCACCCAAACTGAGAATCCAAAGACCATAGGAAGAACCCAGCTTTCGCAGCCCCCAAGAAGGTAGATAACATGGCAGGAACTCCCAAATACCTCTCAGTCCTATCTCTTAACGTTAACGGACTGAACTCTCCAATTAAGCGACATAGACTGTCTAGTCGGATTAAAAAACAAGACCCTTCTATCTGCTGCCTGCAGGAGTCACATCTTGCCCATAAAAACAAACACATTTTCAATGTTAAAGGCTGGAACAAAATCTACCAAGCAAACGGACCCCATAAACAGGCGGGAGTTGCAATCCTAATATCAGATAAAATAGACTTCAAATTAAAATGCGTGAGAAGAGATAAAGAAGGTCGCTTCATACTGATTAAAGGATCTCTCCTTCAGGAGGAAATTACAATTCTAAATATCTATTCGCCAAACAATGGAGCACCCAAATTTATCAAAGAAACACTACATTCCCTCAAATCCCATATAGATCCAAAGACATTAATTGTTGGGGATTTTAACACACCACTCTCCCCACTAGATAGATCAACTCGGCAAAAACTCAACAGAGAAATCGCAGATCTAAACAGCTGCATTGATCAACTAGACTTAACAGACATTTACCGAACATTTCACCCAGCAGCATCGGAATACACGTTTTTCTCAGCAGCACATGGAACGTTTTCTAAAATAGACCACATTTTAGGCCACAAAGCAAACTTGTCTAAATTCAGAAACATTGAAGTTATAGCTTGCATTGTCTCTGACCACAAGGGAATAAAATTAGAACTCAACACCAAAAGCCACCAAAGAAAGTCCGGTATCACATGGAGGCTGAACAACACACTGCTGAATCATGAGTGGGTCATGGAAGAGATTAGAAAGGAAATTCAAATGTTCATGCTATTCAACAAAAATGAACACACAAAATACCAGCTCCTCTGGGACACAGCAAAGGCAGTACTCAGAGGCAAGTTTATAGCTCTGAGCTCCTACATCAACAAATTGGAGAGATCTGAAACTAGCAATTTAATGACACATCTAAACCTCCTTGAAAAAGAGCAGCAAGATAAACCCCAATCCAGTAGACGGAAAGAAATAATCAAAATTAAATCAGAATTAAATGAATTAGAATCCAAAAAAACTATAGAAAGAATCAACAAAACAAAGAGTTGGTTCTTCGAAAAACTTAACAAAATTGACAGACCCTTAGCAAATCTTATCAGAAAAAGAAGAGAACACACCCAAATTAATAAACTCAGAGATGAGAATGGAAACATCACCACGGAAACAACCAAGATTCAGAACATTATAAGGGAATACTTCTCAAAACTTTATGCTAATAAGTTTGAGAACTTGACAGAAATGGACCTCTTCCTAGCAAATATTGACATGCCAAAACTAAACCAAGATGAGGTAAACTATCTTAACAGGCCCATATCAAGCATTGAAATAGAAACAGCAATAAGAGACCTCCCAGCTAAGAAAAGTCCAGGACCAGATGGTTTTACAGCGGAATTTTACAAGGCCTTCAAAGCAGAGCTCACACCAATTCTCCTCCAACTCTTCAATGAAATTGAAAGAGAAAGCTCACTACCGAACACATTCTATGAAGCCATCATAACCCTCATCCCAATACCAGGCAGGGACTCATCAAAGAAAGAGAACTATAGACCCATTTCTTTGATGAACATTGATGCAAAACTTCTCAACAAAATTTTGGCCAACCGACTTCAACAATTCATCTAAAAAATCATACACCATGATCAAACAGGATTGATTTCAGTGATGCAAAGCTGGTTCAATATACGCAAATCAATTAATATTATTCATCACATCAACAGGAGCAAGAATAAGAACCACATGGTTATCTGAATAGACGCAGAAAAAGCATTCGACAAGATCCAACACCCCTTTATGATGAAGGTTTTGGAAAAATTAGGAATCCATGGAACATTCCTCAATACAATAAAGGCAGTATATGACAAACCTACAGCCAGCATTATACTCAATGGTGAAAAACTAAAGCCATTTCCCCTTAACTCAGGCACAAGACAACGATGCCCACTCTCTCCACTTCTCTTCAATCTAGTATTAGAATGCCTAGCTACAGCAATAAGACAAGATGCAGACATAAAAGGGATCCAAATAGGGAAAAAAGAAATAAAACTCT
Source organism: Dipodomys spectabilis (assembly GCF_019054845.1). NCBI lineage: Eukaryota > Metazoa > Chordata > Mammalia > Rodentia > Heteromyidae > Dipodomys > Dipodomys spectabilis. The sequence goes on along the minus strand of NW_024870718.1, from coordinate 1,775,832 downwards.
CCCTCTTTGCAGATGACATGATCTTATATTTAAAGAATCCCATAGACTCCACTACCAAATTACTCAAGCTGATTCAAAACTTTGGCAAAGTAGCAGGTTATAAAATTAACCCCCCAAAATCAATGGCTTTTCTGTATGCCAACAATGAGAAAAGTGTGGCTGAAATTAGGAAAGCAACTCCATTTGTAATAGCCCCACAAAAAATAAAATACCTAGGAATTAACTTAACTAAAGAAGTGAAGGACCTCTATGATGAAACCTTTAAAATCTTGAAAAAGGAAATCAACACAGAACTTAAAAAATGGCAAAACCTCCCATGCTCCTGGATTGGAAAGATTAACATCGTGAAAATGGCAATACTTCCCAAGGCTATCTACAAATTCAACGCAATACCTATCCAAATTCCACCCTCATTCTTCAAGGAAATAGAAGAGGCAATCCAAAAATTCATATGGAACAATAAAAGACCCCGAATAGCAAAAACGCTCCTCAACGGAAAGAACACTGCTGGAGGAATATCAATACCAAATTTCAAACTCTACTATAAAGCCATAGTAATCAAAACAGCTTGGTATTGGCATAAGAACAGACCTGAGGACCAATGGAATAGAATTGAAAACCCAGAAATGAACCTACAGACCTATAGCCATCTAATCTTCGATAAGGGAGCTAAAACAATAGAATGGAAGACAGACAGCCTCTTCAGTAAATGGTGCTGGCAAAACTGGTTAACTACATGTAGAAAACTAAAGCTAGATCCTTATATATCACCCTGCACCAGAATCAACTCCAAATGGATCAAAGACCTTGAACTCAAAGCAGACACTCTGAAAACATTACAGGATGGAATAGGAGAAACCCTAGGTCTCCTTGGCTCAGGCCGAAATTTTCTGAATAGAGACCCGGAAACACAACAAATCAAAGAAAGGTTGGGCAAATGCATAAGGTTGCAGAGCTTCTGCAGGGCAAATGACATAGCTAGCAAGATCAATAGAAAGCCCACGGATTGGGAGAAGATCTTTACTAGCCATACAACGGACAAGGGTCTCATATCTAAAATATACTTGGAACTCAAAAAATTAAACCACCCAACAACAAATCCTCAAAGAAACAACTGCCCAATAAGTAAGTGGGCGAAAGACTTAAAGAGAAGCTTCTCTGAAGTAGAAAGAAGGATGGCCAATAGACACATGAAGAAATGTTCAACATCCCTAGCCATAAAAGAAATGCAAATCAAAACAACATTGAGATATCACCTCACTCCAGTTAGAACAGCAAAAATCAAGAACTCTAACAACAACAGATGCTGGAGGGGATGTGGACAGAAAGGAACCTTACTTCACTGTTGGTGGGAATGTAAACTTGTTCAACCACTTTGGAAAGCAGTATGGAGGTTCCTCAAAAGACTTCACATAGAACTCCCCTATGAGCCAGCAATCCCACTTTTGGGCATTTACCCTAATGTTTACAAAAAAGACCACACTAAAGCTACCAGCACAACTATGTTTATTGCAGCATTTTTTACCATAGCTAAGATATGGAACCATCCCAGATGCCCCTCAGTAGATGAATGGATCAAGAAAATGTGGCATATATACACAATGGAATTCTATTCCTCCATCAGAAAGAATGTCATTGCCCCATTTGTTAGGAAATGGAAAGGCTTGGAAAAAATTATATTAAGTGAAGTAAGCCAGGCCCAAAGAAACATAGGTCCCATGGTTTCCCTTATTTGCAATATCTAGTATAGGTATGAGTCAAGCGGAAAAAGTCAGACAATGTGATGTTAGGAAAAAGAACCCTCAAATATGTATTTTAATGTTTTTTTTCTTTCACGCATGTGTTTCTAACGAATTTATAAGATTATTTCTTTGTTGCTTTGTATGTCCCTCCCCCACAATGTAACCCCCGCTTTCACTATATTTGATGTCAGTATAACATGTGGAGGAGATGGGGACAACCAATCGCTTAAGGATTCAGGTGGGCCTGTTGCAACAATGAGAAGTACAAAATGTCATGTCAAAACCAGCTTTACAATGTCGGAGTGGGGGGGGAGAGGGGGTTTGATTGGGTGGGGGGGAGGGGGGAGGGTGGGAAGGGAGGTGAAGTGTAAACAAAGAGGAGGCTGCAATGCTTGGTAAGAAATGTATGCATTATCCTGCCCATGTAATTGTAACCCCTCTGTACAGTATGTTCTCAAATAAAATAAAATAAAATTAAAAAAAAAATAAGCGAGAGAGGTTATAGAGGAAAGAGAAGAGACAACCATATGCTCAAATATGTTAGGGACATATTGTATAAAAATCTGTTCTGATCACAATGATACAAAATTGCCAAAATAAAGTATTCTGATAATATTAAAAAAAGAAAAAAGAAAAAAGAAAATGTCCCTAAGTGTTGGTGCTCCAGGCTAGCATTCAATTGATTGAAAAACAGCAGAACTTCTGGATTTTCTGTTTATGTGGCATTGAGAAATGCAACCCAGGGCTTCTTGCTTACTAGGTGAGCACTCAACCATCAAGCCCCAGGAGTGAGCGAGGTATAAATAGATAGAGCTTCCTGTATATACGTATTATATACACAAAAGGAGAGATTTCTGTATATTACTGAATTATAGATAATATTACTACCAATTATTAGGTTTTAAATTATGTCTCCATTTAATGATGTGTCCCAGTTGAACAATTAATAAAGCATTAATTAATAATTACTCAATATCCTGTAATTATTTATCATATATGTACATACATCCATACATATAATTACATATTTCATAAATGGGACAAATTAAATTATGCATAGTTTGTTACTACGAATTATTAAGTATTTAATTATGTCTCCATATAATTTTTATTCTCTTAAGGCTCAATAAAATATTAATTAAACTTAATCCAAGTCTTATAATTATTGTGTCTAATTTTATCCAAGAATGATTCACTACTAATTCAATCTGTTTTTCTTCCACCTATGTCATTTCTTATATTTGTGACATCCTATTTCATAGCATATAGATTTGCAAAAAATTTATACATCCTACCTGTCACCGAACACTTTCAAAGAATAGGAAAACCTGTCTCACTCGGCTTCTCACTCCATGATTACATTTTTGTCAGTGCTGGAATCTAAACTCAGGGCCTAGAGGCTCAGTTCATGAATGGGTGACTGCCAGCACAGGAGCCTCTAGCCAATTCAGCTGCCAGGCAGTTCCCAGGTCCTGAGATCGAGCCCTGTATGTTGACTCCATATTGCACTTAGTGTAGTTATTCATTTTATTTTTTGTTTTATTCATTTATTTACCATTTATTTTATTGACTCTTATTACACATGAAGCATTTACTTCATGTATTACATAGGATATAGCTTTGCCTATGTATGAAACTTCATACCTAACACCCAGGAATTTCACAGAAAAGGAAAACATGTGTCACCTTAGGCTTCTTACTCCACCATTCAATTTTTGTGAGTGCTGGCATCTGAACTCATAGCCTGCAAGGCCCAATTCATGAATGGGTGAGTTGCAGCACACCAGCCTGTGGCATATAGAGCTTACAAGAAGTTCCCAGCACCTGAGATCGAGCCCCTGGGGTTGACAAAATAAGAAGAAATTGACATGCAGATGGTACTACACAAATAAATATAGATCTTTAAAGAGTGCCAGAGATGTCTATACATTCTTCAGTTATATGAACTACATTCCTAGCAATTCTTGGGTATTTATTATGCCTCCATGTAATTAATATTTTCGTTTTCATCCTTAATGAAATATTAATTAAATCAACTACAGTCTTGAAACTATTGCATCCATGTAATTAATAGTATTCTTTTAATGTGTCAAAAAATATCCATTAAAATCCATTGGCCTCCTAAAATCACTCTGTTTAGTTTTATAGTAGTATCATTCAGGAACAACTAATACAACCTTGACATTCATAACCTTCCATCGGTATTCCTATGCATAGGAACCAGGCTCTTAGGATCTCCCTGCATTGGTAGGGGTTAGGTCCGGGCTTCGAACACAGGGCCTATGTGGCTGTGTTGGCCTAGGGCTTTCTTGGTAGCCTGCCAGCCTTCACCAATGCCAGGTTAGAAACACTTTTCAGCCATGTCATTCAGACCCAGTATGGTCACCTTGCAAATAAAACAAATGTAAAACAGGCAGCCATCTGAAAGTTGCCGATTTGTTTTTTGTTTTTATTTTTGTTTTTTTTTTCTGTAAAAATACCATACAGAGGGGTTACAATTACAGGGGCAAGATAATGAGTACATTTCTTATCAAACATTGTTGCCTCCTCCTATGTTTCCCCTTCCCATCCCTTTCCATACCCTCCCTGCCCCTCCTACCAGATCCTCCCCCCCCACCAATGTTGTAAAGTTCGTTTTTCGACATAATGACTTGTACATCTCATTGTTGCAATAGGTCCAACTGTATCCCTATTTAAACGATTTGATTTTTCCCTTCCCCTCCACAAATTATACCACCATCAAATACAGTGAAAGCACGGGTTATACCATGGGGAAGGGACATATAAAGCAACATAGAAATCATCTTATAAATATGTTAGAAACAATTGAATGAAATAAAAAACCTTTTGAATACTTATCTTTGGGTTCATTTCCCTAACATCAACTTATCTGAACTTTTCTGCTTGACTCAGACATATACTAGTTATTGCAAATAAGGCAAACTTTATCTGTGTCGTTTTATTTATTTTTATTCCTGTCAGTCTTTGAGGCCCAGGAACCCAGGTTTGGCTGTGAGTCTAGTGGCTTCAACCCAGCCTGGAGTGATCAAAGCTGAGACAGAGTTGCCATTATCTGAGTTCAAGCTCTATGCTTGACAAAATAAAAATAAATAAATAAGTACATTAAAATATTTGAAAAATTATGAGGCCCTGTGGCTTGGAATTGACGCCATTTTTTCTGCCAGGCATGGGATTTGAACTCAGGGTCTGGGAAATCTGCAGCTTTGTGGGGGAAGGGGAAACTTACTATGCTGGAAGACAAGAAAGTCAGGCCTGTTCCCAGGACCTGAATTCAAGTCCTAGCACTTGAAAACAATAATATTTGTATATATTTTAAATACATGATTTATATTTACAGGTTTACTGCATATTGCGGTTCATGTAGTTATTGATTTTATTTTGTATTTTACTTATTTCTTATGTATTTTAGTGAGTATGATTACACATATAATATTTTTTACATCCTATTACATAGAACATAGATTTGCCTATGTATTATCCATCATTCCTGAGACCCAGGACTTTGCCTATAAGGAAAACAAGTGGGACAATTAGCTTCTTCCACCAGAATTAAGTTTTTGGCATTTCTGTGATTTGAACAAGACCCACTTCATAAATGGGTCAATGTTAGCACACTAGTGTGATGCAAGTGAAGTTGGCAGGCAAATTTGAGGACCTGAGATCAAACCCTAGGAGTGGCCAATATATAAACAGATAGATGTGTAGATTGCAGTGTGTGTGTGTATTTACATATGTATATGCATCGATAAATAAATGTATACAGAGACAGATAGACATTTGTGTAGATTCTATTGCATAACTCTATATGTAAAGTGATGTCTATATCTTATTCTTATATATTCTATTGCTACCAATTATTTGGTCTAAAATTATGCGTCCATTAATTAATCACGGTAGAAGACTTAATAAAGTACTAATTCAATTAATCAATGACCTATATTGATTGTGTACAATCTTATACTAGATTGACTACTTAATTAGTAATTCAATTAGTACATGCCAAACATTCTATTAGTCTTCCTATAGATAGGAATAGATAGGAATGAGTTTCCTAGCATCTTCAGCCATGTGTAGGTGGCAGTCCCAGGATCAAACTCAGGGCCTAGGTGTCTGGGTTGGGCTCAAGCTTCACTGACAGCCCGCAGCCTTCGGCCATGCAAGGTCATGTACAATTTTCAAGCTGAGTCATTGAGACCTAGGATGGTCACAGTGCAAAGGAAACAAAGGTAAAATGGTTGTGTAAAACTTCCTGGTTTTTTCCTCCTCCATTTTTGTTGCTTTGATGGAATTTTGCCAGTGCTAGGAGTTGAACTCGGGTCCTAGGATCCCTGGATCATCTGTGGGTGTAAATGCTGCACCCCAGCCTAGGGTAACCATGGTTTAAGACACAATAATGTGCTTCCTACTGCAAAAGGAACTCAGGGACAATGTTTAGGCTCACAGTTCAAGCCTCAGGAGCGGCCACACAAAAAATGAGCCATTAAGTCTGTGTGTCTGTGTATGTATGCATGTATTTCTATCGGTGAACATCCAGAGTAGCTATGAAGAAAGGCACCCCAATAGGAAATTTGCTTTGAATAGAATGATTTCATAGCACAGAGAGTGATCCCTTCACTGTTTGCAGTGTATCCTGAGGGTTTCTGCACACCCCAGGCTGTTGGGGGAAGTCTGCCTCATTGTTGGAACAGGCAAAAAAAAAAAGCCTCAATCCTGTACAGCTGTGTAACAAACAATTCATGTGGGGCAATTAGTGCGGATGAGTGTGGGCAGGCTCTGAAGGCCAGGAGAAAAAGGCCTCTTTGTACCCAAGCTATCTCTCTCCCCAGTGCTCTGTTTTGACAAGAAGCCTTCATTTGTGCCATCTCCTATGGCAGGCCAAGTTTGCTGCACTCTTTCTGTCTTTGTTAGACTATGTTCCAGTGTTGAAAAAAACTACTACAATTAATTCAAGAGTCCTTCTGGCAGACAACTAGGGAGCTGAACCTAATAAGATTCCTAATTGGCAAAGGTGCCTCCCTAGGTTTCCAGGAGCTTGTTAAATCTAAGCACTTGTGCAAAATCACAATGCTTCCTGTCATCTAGGGCTGGTGAAGCTCATCATGTATTGAAACCTTTGCCCTCTCCGAGTTGGGCCCTGGGTAGGTAGATTTCGGGTTAAACACAGGGCCGGGGTGCTGACCTTGAGCTCAGAGGAGAAGCTCTTTGCTTTACTATTGGGTGTCACTGCTTCATTTCTTGTATCATTGTGTGTGTGTGTGTGTGTGTGTGTGTGTGTGTGTGTGTGTGTGCATGCGTGTGCGTGCGTGTGGGCGTGTGCATACACCAGCCCTGGAGCTTTTATTCAGGACCTGAGCACTGTACCTTAGTTTCTCCTGCACAAGGACAGCACTCTACCACTTGAGCCACACAGCCAATTCAGGCTTTTTTTCTAGGTATGTGGTACTGAGGATTCAAACCCAGGGTTTCATACATGCAAAGCACTCTACCCCTAAGACACATTCCCAGCACTCCACTTCAGGTTTCTTGATTTCTTTTCTTGTAAGTTGGAGGAGTTGAAGCCTGGACCTGGGTGCTGTCTCTGAGCAATTCAGCTCAAGTCTAGCACTCTACCACTTGAGCTACAGTGCCCCTTCAGGCTTTCTGGTGTTTCTTTGGAGATAATCATCTCAAGGAATCTCCTGCTGAGGCTGGCTTTGGACCATGATACTCAGCTCTCAGGCTCCTGAATAGCTAGGATGAGAGGTGCGACTCACTGGTGCCCAGCTTCCACTTTAAGTTTCTAAGTGGTGAATAGGAGATAATAGTCTCATGGGCCTTTTTGTTTCTGGGATAGTTTGGAACCCAAATCCTCAGCTTCCTGAGCAGGCAGGATGATAGACCTCAGCTAAAAACACCTAAGCTGTGACACTTTCTGCAAGGGGGTCTTTGGCTCCGCGTGGTAGAATACAAGCCATGAGCCCAAGAGGAAAGTCAAGCGCCTAGGCTCTGGGTTGAAGGTTCATGATGGAGGAAATGAAACCAAACCAATTGTCAGCAGGAGACAAGTCACTAGAGTTCAGTACATACATAAATTTGGCCCTGCCTTGGGGACATATCTGAGCCTCAACTTTTTCATCTGCACAATCGTCTTACTTGTGGAGCTCTAACAAGGACCAGATGAAAGAATACACCCCATGAAGGACTCAGCGCATAACACCATAGCACCCCACACACCAGGAGGGACTCATCACATAGCTCTATCCCACAAGCTGTCATTAGAATTCGGGTGCTTTCATCAGTATCACCATTCTTTCAGAAAAATGTCACAAACCACAAATGTTCACATCTAATGGTTTAAAGGGGTGGTTAATGGAGGGGAAGGTCCTCAGCCTTGGGGATTGCACTCATAGGTTGTGGATACTCTCCTAAGACTTTTTCCTCAAGGCTAGAACTCTACCAATTTGAGCCTCAGCTCACAGTCTCGCAGATTTCTTGCCAGGGCTGAGTATCCAAACCACCAGTTTTAGAACTCATCCCCGAGCAGCTAGGGGTGAGCCAGCAGCGTCTGGTTCCATGTAGTTGGTTTGCAGCTGTTGACCTCTGGCTAAGTCAGGTTAGATGTCAGCCATCAGCTTCAGACTCCTGGCTTGCTCTGTCATGAGGTATTTGAAGCCCTGTCATTCTATAGTTGCAGTCATAACATTCTAACTTGTTTTTGGTGCTTCAGTGACAGCACCACTTTTGGCTTTTTCTCCGCATATGATAGTGTGGAAATGAACCCAGAGCTTCATACATACTAGGCAAACACTCTACCACTGAGCCCCAGTAGTGACAAGTGTAGAAATAGATATGGTTTGTTTTATATATATACATATATATATACACACATATAAAACAAGAGAGAGGTGTCTGTATATTATTAAGTTATATATACTATTTTACTACCAATTATCAATAATTAAATTATTTCATCCTTTATTTAGGTACCATGTTTGAATTTATAATAAAGTATTAATTGAAAATTAGGCAATGTACTATGATTACTGTGTATAATTTTATAATATAACCATACACTAAGTACTAATGTAATTGTTACTTTTACAACATTCCATTCATATGGCTGTCTATTGGAATGCATTTTTTAGGATCTCCTGACATTCGTAGGTGGCGGGGATTTGAACTCGGACCTAGTTTGCTGGTTTGGGCTATGGTTTCCCTGATAGCCCATCAAACTTCAGCAGTGCAAGGTCACGTACACTTTCCAGGCCCTGTCATTTAGACACAAGATGGTCACAATTCAAAGGAAAAAACTATGTAAAACCACTTTCTGGAACTCCCCAGTTTTATCCTTCTCCTTCCTTCACCCTCTTATTTTGTCTGAGTCTGTGCACTGTCCCTCAACTCTTCAGCTCAAGGCTATCATTCTACCACTTGAGCCATAGCAACACTTCCGGTTTTTTTCTGCTTATGTGGTGCTGAAGGATTGAACTCAGGACATTATGCATGCAAGGCAAGCACTCTACTACTGATCCACCTTCCCAACACTTCACCTTTTTTTTGCCACTCCAAAGATTTGAACTCAGGTCCTAGGACCTCAGGATGGGCTGTGGGTCCAGAGGCTGCACCCCAGCCTAGAGTGATCAAGGCTGAGGAGGAGTTGCCACAAGCTGAGTTCATGGCCCGGGCCTGGCCAAAAAAATTAAGGCCCTGGCTTGGAATTTGCACCATTTTTCTGGAGGGCTGGGATTTGAACTCAGGGTCTGGGGAACTCTGTGGCACTGTAGGGGAGGGGAAGATCACCGTCTTTGAAGACAAGAATTTCAGACCAGTTTCAAGGGCCTGAATTCAAGCCCTATCACTGGAAAAATAATATTCATATATGAGATCTTTTTACATACGTGGGTTTACTCCATATGACATTTATTACCCTTCTTTTTTCATTGTTTATTTTATTTAGCATTATTACATATATAACTTTTTTTCATTTATTATATGTTATCACATGAATATATTTGCATATGGATTATACATCATACTGAGACACAGGACTTTTACAGAGAAGGAAAAAAATATGTCAAAATTGGCTTCTTACTGCACATATAAACTTTTGGCAATGCTGGGATTTGAACTCAGAGGTCACAATGCATAATTTATGAATGGGTCAATTGTAGAACAAAAGCCTTTGGCAAATTGAGCTGCCAGCCAGTTCTGAGGACCTGAGATTAAGCCATAGTAGTGGGCTATATATATATATATATATATATATATATATATATATATATTGTTAGATATAGGCATAGATATAGACATAGAGAGATAGATAGATAGACAGATATAGATAGATAGATAGATAGATAAATAGATAGACAGATAGATAGATAGATAGACAGATAGATAGATAGATAGAAAGAAAGACAGATAGATAGATGTGTAGTTTGCTACATATATGAGAGAGACAATGTGAGGATATTAAATTATATATATATTATGAATTATTAGTTACTAAATTATTTTTCCATTTAATGCAGTATCATGGTTGAATACTTACTAAAGTATTAATGTAAAAGAAGACAGTGTTCTTTAATTAGCAGAACCAAACCAGGGAGTTAGAATGGAAGACATAATCCAATAATTTTTGTGTGGTATTCTATAAAAGAATCATGAACTAACTGTCAATTTAATTGTAACTTTTATAAATTCCATTAAGCATTCCCATGGATAGGAATGATTTGCTCAAGATTTCCCTCCATTTGTAGGTGGTGGTCCTGGCATTCCAACTCCAGGCCTGAGTAGTTTACTCGGAAATGCAAACCATTAGAATGACACTGTGAAGATTTCAGATTGTCATGAGAAAAATAGAACAAGAAAAAAAGAAAGCCGAGTTTTAGTGGATCCTCCCTGTAATTCTAGCTCTTCAGGAGTCTGAGAGGTAGAGAATGACAATTTGAATTCAGTCCTGACAGGAAAGCCCAGGACAAACTTATTTCTAAGGGATCACAGGAATTAAAAAAAAAAAAAAAAAAAACATGAGTGGGGCTGTGGCTCAAGGGCATAGCACTATCTTTGAGCAAAAGGAGCTCAGGGACAGTGCCTAGGCTCATAGTATAATCCCCAGACTTGCCAAAAACAAAAAACAGTAACTCCATGTCTACCCATGTATGAATGCCTGTATTTCTATCTGTGAAGATCCAGAGTCCCTATGTTGAAAGGCATTCAGCTAGGAAATTTGCTTTGAATAAAATGCTTTCATAGCACAGAGAGTGCTTTCAAGACAGTGCATATTCTGGGGCTCCCCTCATTGTTCCCAGTGTAGCCTGAGTGTTTCTGCGAACCTCAGGCTGCTGGAAGAAGTCTGCCTCATTGTTGGAACAGGCAGACAAAAGGCCTCACTCCTGTACAGCTGTGTAATAAAAAACTCCATCTGGGCCAATTAGTGAGGATGAGTGTGGGCAGGCTCTGAAGGCCAGGAGAAAACGACCTCTTTGTATCCAAAGCTATCTCTTTCCCCAGTGCTCTGTTTGGACAAGAAGCCTTCATTTGTGCCACCTCCTCTGGCAGGCCAAGTTCCTTGTACTTATCCTGTCTTTGTTAGACTATTTCCCAGTGTTGAAACAAACTGCTACAATTAATTCAAGGGTCGTTCTGGCAGACAACTAGAGAGCTGAACCGAATTAAAAGATTCCTAATTGGCAAAGTTGCCTCCTTAGGTTATCAGAAGTTCACTGAATCTAAGCACATGGGTAATATCACAATGCTTCCTGTCATCTAGGGCTGGTGAAGCTCATCAGGTTTTGAAACCTTTGACCCCTCCTAGTTGAGCCCTGGATGGCTAGCTTTTGGGGTTGAATACAGGGCCTAGGTGCTAACCATAAGCTTAGAAAACGAAGCTCAGTGCTTTACCACAATTTGGTGTAACAGCTTTAGTTCTGATACCTGTGTGTGTGTGTGTGTGTGTGTGTGTGTGTGTGTGTGTGTGTGTGTGCATACACTTGTCCTGGAACTTGAGGACCTCAGCACTGTACCTGAGATTCTCCTGTACAAGGATAGCACTCTACCACTTGAGCCACAGGGCCAATTCAGGCCTTTTTTTAGTGATGCGGTACTGAGGAATCAAACCCAGGGATTCATACATGCAAAGCAGTCTAATGCTTCCTCTTCAGGTTTCTTTCTTTCTCTTCTTGTATGTTGGAGAAGGGTTTTTGTTGGGTCACTGGAGAGTAGAGTCCATCTCAAGAATTTCCTGCCCAGGCTGGCTTTGGACACTGATCCTCAGCTCTCAGGCTCCTGAGTATCTAAGAGGACAGGCGTGAGTTAGTGGTGCCCAGCTTCCACTTCAAGTTTCTAAGTGATAAATAGGAGATAATATTCTCATGGGACACTTTGTGTCTGGGATAGTTTGGCACCCAGATCCTCAGATCTCAGCTTCTTGAGTAGGCAGGGTGACAGACCTCAGCTACAGATGCCTAGATCTAACTCTCTGTTGCAAGAGGGTCCTTGGCTCCACGTGGTAGGGCGTTAGCCATGAGCCAACAGGGAAGGGTCAGTGCCTAGGCCCTGAGTCCAAGGTTCACGACTGAGAAAAATAAATAATTGTCTGCAGGAGACAACTCACTAGATTTCAGTACATACATAATTTTGGTTACCCTCAAATTTCTCATCTGCACCATCATCTTACTTGTGGAGCTCTTACAAAGATCAGATGAAAGAATGAACCCCATAAAGGACTCAGCACACACCTCATGAAGGACTCATCACATAGCTGTAACCCACACGCAGTCATTAGAAGGAGAGTGCTTTCATCGGTATCACCATTCTTTCAGAAACACATCACAAACCACACAAAATTCACATCTAATGATTTAGAGGGATGAGTCTTTTTGGGAGGGCTGGGTGTCAGCCACAGGCAATGCACTGGAATGTTGGGGGTACTGTTATAAGATCTTTTGCTCAAGACTAGAGCTCTACCACTGTGAGCTACAGCTCAGAGTTTTGGAGACTTCCTTCAAGGGCTGGGTTTTAAACCCACCAGATTTCAGCCCCTGAGTATCTTGGATGACAGAGCTGAGTGAGCCAGCAGCATCTGGCTCCATGGTGCTGGGTTGCAGTGGTTTACTTCTGGCTAAGTCAGGTTAGATGTCAACTTTCACCACCAGACTCCCGGTTTGCTCTGTGATGAGGTATTTGCAGTCCTATCCTTTTATCGTTGCAGTTAGAACATTCTATTTTCTTTTTTTGGGTGCCAGTCCTGGGTCTTGAATAAGGGTCTAGACAAAGTCCCTAAGCTTTTATGCTCAAAGCTAGTGCTCAACTGCTTGATGGACAACATGACTACCAGATTTTTCTGTGTACGCGGTAGTGAGGAATCAAACCCAGGACTTTGTATGTACTAGGCAAGCACCTTACCACTGAGCCCCAGGAGTGACAAAAGTATGAACAGATAAATGTATAGATTGGTTGACAGATAAATGGATGTATATGTATACAACAAGAGAGAGATGTGTCTGTATACAATGTAAATGCATATAGAATATTACTACTGATTATTGGCAATTAAATTCCTTCCTTTTTAAAGTATCATGATTGAATACATAATAAAATATTAATTGAAAATTAGTCAATGTAGTATAATTGTTGTGTATAATTTTATAATAATATAATCGTACACTAACTACTAATTTAATTGTTACTTTTATAACATTCCATTCCTATGGATGCATATGGGAATGGGTTTCTTAGAATCTCCCACCATTCATTAGTGGCAGTCCTGGGATTCGACCTCCAGACCTAATTTGCCAGTTTTGGCTATGGCTTCCTTAATAGCCGCCAAACATGAGCAATGCAAGGTCATGTACACTTTCTGCGCCTTGGCATTTAGACCCAGGATGGTTACAATACAAAGGAAATAAAAATGTAAAACTACCTTCTTGAATTTCTCAGTATTATGCTTCTCCTTTTTATTTTTTATATTTTTGCCTGTCCCGAGATTTGAACTCAGGTCCTAGCATCCCAGTGCTGGCAGTGGCAGAGATGCCAAGACTTGACTTCAAGCCCCGTAGTTGGCAATAATAATAATAGTAGTAGTAGTAGTAGTAGTAGTAATACCCAGGCTTGGATTTGCACAATTTTTCTGGCAGGTATGGGATTGGAACTCAGAGTCTGGGTAACTCTGTGACACTGTGGGTGAAGAGGAATGGCTCACTGTCCTTGAAGACAAGAAATTCAGACCAGTTCCTAGGGCCTGAATTGAAGCCCCAGCACTGGAAAAAATAATGTTCATATATGAGATCTATTTACATACATGGGTTTACTGTGTTGACATTTATTACCCTTATTTATTTAGCATTATTACACATATAACGTTACTTTTATTATATCATATAACATAGGATATATTTTATACATCATACTGAGACCAAGGACTTTCACAGAGAAGGAAAACAATGTGTCAAAACTGGCTTCTTACTACAAAGAATAAATTTTTGGCCATCGTGGGATTTCAAATCATGGACTAAAATGCCCAAGCCATAAATGGTGTCACAGTCTTAGCAGACCGGACTCTGGCAAACAGCTGCCAGGAAGATCTGAGTCCCATATATATATATATAGTCCCATATATATATATATATATATATATATATATATATATATATATATATATATATATATATATATATATATATATATATATATATATATGGGACTAGTGTGTGTGGCTTGATCATAGGAATAATGATATATGTATATTATATACAAATATACATATATATGTTGATAGATGTGTAGATTGAGATACATATGTATTATACATATATATATATGTACATATATATAGAGAGAGAGGGTCTGTGAGAATATTAAATTATATATATATATATATATTATTACCAACTATTAGTTATTAGTGCTTCCATTTAATGAAGTATCCTGGTTGAATACTTATAAAAGCATTAATTAAAAATTAGTCAGTATCCTCAATCATACCATGATGATAGAACGGAAGATATAAATCCAATAATTATTCTGTGGCATTCTAAAATAGAATCATGAAGCAAATGCACATTTAATTATTACTTTTATAACATTCCCTTAGCATTCATATGAACAGGAATGAGTTTGTCAGGGTATCCCTCCATTTGTGGGTACCAAACCTAGCATTCAAACTCCAAGCCTGAGTAGTTTAATTTGAATGCAAACCATTGCAATGACACCATGAAGATTTCAGATTGTTATGATTTATAAAAAGAACAAGAAGAAAAGAAAGCAAGGTGTCAGTGGCTCCTGCCTGTAATCCTAGCTCCTTAGGAGGCTGAGATGTAAAGAATGCCAATTTGAATTCAGCCGAGGTGGGAAAGTCCATGATACCCTTCTTTCTAAGAGGTCACATGAAAAAGCAAAACCATGAATGGGTGTGTGGCTCAAGGGCAGAGTGCTACACTTGAGCAAAAGGAGCTTAGGGACAGAGCCTAGGCTCAAAGTACAACCACAGACCTGCCAAAAAAAAAAGAGGAGGCAATAAGTCCTTGTATCTTTGTATGGATGATGAGCATTCAGCAGGTTGCCCATACCCAGACATCCAACCTGGGCAAGCTGGGACAAGCCCTCAGAGTGTACTAAGTCTGAGCCGGCAACTTGAACAAAGCATCCTTCTCTGCCATTTAAAGAACTGAAGCATTATGTTCTGGCTGAGGTGTCCCATTGGGACACCTAGAAGCCAGACACTGCCTCCAGGGAGACCACAGTTCTAGGCTACAGAAGTTGTCAAAGGTTCTGACTTCATATTCTCTATCCTTCTGTATGATGTGAGCCTAGACCTCCGGGGCCTAGTGGCTATCACTCATTTATCATTTCTCATTTTCAAGTCACAAGCTGGTCCCAAATATTGGCAAAGATATGAAATAGTCAGTGATTTCTACAACAAAAGGGGTAAGCTAATTAACCTCACCCTCATAACTCCCATTAGAAGTGAGACTTGGGTTGTGTATGTGGCTTAGTGGTAGAGTGCTTACATAACATGCATGCACGAAGACGTGGGTTCTATTCCTCAGTACCACAGAAACAGAAAAAGCCAAAAGTGGCACTGGGGCTTCAGTGGTAGAGTGCTAGACTTGAGCAAAAGAAGCTCAGGAACATGCCCAGACCCTGAGTTCAAGCCCCAAGACTGTCAAAAAAAAAAGTCAGCCTGGTGAGATATATTGTTCTGGGACTCAGAGGAGGCCCGAGGTTATAGGTAAAGGTAGGGTAGAGTGCAGGTGCTGGTGGCTCTCCCCTGTAATCTTAGCTACTTAGGAGGCTGAGATCTGAGGATGACAATTGCAAGCAGGAAAGTCTATATGAGACACTTTTCTCCAATTAAACACCCAAAAAGCCAGAAGTAGAGCTGTGGTTCAAGTAGTAGAGCGCTAGCCTTGAGCACAAAGGCTCAGGGATAGAATAGCATCAAGGCCATGAATTCAAACCCCAGGAATGGCACGCGCACACACACACACACACACACACACACACACACACACATACAACCTCACACACATACACACACACACACACATACAACCTCACACACATACACACACACATACATCAAGATAGAGCATTTGCCACTCAGCCTGCACAAGTTCCATCTCTAGAAACTTAATACTAAAATAAAGAGGGAGATTGGAAGGAAAGACTTGCTCCATGAGATGATATACCCAGTGCCAAAATTCCACAGGAGTTCTAAATTGTGAAAGAGGACAGAGAGCCTCAGGCAGAAGGTCCAGCATGGGCAACGGTCCTGAGGTGTGGTTTAGAGCAGGTGGTGTGGGTGGAATGAAGGTTCTGTGGCTTCAGACAAGTCTGGCAGGACATTCAAGGCTGGGTCAAGGTTTATACTTGAGTCACAGGTAGGGCATAGGTTGGGGTCCCAGAATGGGGCCCAGGGGGAAGATTATCTTGTCTTTCACCATGGACCCCAGCCATTTGCTGTGGCTGGAAGCCTGTTTTGCATAGCTCCTGACCCTCAGGCCTCCTTTTCATGGAGGAGTCAGGGCAAATGCAGGGAGGAAAGCTTGCTTAAGAAAAGCTTCTAGGGGCTGGGAAGGTGGCTCAGTGGTAGAGCGCTTGCCTTGCATGCCTGAGGCCCTAGGTTCGATTCCTCAGCACCACATAAGCAAAAAAGAAAAAAGCTGGAAGTGGTGCTGTGGATCAATTGCTAAAGCGCTCGCCTTGAGCTGAAGAGCTGAGGGACAACGCCCAGGTCCAGAGTTCAAGCCCCAGGACTGGACACCCCCCCCCAAAAAAAGAAAAGCTTCTAGCCTAATGCCACCAGTGGTTCAACCCCTGTAAATCCTAGCTACTCAGGAGACTGAGATCAGAGGGACGAAATTACTGAGGCTCTTCTTGCCAATGAACTACCAAAAGCCAGAAATGGAGCTGTGGCTCAGGTGATAGAGTGCCAGCATTGAGGGAAAAAGTTGAGACCAAAGCTCAGATCCCTGAATTCAAGCCCCAGCACTGGCTCCTAAAAAAATAAAAAAAGCTTTCAGGAGCTCCTAGTCCACTGTAGTGACACTCCAGATCAGCCCGGCACCGGTGGCTCACACCTGTCCTCCTAGCTCCTCAGGAGGCTGAGACCTGAGGATCATGGTTCAAAGCCAGCCCGGGCCAGAAAGTCTGGGAGACTCTGAACTCCAGAGAACCTCCAGAAAACTGGAAGTGGCGCGGTGGCTCAAGTGGTAAGCTGAAGAGCTGGGGAACAGCAACTAGGCCCAGAGTTCAAGCCCCATGACCAACAACTGGCCTGCTTGGACCTCACTCTGTGGCAGAATATTTTCCAATGGGCCTCTGATGGACTCCCAATGTCTAGGTGTCCCACCAGTCTTCAGAGCAGCCTCTTTGGATATCTTTCCCTACAGAGTAGGCCACAGTATCAGAGAAGGGTCAAACCTTGGGGCATGGAGGTCATCGTTCGAGTCATCAGAATGGCATCTGTCATGGGTGCATTATGGATCTGAGCAGTAAATCTACGTCTCATACCAGGGTTCTGGGCCAGGAGGGGCAGGAGCTGCAAGATGATACAACAGGTAATGCCCACTCACACAAGTATCACAAAAGTGTGAATCTATCAGGCACACCTTTTACGGGTGTTGAGTTGGGCTCATGAAAGACTTGTAGGCTTAGGAATCCACGGGTGGCTGGTTGCTGCTTGTAGCAGTCACTACCCCTGGAGTCCCAGGGTTTGGAGCCTTGCTTTCCTCACCAGTGCTCAGGGGCAGATGAAGGTCTGAAATCATGGGCCAACTACAAAGAGCATCCATAGTGTCCTTCTCTTGGTCCTGTGGCTCCGTGCATGAATGGAGGGGCAGGTTCCATGGAACTTACTGCCATGGCCCAGACCCCTTAGCCCAAGAAGGACTTAGGGAGAAACAACTTGATCTGCCTTGAGAGTTTACTATGATTATGCCTCAAGACTGCCCACAGTTCTACCTGAGCTCATCATTAACACCTCTGTGTGTGTGTGTGTGTGTGTGTGTGTGTGTGTGTGTGTGCATGCATGTGTGCGTGCACATATTTGTACAGGGGTTTGAACTCAGGGCTCAGGCTCTGTCCCTGAGTTTTTTCATTGAGGGCTAGCACTCTACCACTTGAGCCACAGCTTTTCTTCCAGCTTTCTGTGGTTATTTGCAGAAAAGAGTCTCACTGACTTTTCTAGCTGGGCTGCCACGAAAGGCAATCTTCAGATCTCAGCCTCTGAGGAGATAGGAATATGAGAGAATGAGCTATTAGTATCTAACTGGCCACACTTTCCTTCTTGGATAAAACAGAGTACCTCTCTGTCCCAGCTGAGCACCCATGTTCAGCTACTTCTCCAACCCAGGCTTCAGACAAAACATACCCTCCACTGAGGACAAAGAAATGGGATCAGGTTTGAGCTTAATGTTCTCCACACAGTCAGGGGCTGCTAGGAGCTGATATAGAGATCAGAAATCTAGGCCAAGGCAAGTAGACAGCTGTAGAACAGAAGAGTGTATGAAAAGACATCCTTGCCGCTGGGTGCCAGTGGCTCATGCCTGTAATCCTAGCTACTCAAGGCTGACACCTGAGGATCAATCAAGTTTCAAAGCTAGCCTGGGTAAACTCTTATCTCCAATGAATTATCAAAAAACTGGGAAGGAAAGTTATACTATTTCACACGGTACAGCACCAACCTTGTGCAAACAAGCTAAAGGATAGCACCTAGGCTCTGAGTTCAAGTCCCGGTAAACACACACACACACACACACACACACACACACACACACACACACACACACACACACACACACTAACATCTTTAGCAGATGCCAATGTCTCAAACCAGCTATCTAGTACTCAATAGGCTGAACTCTTAGGATGGCAGCTTGAAGCCAGCCCAGGCAAGTAAATCCGTGAGACTCTTCTCTCCACTAAACTACTAAAAAAGATGAAAGGTGAGCTGTGATTCAAGTGGTAGAGTGTTAGCTCAGGGACAGTGCCTAGGCCCAGAGTTCCAGTTCTGAGATTTTTTTTTGGGGGGGGGGGTTCCGGTCATGGGCCCTGAACTCTGGGTCTGGGCACTGTCCCTCAGCTCTTCAGCTCAAGGCTAGCACTCTACCACTTGAGCCACAGCGCCACTTCCGGCTTTTTCCTTTTTGCTTATGTGGTGCTGAGGAATCGAACCCAGGGCCTCAGCCATGCAAGACAAGCGCTCTACCACTGAACTACCTTCCAAGCCCTGTGAGATTTTTTTAAAAAATAAATACCCTTTGCCATCCCCAACCCCACAGGCCATAAATCCAGATTTTGGTCATCCTAGATCTCACTTCCGTTCCTGCTACTTCCACAGCACTGTCACAAGTAGCCTGTGTGTGGCTAGCACTGGGTTAAGAATGGAAGTTACACAAGGGGGACATAACCAGGTCAAGGCTCATGCCCCAGAACATTGAGGTACTGGCCATACCTGTCTCTCACCCCCTCTACCCTGACCCTGGAATCTAGTCTGTGCCTCTGTATTATGGTTATCTGGAATTGTTTAGAAGGACCTGAGAGGCCCAGCTGGGCAGCGGGGGGAGGGGCGATAGACTTTCCTGCGATAAGGTACATTTACATTTCCTAGACACCAATGGGTACTTCGAAGACAACTTTGCCTCACCTTCCATGTAGCCCCAGATCCACTTGTTTGGGCGGCCTTCAGTCAGCTATCAGGCTGAAGTTGGCCAGAGGCATTGGCAACCACCCTTCCCCCACTCCATTGCCAACCTGCTAGGATGGACATGCATCCAGAGGCCCAGTTGAGGAAAAGGAAAGGACATGCATGACTGAGCCCCTCTCCTCCATGGGCAGGGGAGAACCTATGTCAGCTGGCCCTGCTGACCCAGAATCCTCTGGAGGTGGCCAAAGTTATGGACAGCCAGATTTAGGCCCCAACAAAAAGCTAGAATATACAGGTCTCTGGCAATTTAGGACTTATTGTAGACCCAGATAGGGGGCTATAGGCAGGGTGCCATGCCATGGAGGAGGGGCTCCCTCTGAAGTCAGGAAGAGGCAGACAGGTGCCCAGGAAGGGGACAGAGAAAGATGAGGGAAAAATACACACACACACACACACACACACACACACATACACGCACACAGGAGTAGCCCAAGGCCTCAGCAGTCCCTGAGCACCATGAGAACTCTTATCTCTAATTAAAGACCCCCAAATATTGGAAGTGGAGCTATGGCTCAAATGGCAGTGTGCTAGCTTTGAGCATAACACAAGGGATGGGACCCAGGCCCTAGTTACAAACTTTTTCTAGCATAGACCTACCCAAGAAAGGGAAGCAGGTAGGCACATGGGAGCTCAAAGCTCACACGTAATACTCAAGACTCACAGAATAGACCCCATCCTGCTCTGATTCTCTAAATTCTATGTCCTAGATTATGTCAGTCTTAGATGGGACAGACCATGCACCAAGTCAGGACGTTCAAGTACAATCTCATACTGAGGATCCCGTGACCTAATCAAGGCCTCAAGATCCCTCTACACTGGGCGGGCAGTCAGTTGAGGTCTAGCTATCCAGCCACAAGATATGGGATTGAAAGGATTTCTTGGTCAAGTGATGCAGACTGAAGGGCTGTAGGTCCCTCTCTCTCGAGAAGGACAAAAGGCCTATCCATCCCAGGAATGTTCCTGGGTTGTGATTATTCTCAATGAAACAACCCTGCTCAGAGCTCAGTGCCTCTGGTTTTCCCACCACCCCCTACCCAGCCCTGCCTCACCTTCAGTCGGCCCTCTCTGAATCCCAGATCTGCCATCTAGACTAAAGTTTGAGCCAGCAAAGGGACCCACCTCTATCTCTGAGAATGCAGTCACGGGGCTCTACAGTCCCCTAGAGGAAGTCTTGGGGCAACACGGGTCTGATTCCCCCCTCATTCTCTGGATGTCCTGTGCCAGTGGCAGGCTTATCTCTGTCTCTGGTCGAGGAATGAACACTGGGAGTGTCATCTTCAGATTGAGCCAGCAAAAGTCCCAGTCCCCAAGGATGTACCACACAGGCATCCAGCAGTGGATGACAGCCAGCTGGTCAATTGTAAACCCAAAGTGTCAGGACCTTTAACAGCCATGTGGCTGGGTCAAAGTCTCTATCACTGATGGTCTAAGTTGTTAGATGAGGTTATGGCTCCAATGGCCTGACACACCTGACCTGGGATCATCCTCTCTCTTCATCTTCTTGCTTAGCACTTGCCACCCCCCTCTTGACACTCCCTCAGCCTATACCTCCCTATACTTTGGACAATTTCTTCTTATCTGACTAGAAAATAAACTCGGTGGGCCAGGGGAGACTGAAATTTGGTGACACACCCTGAGCCCTAGGGTCCACCCAAGGCTGTTTCCCTCTGCAGTCGGCGACCACACAGCTCCTGGATGTTATGAAATTCCTGAGGGGTCCGTGGCTTCGTCCTACATACTGGCTTTAGGCTCTGAAACTGTCCCCACAGAGATTGTGAGTGGTTGGCTCCCTTGATCCAGGGACTCCAAACCAAGGCTTGCATGTTCCGTTCTTCTTTCCTTTCCTCCTTTTCTCCCTCCATCCTTCCCTCCTCTTTCTCTTTCCTTTCTTTGTGTCACTCCTGGGCCTTGAACTCAGAGCCTGGGTGCTGTCCCTAAGCCTTTTTACTCAAGGCCAGCAGTCTACAGCTTGAGCCACTCATCCACTTCTGGCGTTTTCTTTTTGGTAATTTGTTGGAGATAAGAGTTTTACAGGCTTTTCTTCCTGGGACTTAAGCCTTAGTCCTCCCATCTCAGCCTCCTAAGTAGCTAGGATGACAGGTGTGAAACACCGGCATCTAGCTCAAACCAAGATTTCTTCATGTGCTGTGGAACCAGCACTAGAATATTTCATTGTCTATGATTCCTGGACCTGGCACTCACTTTAACGGTTTGTTGGATAAATAAATGAGCATCTCTCTATGACAATACTACAGAAAACTCCCATCCAACTCAGGTAAGCATCCTGGGGGTGGAGTGGTTAGTGGGGGAGGTGTTAAAGCCTGAAGTAGCTCTTCCACAGTTCTCCCTAGTCCCACTTCCTGCCCTCCTGGAGCCACCGCACTTAACTCTTTAGGCTCTGAGGATGTGAGCCACGATGTACTTGCTGGATTCTGGGGCTCTTCGATGCCTCTCTTCTCAAAAATCTTTGTCCAGAGGCTAAGTCACAGTTTGGCACTCAATTCCACCCTCAGGTGTGAATGAGGCACGTGAGGTGAAAGCTTGGCTCAAGGGGCCTCCTCTCCTCCCCCTGGGGCCAGACATGATGGTCTACCACATCCGGCCCCCAAGTTTCATGTTGCAGAGAAAGAATCCTTGAGGGTTCCCAGTTCTCTGAATCTCCCAGATGCCAGAGCAGTGCTGGGAATCGTCTCGGCTCACAGCTGGCAACCTGGGGATTGCGAGGTCACCATCTCTGCTCCCCATGATGTCCTTGACTGTGGTGGTCACCCTAGAGAGAACCAGAGGAGAATCAGCAGCTGCTGGAGAAAGGGAGTCAAAGCAGGATGTTCCTGACAGGAGACGATCTGGCTTGGGAACTCTGCCTATGCCGCCTTGAACATCATTGTTTGGCAGCTGAAATGGTCCATCTAATTTGACCCATAATCCCAATCATTAGTAGTAATTGCCAGCTTAAAGAAAAAATCCTGGAAAAGCTGGCATTTCAGTTGTCCCAATCAAACTTAAAGGCTTCCAAAGTCAGTGGTCCCCTTTTCCTTCTAGACAGTCAACAGCAGGTTACAGAAACTGGCATTCAGCCAGCCCTAGCTAACTGCCGTGGCCTGATACCGTGCAGGCTTCATTAGGGGGAACGCACTTGCCTACCACTGCCCAGCTGGAAACAACCGAGGCAGGACACAGATTGGAGTCTACAGGACTCCAGGGAGGACTGCCCACCTGTGCACAGCCCTAGGAGGGAATCCAGGCCACCAGTGGGGGCCTGAAACCCCCTGCCCAGATGCCCATGGACACCACCAAACCCTGGGTAAGGTTCCCCTCTCTTCCTTGTTTGTAGTGAACCATCTGTTATGTCACACCATTTGCCACCCACCAGACCCTCCTAGCTTCACATCTGCTGCCCTACTCCCCCCATCACATTCCCTAATTATGTTTGGCAGACACATTCCCAACCCTTGAATTAGCTCCAACTTTACACACCAGAGCAGGTTATCTGGCTGTATGAGTGTGGCTGTGGTCACACTTGCCTCACCAGCCTGAAGACAGAAGGACAGGTGTCCACTCTGGTCTGTGATTCACACAGACCTCCAAGTCGAGACCCACGCAGACCCAGAAGCTACTGTGAGCTACAGGAAAGGGGAAGAGAGAGGTGGAAAGAGGTGGAAAGGAACATCTACTAAAACCTTCCCCAAACTATTCATGTAACGGTGAAGGAGAAAATAAAAATTGTGGCTGGGAGCATACATGGCATTGATGACAAAAGAACAATACACATACACAAAAATAAAATGCTTTCGCTCTTTTTAGACATGGTGACTTAAATATGTTTCCATTGTTTTCATCTCCCTGCTCTCCCAACATGCACAACATGCATTCGCACACACACACACACACACACACACACAAACACACAAAATCCAGACCAGTGACAGAAGACTGGTACATGCAGCACCTGAAATTTGCCAACTGATCGCTCACCTGAGCACAGTCATGCTGTACAAGTTGAAAGATGATCTCTCTCCCTCCCTCTCTCCCTCCATTTCTCTCTCTCTCTCTTTCTTTCTCTCTCATACACACACACACACACACACACACACACACACACAGACTCAGAACAGTGCCTCTCCTGAGTTTGTCAGTTCCTCATCTGGGACAATGTACAAGCTGGGGCATGGGGATCCCTTGTCAGAACCAGGGGATCCCACCAAAGGGGAGCACCACTCTAATAAAAAAGAACCACCCTGCCTCTCCCTTTCTCCAGGGTCAGAATCTTCCTCTTGAGAACAACAAACCTTAACTCCACATAAACCAAAACCCTAGGCCAGGATGCTGGATAGAGTGCTGAGACAGGTGGCTCCTCAGAGCCAGGACAGATAACAAGCAGGGGTTCATGGTTCCCCCAGAGGGGTGTCTGACCTGGGATGGGGGCGGTTTTGGGGAAATGGATGGGCTCCTAAATGTTACATACATGGATGGACTTCCTACTTCCAGCCTAGATGCTTCTGGGTGACTTGGTGCATTCTTGGGGAGGATGAGGAGACCAGATGGACCGGGAGCACCAGCAGATTCTGGCAGAGCTGGGAAATGTGATCACCCTGTGAGAACTGATGACAGCTGGGGTGGGGAGAATAGGCTGGGTGTGGGTGAGAGGGGGTGTGTTTCTCCCAGATATTCATCTTCTATCTGATCCCCAGTGTCCTCACCTCCCTAGTGGGCTTTTCTGGGACCCTCCTCAGGTGAAAGGGTGACCAAGCATAGAGGACAAGGGCTCACACAGCAAGGGGTCTATCTTCTGCATCCAACACCCCCACCCCCAGAAATAAAGGAAAAGACCTGAGAAGGCAGGTTTGGAGATGCTGCTCCCCACCTCTGACTGAAGCCACCAGGTTCAAACCAAGGTGAGGAAGGGTGCAGATGGGTGGCTGTGTGGCTCCATTACTACAGGCCAGGATCTCTCTGGTGCCCCCTCCTCACCCAACCCTGCATCTTCCCGTTTCCTGGGACACTGGCCACTAGGGACATGAGAGGGATCCTCGGGTTGCCACTCACCCCCACCCCCCACACCTGGGGTGCATTTGGGGCAGAGCCAGGGTGTACTATGGGATGCAGGGGAGGCACAGGTGGGACAGGAGAGGGGAGGCAGGAGGTACGGGTCGGATCCGGGTTCGCAGAATGGGGGAGACTGTGAGGGGGGGTCGAGGGGTTCACTGGGCAATGGGGTCCCAGGGTATGGGCCCACAGGGTGACCACTCACGTGTGCTGCTGGGAGAAGCTGTAGGCAGTGGCTCCAGGTGTGGCAGGCCCAGAATCCAAGGACCAGCGACCTGGACCGGGTCACTGAAACAAGCCAGCCAGGGGCACGTTATCTCAGCTGGGCAACTGAGAGAGGCTCACCGGGTCTAGGCTAGCAGTGCCATTTTTGAAACATGCCACCTTGGGGAGGGTCGGGGAGGGAGGGGCGGGATCTGAGGACTCATGGTATGGCAAGCATGGCCTCTCTTCCCCCTCAGCTGCAGACAACTCAGCTCCTGCCTCATCCACAGCCAGACCTGTTTCCGCCGATGCCGCCATCACCCCTGCCACTGCTGCCCCCAAGGCTGCCTCTTTAGCTACCTCCTCCTCAGTGGCCTCCTCCTCTGTGGCCACTGCCACCACCATGATAATTGGAACCTTGGACTTGGGACAGCCCATGGCCACCATGCCACCATGGGGCTGCTTGAGGTGATGTTTCTGCTGTGCTAGCTCCTCATGCTCTGCGCTCCCAGTCAGGAACTTCACTTCAATTGAGGCCTCAGCCAGCCACTGAAGCCACTTCCTCTCATGCATGTACTTACTCCTCTCTGCTCTCTCTCTCTCTCTCTGCTTCCACTCCTCTTGCGGGCCACTTCGACCCCTCCACGCATGCCTGCTTGCCACTGAGAGCCCCTGGCCACTGCTACCACCACAGTGAGCCCTCTGAGCCCTGCCTCCTCCTCCCCACTGCCCCACCCCCTCCTCTCCTCAACCCCCCCTACTCCCCTCATCCCCGCCCTCCACCCTTGCCTACAAGAGCAGCCCCGCCTGGGCCCTAAGGCTTCCAGGCCATGGGAATTGCAGCCTCACCTCAGCTCAGCACTCCCCGCCAACCCTAACACTTGCCCAGGGAATCAAATCTACCCTCAGCCCCACCACTGGAGGAGACTCTCCTCCATTCCTCTCCACTCCACACATCAAGCAGGTACACGGTGACCCCTGTGTGTGTGTATGTAGGTGTCTTTGTGTGTATGTGTTTGTGTGTGTGTGTGTGTGTGAGAGCGAGCAAGCGAGAGAGAGAGAGATTGTTGGGGATAACTACCTCAGAACAAAGCACCCTTTGGGATGACTCAGCACACAGAACACTTCAAAAAACAGCACAAAGCACCCTGTGTAAAAGACTCAACACAGTGTGCCCTTTGAAGCACTTAGCATATAGTAACCTTTGGGATAACTCAACATACAGCTCCCCTTAAAGGAGGAAGTCCATAGCATGCAGTGTATAGGACTCAGTTCATGGCAAGCTTTGAAAAACTCAGCACGTAGAACACTTTTCCAGGACTCAGCACATAGCACCCTGTGTTAAGGCTCCACACACACCACTCTTTGAAGGGCTGAGTATGTAGCACCCTGTGTAAAACATTCAGTGCACAGCACCCTTTACAAAACTCAGCACATAGCAGAGTTTTGAAGGACTCAGTATATACCACCCTGTGGAAGGGCTCAGCACACAGCACCATTTGAAGGACAGTACAGAGCACCCCGTATAAAGGACTCAGCACATAGCACTTGAAAAACTCACCTCATCCGATTCTTCTCAAGGATGCAGCACATTGCATCCATTGGGATGACTCAGCATACAACCCCCTTTGAAGGACTCAGCAAAATTACTCTGTGTAAAGGACTCGGCCCACAGCACCCATTGAAAAATTCACCTGTCCCTCCCTTCTCAAGGGCTCAGCACATAGCACCCTTTGGGATGAATTAGCACACTGCACCTTTTGAAGGACTCAGCATAAAGTACATTCTTTAATGGACTCAGCACACAGCACCCTTTGAAAAACCCAGTAAGGCCCACTCTTCTCAAGGACTCATAATATAGCACCCTTTGTGATGACTCAGCACACAAATGCTTTTGGAGGACTCAGCACAAAACCCCCATGTGGGAAGGACCCAGAAAATAGCACTCTGTGAAGGACTCAGCACATAGCTGTATGTCACAAGTTCAGCTGTCATTAGAATTAGGGTGCTTTCTTCTGTATCACCATTCTTCAGAAACACTTCACAAATCCTACTAGTTCACCTTTAGTTAACCTGTTTTATGGGGGAGGGTCAGCTGGGGGTCTTGAACTCACAGCGTGGGGGCCCTGTCTCTGAGCTCTTTGATTCAATGTTAGAGCTCAACCACTCTGAGACACGGCTCCAATTTTGTTTTTTTGGGGGGTGGGGGTTGTTCTTTGACAGGCCTTACAGTGATCAGGAAGGCCAAGTTGTGGTGTCCATGGACAAAGGCTCTTAGCTTGGCCTGGAGCTGACCTCTCCCTTCCTTGTGTCCCTGGAAGCTGGGCCTCCTGGAGCTCTCTTGGCATAAGATGGAACAGATCTGCTCTGGAATCAGCATTTAGGGTGGGCAAAAGTCAGCTTGGCCCTGGTCACTTCCCCCAATTGAACTCTACATGACGATAGTCCCCCATGATGACACGGGGCCACATGTCCCGCATCTGGCTACAAGGGGGCAGGAGTCACCCACCATAGGGATTGTACCTGGAAGTTGTGTTTACTCTTGCTTCCCTGGGCCCCTATCATGCTTCAAAGCCACCCTGGACAGGAATGTACTTGAGAGTCTTACCTACAATTAACCATCAAAAAGCAAGTGGGGCTGTGGCTCAAGTAGAAGAGCACTAGCCTTGAGCAAGAAAACTCTGGAATAGAGCCTAAGCCCTGAGTTCACACACACACACACACACACACACACACACACACACACACACACACACACACCACATGCATGCAAAATGAGAGATTTCTACACTGCAATCTTTGGGTATTCTCTACCTTTTCCCCACTAAGCCTGGTGGCTCTTGACCTAGGTATTTGATGCATTCAACACCAGCTGGCATCTTTTATTTTGGGGAACAGAATTGCTAGAATATCAGCCTTCCCACATCCCAGCTCCTTGACTGGGTCAAGGTCTATCCAGGCCCTTTGGGGCTCCTTTTACAGAATAGCCAAGATGCCTTCAAAAGGCATCACATGCTGGGCACTGGTGGCACATGCCTGTCATCCTAGCTACTCTGGAAGTTGAGATCTAGAGGACCTCGGTTCAAAGCCATCTTGGGCAGGAAAGTATGTGAGACTCTTATCCTCGATGAACCATCAGAAAACAAGAAGTGGCACTGTGGCTCAAGTGGTGGAGTGCTAGCCATGAGAAAAAGATCTCAAGGACAGTGGCCAGGCACTGAGTTCAAGCCCCAGGATGGGAAGAACAAATCTATCTTTGTTGGAGGCTTGTTTACCCTTTGAAAACTCTTCATTCTTTGCGATAAGCTTAACATGGGCCTCTTCCCTGGCCACGAATGGTCCATTAGATGTCCCTTGAATATGGGCCACCTCCCGGAAGCCTCTGCCCTACCTGACCCTCAGTTTCCCTTCCCATCACCTGGAGATGGAGGCCTGAGAGAAGGCCACCTGGCCACCTACTTGTGGTGGCTGCTGAGGCTTTTAAGAGTCAGTATGTCACATAGAGAGTCATCATCTGCATCAGTCTACAGAATAAAGGGAGGGAATACTCCTTGCCTGAGCCTGTGAGCTGTGGGTGATCTGCATCTGTGGCTTCTGCGGCAGGATTTGCTCCATGGGGGAGTCCTCTATGGGGTAGGGTACCCCGACCTGTCCTTTGGCAGTTTCCACACTGCTTTGAAGTGGCAATTCTTCCAAACCTTTCTGCTCCTCCCTCATTTTGACCACCGTGGAGTCAGAGGTGTCTGAAGCGGTGGTGGTGGCGGGGGACTCAGCCTGTGCTGGCATCTGGTGCCTGCTGTCCATGCCTTCCCCTGAGAGGAATCACAGGGGCTCCCACAGCTCTCTCCTCTTCATCTTCTCCTGGGACAGCCAGCACATGTGCTCAGCTTTCTCCTGGCACAGCTCACAGGACGAACATCTGCTATTTACACGCCACGAGGGAGTCCTCGATGATGCAGATGTGTGCCAACAGATGGCTGCATCCATGGTGGTGCCCATCCACTGGATTTCAGAAGTACACATCAATAGGCAGGTCATGGACAAAGCAGATTTTCTTCTCGGATGCCCACGTGTCCTGCTTCCCATCCTCACGTATGCTGTGGTGCCAGCTCGCAGGGTGGGGGGCCAGTGGCTCCAGTTTCTCTGGCACTGAGCTGCCAAGTGGACTTGGCACCCGCAGTGGGCCTGCAACTCTTGGTGCAGGAATTTCTCCCTGTGGATTTCAGCCATGGAGAGTGCCCCCAGATCCACATCCCTCTCGGTTTGGGGGATGTCTCCATCCTCTGCGATGGTCATGTCTGGGGGAGTTGCCTCCTCACCTTTTGCTTCTCCAGGGCTCTCAACTTTCCCTTCCCCATGGAAAGCCAGGAAGCTCAGCTGGGACTGCAGGCTCTCCTCTTGTGGTCTGGTCACTTCCAGGCATTTGAGGGTGTCCTGCCACTTTGGGGGCACCACCTGGTCCCGACAGTTGGTGGGGCCTGCACTTGTTTCAGCTGCTCCAGCAGCTGGTCTGCCTCTCTAGGTGCTGCTGCAGGGCCTCCTTCTCAGAGCTCAGCTGCTCATTGGAGGTGATGTGCAGCTCACAGGTGGCTCTGAGCTCCTGCATCTGGGCCAGGGACTGCTCCTGCCGCTCCTGCAGCTCCCAAGCTGCTTGACTCTCTCTCTCTCAGCCACCTCTTTCCATTCCTCTATCTTCTTCACTGTGTGGTCCAGCTGTTCTCACAGATGTTTCTTCACCTGCTGCTCTGAGTCTAAGATGCTGGCCAGCTTCTCCTTCTCACTGCTCATCATGTGGAGAGAGGCCCTCAGCAGTGCCAGCTGTTCTTCCATCTGTCCGTTGCACATATGCGCATCATGGGATCTTGCAGATCTTCTGCTGATCCTTGGCCTTCTCCAGTCTCCACAGCTGCTTCTCCTGCTCCGTGTTCTGGAAATGGAGCCTTTGGTTTTCCTGGACCTGGATGTGAAGTTGTTCCTCCAGGTTTTTCAACTCCATCTGTGTGCAATAGGCCTGGGCTTTCATCTGCTGCTTGACTGGAGATGGTCCCGAAGGGGGCCATGTCTCTGCCAGGTTCCTTCTCATTTCCCCCAGCTCCTTCTCTAGGTTAAACACCTGCCTTGCCCCTCGATTCTTCTCCTCTGGCAGTTGGTTCACCCAGTGGGTCAGCCGCCGGGCCTCCTCCTTATGCACAGACCTCTCAATGCTCAGGTCTTCTGTGAAGGTGTCTCTCTCTAGATTCGCTGCAGTCACCATCCAGCTCAGGTTGTCCAGTAGTCTCTTTAGTACCTCACGCCCTGCCAGCACTTGTTGGAACTTGCCGATTCTGCTCTTCATGTTGCTCCACTGTGTCCAGAGTGCTTCCAGCTTCTCTTGCAACTCAGTGTTCACTTGCTCCAAGTCATTGAAACTTCTGATCTTTTCCTTGAGCTGAAGGGTCACATCATTCAGCTGTTCAAAGAACATTTCGGTCTCATTCTGTGAGCAGTGACCACAGAAGCTGCCATCTCCAGCTCTGCCATGTGCTACTCTGCGGTCTGCAGGCAGCTGGTGAGAGCTTCATTGTCCCTTTCTCTATCATTGGTCGCCTGCTGCACGCGGGCTGGTTAACATTGTAAATCACTTTCTTCCCAAACCAACCTCTCTATGGGTGCCTTGTGGATCTCTAGCTCCCTTTTCATTGCTGTGTGCAGTTGGGCTATCTTCTCCTCTCTTACTCCCGTTCATCCTGCAAGTCTGTCTTTTCCTGCTTCAGTGGTTGGATCTTGGCACAGAGCTCCTCTTTTCTTCTTTTGCTGGGATCCAGGGTGGGCACCACATGTCAGTACACCTCTGTAGATCCTTGGTGTTATCGGGACCATTGACACTCTGGACCCTGGTAGCTGTGGCTGTGTCCAAAGGCAGGGGAGGCCCATGGTCAGCATCATATTTGGCTGGACTCTCCTTTGAGTCACACTCCCCAGTGGTGTTTGTCTTGGGGATCCTTCACTTTTTCATGTTCTTAGTTTTCTTGAATGTTGCAGATCTGTTGGGAGGATTCTTCTGCCAGTGTTCTTGTGGCAATTTCTTGCCCGCAGCTCTCTCATGGAATCCTGTTGTTTCAGACATCTGAGTGCTGGGAAAGATGGGCTGGCCACTTTCCCAAGGTATGGAAAATGCTCTATTCACCCACTCACTGTCTAGGACCTCAATTTCCTACTCTACTCCAATGTGGCCTCGAGTATCTTGCTCACCACTCAGCCACCTCTACCTTCCTCAATTGCTAGTAGTGGTGTCAACCAACTGAGGGAATCCAGGTGCTACTGGGCAGCATGGAATTTGGGCGTGTCCACCATTCTTGTTTCCCATTGGTCAGAGAGAAACATAAAAGAATGGGGGTGTGGATGGATACCTGTGATGCAGGCAGAATGGGCAGAGTCAAGATGACAGCACCCCTTTCATATGAAACTCTGTCCAGTCCAGTTGAGGACAAGAGAGTGACCTGCTTTAGCTGGATGGCTGCACAGATTGTTGTGTATGTCTGTTTGTTGCCAGTCCCTGACCTTGAACTCAGGATCTGGGCACAGCCCTTGAGCTGCTTTTGCTCAAGGCTAGCCCTCAACTAGTGAAGCCACATGGCTCTACTTCTGGCTTTGTTGGCGCTGAGGTTGGACAGGGGTCTCAAGGACTTTCCTGTCTAGGGTGACTTTTGACCATGATCCTCCTATCACAGCCTTGTAAGTATCAAGGAGGACTGCTGAGAGCCATTGGTGCCTGCCTAGTCATTGATGTTGCTGATGTTCTTGGACAGACCAGTGATTTCCTTATCCTCAGGTTTAAGTGGTGAGAGTTGGAGCCCACATCCTGGTCCTGCCACCTCCAAATGGCAGGTGATCCTAAAAAACTCAATCCTATCCATATAAATACCAATGGCATGTGATATATGTGATTGAATGGGCAGTTCTTGAATGATTCTAGGATAAAATTATACACAATTATATAATATATTATATTATAAACACAATATATATTATAATTAATATTATATTTATATTGTGTATAAAATTATACACAATTATATTATATTATAATTATATATTAATATAATTAATACTTTATCAAGCATTTAAACAATCACATTCATTAAATGGAGGCAGAATGAAATACCTAAGAATTGGACATCACATAGAACAATTGCCATTTTTTCTGTCAGGACTGGGATTGGAACGCATGGTCTGGGTCACTCTTTTGCACTGTGTGGAAAAGGGAAGCTCACCTCCTTGAAGTCATGAAATTCAAGTCTGTTCCTTAGACCTGAAATCAATCCCCAGCACTAGAAAATATCCTATTCATGTACATTTTAAATATTTGATGTATATTTATATACATAGGTTGACTCCA
Source organism: Dipodomys spectabilis (assembly GCF_019054845.1). NCBI lineage: Eukaryota > Metazoa > Chordata > Mammalia > Rodentia > Heteromyidae > Dipodomys > Dipodomys spectabilis. The sequence goes on along the minus strand of NW_024870718.1, from coordinate 1,743,257 downwards.
TATAGCTTTCAGTGTTTTCGTTTTTATTTTTTGTTTTATTCATGTATTGGCCATTTATTTTATTGACTATTATGGCACATAGAACATTAATTCCATAGGATATAGGTCTGCATATATGTTCCACTTCATACCTGACTCCTAGGACTTTCACAAAAAAAGAAAACGTTTGTCACCATCAGTTTCTTACTCCACAATTCATTTATTGGAAGTGCTGGCATCTGAAGTATGGCCTACAAGGCCCAATTCATGAATGGGTGAGTGTCAACACGCCATCCTGGGGCAAATCGAGCTGACAGGCAATTCCAAGGACCTTAGATCGAGCCCCAGGGTTTTACAAAATAAGAACAGAGTGACACCCAGAGGTAGTATGCTAATAAATATATATCTTAATAGAGTGCCAGACATGTCTACACAATATTCAGTTATGTAGACTACATTTCTACCAAATTCTTGTGTAATTATTATGCCTCTATGTAATTAATGTTATTGTTTTCATCCTTAATAAACTATTAAGTAAATTAGTGTCCTGAAATTATTGCATCCCTGTGAGAAATAGTATTCTTTTAATGCTTCATAAGATAATTAAATAGAATCAATCAGCTGACTGAAATCATGAAGTCTAATTTTATTCAAGTATCATTCATGAACAACCTATTCAACCATGATATTGATAACATTCCATCGTTATTCCTGTGAATGTGAATGAGTCTCTTAGGATCTCCCACCATCCAGAAGTGGCATGACTGGGATTCGAACTGTAGGCCTATGTTGCCATGCGGGACTATGGCTTCCTCAAAAGCCCACAATTAAAAAAAAAATATTTAGCTCCCTGGTTCGCAATTCGAGCCATTTTTTCTGCCAGGCCAAGGATTTGTACTCAGGTCTGGGTTACCCGATAGTCTGCTAGCCACGGCCAATGCAAAGTGAGGTACCCTTTGTAGCCGTGTAATTTGGACCCAGGTTGGTCACCATGAAAAGGAAGAAAATGTAAAAAATCCATCCTGTGGCTATTTTTCTGTGTGGGGTTTTTTTTTTTTTACTCCTGCAAGGCTTCAGGGCCTAGGATCACAGGGTCGACTATGGGCCTATGGCAGCCCACCTGCCTAAAGTGATCGAAGCTGAGGCAGGGTTGCCATGAAGTGAGTTCAAATCCATTGGTTAGCAAAAAAAAAAAAAAAAAAAAAAACCCAAAAAACAAAAAAACCCTAAAAACTAATAAAGCACTCTAGTTCAGAATTCACACCATTTTTCTGCCACAGCTCAGATTCCAACTCAGGTCTAGGTAACACTATAGCACTGTGGGGGAAGGGGAAGCTTACCATCCTTGAAGACTACAAGGTCAGGCCTGCTCCCAGGGCCTAAACTGAACCCGCAGCACTGGCAAAAATCATATGCCCATCTATTTTAAACATAGGATCTCTATTCACATTCATTCATTCAGTACAATTATTCTTTTTATTGTGTGTCTTAGTCATGGATGCATTTTGTTTATTGAGCATGATGACAGATATAACTGTGCTATCATGGATGACAATCTATTCCCATGTCTATAGAGTTGCTTAAGTCTTCTCCATACTAGCTGAGACCCAGAACTTTCACAGGACAGGAAACAGGTGGATAGATTGGATTCTCATACCTGCATTCCTCTTTTGGCAGTGTTGGGATTTGAACTCAGAGCCTAGCAGGCCCAATTGGAGAAAGGTTCAAGGTCAGGACACCATGATGTGAGCATCTAAGGAACTAGGCTGTTCCCAGGACCTGAGATTGAGCCCTGAGGATAGGGCAGGTGGAGAGCACAATAGTCATCCATTCATAAGCTGAAGATAGTATGCATATTTGTTTAGAGTAGGAGAGATGCCGACCTGTGATGGAATCCAATCTACCTTGTGACTAATGATTCTTGGATCTTTCCCGATGCCTACATTTCATGACTGTGATGATTATGGTCATGTTTCATCAATTCTTCATTAAAAATAATCGATACCCCAGGAATCTTGCCTATCATTTAATACTCACATCCTGCAGGAACTACTCATTCAAGGATGAGATTGATCACATTCCACGACTCTTCCTAGGTCCGGAAACAAGTATCTCAGGATCTCACGCCAATCCTTCAATGTAGGGGGCTGACTGGGATTCGACCTCTGGGGCTCTTTGCCTGGATGGCCTGGGGCTTCCCCAACAGCTGCAGGCCTTCAGCCATTCCAGGTAAACTTCACTCTGTAGGTCGCCGGGTTCAGACCCACCATGGTCACGGTACAAAGGAAAATGAATGTAAAAGCACCAGGTGGAACTTCCCACTGCTTTTTTTTCCCTCGCAGCTTTCTTTTTTTCCTGCAAGCCCTGGGGTCCTAGGATTTGAGGATGGGCTATAGGCCCAGAGGCCACAGCATAGGATGATCAAAGCTGAGGCAGAGTTGCCACTACTTGAGTTCGAGCACGGGGTCTGGTAAAAAAAAAAAATATATACATATATATATATATATATGAAGGAAGGAAGCACCCTAGTGCAGAATTCGCGCCATTATCCTGCCAGAGCTGAGATTTCAGCTCAGGTCTGGGTAACTCTGTTGCACTGTTGGGGAAGGGTAAGCTAAACATCTTTGAAGACTACAAGGTCAGGACGGGTCCCAGGGCCTGAATTGAAGCCCCAGCACTGCCAAAAATCATATGTCCAACTATTTTACACATAGGTTCTCTATTTACATACATATGTGGAATGCATCATGCTTTCAGTGTAGTTATTCTTTTTATTGTGTGTCTTAGCCAGGGATGCATTTTGTATTTTATTGAGTATGATGACAGATATAACTGTGCTGACATGGATGACAACCTATTCCCATGTCCATGGAGTTGCCTATGTCTTCTCCACTCTAGCTGAGACCAAGGACATTCACAGGACAGGCAAACAGGTCAACCTATGGGTTCTCACATCAGGATTCTGCTTTTGGCAATGTTGGGATTTGAACTGAGATCCTAGCAGGCCCAATTGGTGAAAGAGTCAAGGTGAGGAAACCAGCATGTGAACAACTGAGGAGCTAGGCCATTCCCAGGACCTGACAATGAGCCCCAGGGAGGGCCAGGATAGGCATAAATTCATACTTGAAACATAGTATCTGTATTGACATATATGTGTGGGCAACATCTTGTGTTCGGTGCATTTCTTCTCCTTAATTTATGTCTAATTCATGATGGTATTGTGAACTTTACTGAGTATGGTGACAGATATAACTGTACTGACATGGATGATGACCTGTTCCCATGGTTATAAGGTTGCCTATGCATTCATTCTCCATCCTAGCTGAGACCCAGGACTTCCACATTCGAGGAAATCAGGCGCAATGACTGGCTTCTGACATCAGGATGAATCTTTTGTCAGGCCTGGGATTTGAACTCAGGTCTGGGTAACCCCGTTGCACTGGGGGAAGGGGAAGCTCATCATCCCTGAAGACTAGAATGTCAGGCCTGGTCCAGGGTCTTATTCGAAGCCCCAGCAGTGGACAAAATAACAAGCTTACCTTTTTTAAACATAGGATCTCTATTTACATACAGGTGTGGTATGCATCTTGCTTTCAATGTAGTTATTTTTTAAATTTTGAGTCTTATTCATGGATGTATTGTGTATTTTATTGAGTATGGTGACAGGTATATCTGTGCTGCTGTGGATGACAACCTATTCCCATGCCTATAGATTAGCCTATATAGCATTCTCCATCCTCAATGAGGCCCAGGACCTTCACAGGACAGGAAATCATGTGGATCCATTGGTTTCTCACATCAGGATGAATCTTTTGGCTGTCCTGGCGTTTGAACTCAGAGCTTAGCAGGCAGAATTGGGGAATGGGTCAAGGTGAGCACACCAGCATGTGAGCCACTAAGGTGCTAGGCCGTTCACAGGACCTGAGCTCATGCCCTGCTGGGGTCAATATACTCATGAAATCATAATTTAGGGAAAGGAGCTATATTTCCATACATGGGTCGGTGGCATCTTGCGTTCAGTGTACTCATTCTCTTGATTTCGTGTCTTATTCATAGATGCAATATGTATTTTACTGAGTGTGATAACAGTTATAACTATCCTGACACTGCTGGCAACCAATTCCCATGAGTATAGAGTTGCCTATATAGCATATTCCATTCTAGCTGAGACCCAGGACTTTCACATCATAGGAAAACTGGTGCAACTATTGGCTTCTCATATCAGGATGAATCTTTTGGTAGTGCTGGGATTTGAACTCAAGGCCTAGCAGGCTCAAGTGGTGGATGAGGCATGGTGAGCACACCAGCACGTGAGCCACTAAGCATCTAGGTCTTTCCTGGAACCTGAGATCAAGCCCCGGTGGACGCTATAGTAGTCATAAATTCAGAATTTAAACAGACGATCTCTATTTCCATACATGGGTGGGCGGCATCTTGGGTTCAGTGTAGTTATTGTCTTTATCTGGTGTCTTACTCATTGATGTATTGTGTATTTTCTTGAGCATAGGATGACAGATATAACTGTGGTGACCTGGATGACAAGCTATTCCCATGAGTATAGAGTTGCCTATACATTTTGCATCCTAATTGTGACCCAGAACTTGCACAGCACAGAACAGGTGCAACGAATGGTTTCTCACATCAGGGTGAATTTTTGGAAGTGCTGTGATTCGAACTAGGGGCCTAGGAGGCCCATCTGTCCAATGGGTCCACATGAGCAAACCAGCCTGTGAGCCACTAAGGAGCTGGGCTGTTCCCAGGAGCTGAGATCAAGCCCCAGGGAGGCCACAAGAGTCCTCAATCCATCATTGAAACATGGGATGTATATTCACTTCAGTGTGTGGACTTCCTCATGCATTGAGTGTAGTTATCTTCTCTATTTTGTATGCTATTCATGGATGTATTATGTATGTTCTTGAGTATATATGACAGGTGTAACTGGGCTGACATGGATGACAACCTTTTCCCATGGCCACAGGGTGGCCCATGCATTCTCCATCCTAGCTGAAACCCAGAACTCACACAGGAAAACAGGTGAAATGTCTGGCTTCTGACAGGATGAATATTTTGGCACTGTTGGGATCTGAACTCAGCACCTAGCAGGCCCAATAGGCGAATGGGTTCACATAAGCACACCAGCCTGTGAGCCACTAAGGAGCTCAGCCGTTCCCAGGACCTGAGATTGAGTCCCAGGGGAAAGGCAGGGGGAGCACAATAGTCATCTATTCATAAGCTGAAGGTAGTAAGCAAATAAGTACATATCTGTATAGAGTAGGAGATATGGAGACCTGTGTTTGAATCCAATCTACCCTGTGACTACCGATTCTTGGATTTTCCCTAATGCCTCCATTTAATGAGTGTGATGATTATGGTCATGCTTCATCAACTCTTCACTAAAAATAATCGATATCCCATGAGTCTTGACTTTCATTTCCTACTCGAATCCTCAGGAACTACTCATTCAAGGAAGAGATTTATCATATTTCATGGCTCTTCTTAGGTCCAGAATTGAGTATCTCAGGAACTCCTGCCATTCCCTCAATGTAGGATGGCTGACCAGGATTCGACCTCGGGGCCTCCATTGCCCGGTCATCCTGTGGCTCCCCCGACAGCCAGCAGGCCTTCAGCCACACCAGGTCACCTTCAATCTGCAGTCCACCGGGTTTGGTCTCACCATGGTCAACATTCAAATGAAAATAAACCTAAAAGCACCAGTTGGAACTTCCCGCCACTTTTTCTCCTCCGGCTTCTTATTTTTTCCTACAAACACTGGGGTCCTAGGATCCGAGGATGGGCTGTGGTTCCAGAGGCTGCAGCTTAGGATGATCGGACCTGAGGCAGAGTTGCCACAACTTGAGTTCAAGCCCCAGGTCTGGCAAAAAATATTAAAAAATTGAAAAATTATGAATGAAGCACCCTAGCTCAGAATTCGCGCCATTTTACTGCCAGAGCTGGAATGTGAAATCAGGTCTAGGTAACTCTTTTGCACTGTGGCGGAAGGAGAAGCTCACTATCATTGAAGACTGCAAGGTCAGGCCTGGTCCCATGGTCTGAATTGAAGCCCAAGCTCAGGCAAAAATCATATGCCCACTATGTTACACATAGGATCTCTATTTACATACATGTGTGGAATGCATAATGTTTTCAGTGTAGTTGTTCTTTTTATTGTGTGTCTTAGTCAAGGATGCATTTTATATTTTATTGCATATGATGACAGATATAACTGAGCTGACTTGGATGGCAACCTATGCCCATTCCTATAGAGTTTCCTACTCCTCCATCCTAGCTGAGACTCAGGACATTCTCAGGACAGGAAACCAGGTGGATCAATGGGCTTCTCACATCAGGATCCATGTTTTGGTAGAGTTGGGATTTGAACTGAGAGCCTAGCAGGCCCAATTGGCAAAAGAGTCAAGGTGAGGACACCAGCCTGTGAGCATCTAAGGAGCTAAGTCATTCTCAGGACCTGAGGTTGTGCCCCAGTGAAGGCCAGGATAGGCATAAATTCATAATAGAAACAGGATATGTATTGACATATATGTGTGTATAGCATCTTGCATTCAGTGCATTCCTCCTTATTTTGTGTCTAATACATGGAGGTATTGTGTATTTTACTGAGTATGGTGACAGGTATAACTCTGCTGACATGGATGATGACCTGTTACCATTGTTATGAGGTTGCCTATGCATTCATTCTCCATCCTAGCTGAGACCCAGGACTTCCATAGGAGAGGAAAACAGGTGTAAAGACTGGCTTCTAACATCAGGATGAATCTTTTGTCAGGCCTGGGATTTGAACTCAGATCTGGGTAACCCTGTTGCACTGTGGGGAAAGGGGAAGCTCATAATCCCTGAAGACTAGACTGTCAGGCCTGGTCCAGGGCCTGATTTGAAGTCCCAGCAGTGGACAAAATAACAAGCTTACCTTTTTTAAACATAGGATCTCTATTTACATACACGTGTGTTATGCATCTTGCTTTCAATGTAGTTATTTTTAAATTTGAGTCTTATTCATGGATGTATTTGTATTTTATTGAGTATGGTGGCAGGTATATCTGTGTTGCCATGGATAACAACCTATTCCCATGGCTATAGAGTTGCCTATATTGCATTCTCCATCCTCGATGAAGCCCAGGACTTTCACAAGACAGGAAAACAGCTGTAAAGATTGGTTTCTCACATCAGGATGAAACTTTTGGCATTGCTGGGAGTTGAACTCTGGGCCTATCAGGCCCAACTTTCTAATGGGTCCATATGAGCACAACAGCTTTTGAGTTCCTAAGGATCTAGGCCCTACCCAGGACCTGAGATTGAGCTCCGGGGTGGGGTTTGTGCACCATATTCATCCATTCATAAGCTGAAGCTAGTATGCTAATAAATACCTATTTGTATAGAGAAGATGTGGCAAGCTGTGTTGGAAACCTATCTACCATGTGACTACAAATTCTTGGATCTTTCCCAATTCCTCGATTTCCTGAATGTAATTATTATGGTCACATTTCGTGAAGTCTTAATTAAAAATAATTGTTGTGCCAGAGGTCTTGCCTAACATTTCCTATGTGAATCATGCATGAACTTCTCAACTCTTCCCTAGGCCTGAATTCAAGCACCAGCCCGAAAAATGTAACATTTATAGGCATTTTAAATATGTGATTTATATTTACATTTATATATTCAGGCTGTATCGTGTTTGTTCGAGTGATTCATTATATATTATTATTGATTGACTGAATTAACATTTATTTTATGGACTGTGAGTGCACCTATATCATTTATTACATTTATTCCAATCTATTCAGTAGCATGTAGCTTTGCACACATATTATGTACATCATACCTGACACCCAGCACTTGCACAGAAATGGAAAACAGGTGTCTCACTTGGAATCTTACTCCAAGATGAAATTTTTGGCAATGCTGGTACCTGAACTGAGGGCCTAGAAGTCCCAGTTCATGAATGGGTGAGTGTCAGCATGGCAGCCTCTAGCCCATTCAGCTACCAAGTGGATCCCAGGACCTAGGATGGAGCTACAGGTTTGGCCAAAATAGCAGTACCTTTCTATCTGGTATATATAACAGATATATATATATATATATATATATATATATATATATATATATATATATATGTGTGTGTGTGTGTGTGTGTGTGTGTGTGTGTGTGTGTGTGTGTGTGTGTGTGTGTGTGTGTGTGTGTGTGTGTGTGTGCATTTATCTGGTATACAGATAAATATATATTTAGATATTTTGATACTGCCAGTGATGTCTATGTGGAATTAAATGACACATACTACGTTCTTACAGATTCTCAGGTCTTTAGTGAGGACTCCATTTAATGAATAGTATTCTTTTAATGCATAATAAACTATGAATTAAAGTCAATCTGTGTTCTGTGATTATTGGGTCTAAATTTATACTAGACTGATTGATGAACTACTCATCCAACCATGACATTGATCATATTTCTCTGGCGTTCCTATGGACAAGCAATAGATTCTTAGGCTCTCCAGCCCCTTGTAAGTAGCATAACTGGGATTCAAACTCAGGACCTAGGTGTCCTGGTTGGCCTATGGCTTCGCTGACAGCCTGTCAGCCTTCAGCAATGCCAGGTGACCTACAGGTTGCAGCAGTGTTATTTGGACACGGGATGGTCACCATGCAAGGATGGAAAACCAAGAAACTGTCATCCATAGGTGGTTCCTGGCTTTTTTTTTTTTTGTTGCTGTTTTCATTTTTGTTTTCCTGTCAGCCCCCGAGGCCTAGTATCCCAGGATGGTCTGTGGGTCCAGAGGCTGCACCATCCCTGCCTAGGTTGATGTTAGCTGAGGCAGAGTTGCCACGATATGAGTTCAAGCCCCGTGCTGGGCAAAAAAATAAAAAAATAAAAAAAATAAATATTTTAAAAAATATTAAAAATAGCCTGGTGGCAGTTATGGTTCATGCCTGTAATCTTAGCTACTCAGGATGCTGAGATCTGAACATCACGGTTAAAAGTCAGCCAGGTCAGGAAGTCTGTGAGACACTTATCTCCAATAAACCACTAGAAAACCAGAAGTGGTGCTGTGTCTCAAGTATTATAGCACTCGCCTTGAGCTGAAGAGCACAAGGACAGCTCCCAAGGCCAGAGTTCAAGTCCCATGATATATATACATATATATATGTATGTATGTATGTATGTATATACATACATACATACATACATATATACAAACATACAATACTAATGAAGCTCCCTGGCTTGGAATTCATGTCCTTTTTTTCTGCCAGGCCTGGGAATTGAACTCAGAGTCTGGATAACTCTAATTCACTGGGGGGATGGGGAAACTCACCCTATTGGAAGACAAGCAATTCAGGCCTGTTCCCTCGGCCGGAATTCAATCCCCAGGCCTGTTAATGTAATATTCATCCACATTTGAAATAATGATTAATATCTACATACTTATGTTTATTGCAATTTTCTTTGAGTGTATTTATTTTATGTTTTGTATTATTCATTCATTATTTTATTGACTATTATTACACTTATAACATGTATTAAATTGATTACATCTTTTGAGAAATATACAGATTTGCATATGTATTATATATATTATTTCAGACCCAGGACATTCATTGAAATTTTTGAGTAGATCATCCCATGCTTAGAAAAACAGAAAGAATACATCAACCAAATTAATTTATCCCTAGGCACCCCAGTGGCTCACATCTGTAATCCCAGCTACTCAGGAGGTGAGAACTGGAAGATGAAGTTTCAAAGCAAATCCAGGCAGCAAAGCCTGAGAGATATCATCTCCAATTAACTAGCAAAAAGCCAGTCTATAGGTATGGCTGAAGTGGTAGAAAATCAGCTACGAACAACCAAGCCAAGAAAGAGCAAGCTGAGTTCAAGTGCGGGGAGAGGGGGGTAGGGGGATAAAGGGGAGGGAAATCCTCCAAAAACAGAGAACAAAAAAACAGTACACAAATCCCACTTAATTTATGGTACCAACAAACTGAAAGAAAATCAATCTTGTGCATTTGTATAATTTTACATGAGCCCATATGTTCTTAGGTACACTTCAAAGCTATGTTTTTAATAATATTTGTATATATAAATTAATAATGTATATATATATAAATAAACTAAGAAACCAGCCAATGAAAAAATACTTCTAAATTAGTGCCTTAACCATGGCATTATAAATTATTTGTACAAAAAGTATGTTCGAAGTTTCTTTCTTTAGAATCAATCTTAAAATGTTTGTTCATGTATCAGTCATCAGTGGCTCACACCTATAATCCTAGTTACTCAGGAGGCTGAGAGCTGAGGATGGCAGTTCAAGGCAAGCCCCGGGAGACTCTTTCCTCCAATAAACCAGTAGAAAACAGGAAGTGGCAATGTGGCTAAAGCTGTAGAGTGCTTGCAAAGAGCTGAAGAGCACAGGGATAATGTCCAATCCTTGAGTTCAAGCCCCACCACCGACAAAAAAAAAAAAAGGAAAGAAGTTTGTTCATACAAAACCCTAACATTCTGAGCCTTAGGAAACTTTTCTTCCAGGATCTTATGCTCTTTAGGCAACTATTCCACAACTGAGCTACATCTTAGTACCAATGTTTTTGTTTTTCATTTTAGAATCCATTCATTCCCAAAATGCTTACAAGTAACTACTGTCCTCACAGAAGTGAATGTTTATTCAGAAACTCAACCTTTGGTGGTATGAGGACTCCCCTAGTCTATTTCGTGGTAGGCACTGAGGAAAACTCACAGGACACAATTGCAGACATTTTATAATTACAAAAATTACTCTAAATAGAAATAACATCAACTGCCGGGCACAGGTGGCTTATGCCTATAATCCTAGCTACTCAGGAGGTTGAGATTTGAGGAAGGCGACTCAAGGCTAGCCAGGGAGAAAAGACTGTGAGACTCTTATCTCCAATAAACCTCTAGAAAACTGGAAGTGGTGCTGTGGCTCAAGTGCTTGAGCGTTTGCCTTGAGCATAGGGACAGCAACCAAGCCCAGAGTTCAAGCCCCACAACCGACAAATTAAAAAAAAATAGAAAAAATAAGAAATAACATCAACTGTCCCGAACTTCTAGGGAGAAATGATATCCTCATTTTCATTCTCACTCTTCATGGCAGATGGTCAAAAACACCAATGTGCTATGCTGAAATGTAAAAATTTCAACACGTTTTTTGAAAAAATCTCATGTTATAAAATCAAAATGTTTCAAATAAAGGCAAAGTGAACTTTAAAAAAATATTAAAAATGCTAATGAAACTCCTTAGCTTGGAATGTGTGATTTTTATCTGCAAGGCCTGGGATTTGAACTTAGGGACTGGGTAACTATGTTGCACTGTGGGGGAAGGGGAAGCTCACTGTGCTTGAAGACCAGAAATTCAGGCCTGTTCCATAGGCCTGAATTCATGCCCCAGTCATACTCCTTATATATGTTTTAAAGTTAGGATTGAACTTCCATATACATGTTCAGTCTATATCATGTTTGGTGTGGTTATTCATTGTATTTGTTGTTTTATTCATTTATTTACCATTTATTTTACCGATTGTAAGAACACGTAAACATATGTGACATTGTTTACATACTATCAAATTGCATCTAGATTTGTAAACTTGTTCTCCATCATGCCTGACACCCAGCACTCTCCCAGAAAAGGAAAACAGGTGTCACACTTGACTTCTTACTCGAGGATGAAATTCTTGGCAGGCACTGAGATCAAGCCCTAGAGGTATCCAAAATAGCCATACATGGATAGGCAAGTGGTACTATGCCAATAAATGCATATTAGTAGAGAGTGCCAAAGCCGTGTATCTAGTATTCAATGGTATCTACTATGTTCCTACGAAGTCTTAGGCATTTAGACAGCCAAGATATTATGGAGAAAGAACATATAACCGTCCAAGAAAAGTCCAAGAAATATGATAGATCTTTTCAACAGTTGGAAAACACCATCAGAAGGCTTAATCAGAGGATAATGTGTGTAGAGAAGCACCTAGAAACAGAAGTTAATGGTCTAGGAAATTTGTTTAACAGGATCCTAGCAGAGAACTTCCCAAACATGCAAAAAGATAGGCCTATTCAGATACAAGAAGCCTTTAGAACCCCAAATAGACCAGACCAGAATAGGACAACCCAGCATCACATTATAATCTTCACAGGATCAAATCAGACCAAGGAAAAGAACCATAAAGCTGTCAAGGAGAAAAGATCAATCACCTATAAAGGGAAACCAGTTAGGATCACCTCAGATTTCTCAGCAGTGACAAACAAAGCAAGAAGAGCCTGGAATGATGTATGCCATACCGTAAAGACAAACAACAATCAACCAAGAAAACTGTACTCAGCTAAACTCTCCTTCATAAACGAAGGTCAAATAAAAACCTTCCATAGCAAAGAAAAAATGAAACAATATATCTCCACAAAACCAGCCCTACCAAAGATTCTTAAAGATGTCTTACACATAGAAAACCAACAAGACCACAAAAAGGCCAAGAAAACGCAGCCAAACTGAGAATCCAAGAACCACAGAACGAACCCAGTTGCCACAGCCCCCAAGAAGGTGGATAAAATGGCAGAAACTCCCAAACACTTCTCAGTTCTATCTCTCAACATTAACGGACTTAACTCTCCAATTAAGAGACAGACTGTCTAGTTGGATTAAAAAGCAAGAACCTTCTATCTGCTGCCTTCAGGAGTCACATCTTGCCCATAAAAACAAACACATTTTCAATGTTAAAGGCTGGACCAAATTCTACCAGGCAAACGGCCTCCATAAAAAGGCATGAGTTGCAATCCTAATATCAGATAAAATAGAATTCAATTTAAAATAAGTGAGAAGAGTTAAAGAAGGTTGCTACATACTAATTAATGTCTCTCTCCTTCAGGAGGATATTACAATTCTAAATATCTATTCACCAAACGGAGCACCCAAATTTATCCAAGAAACCCAACTTTCCCTCAAATCCCACATAGATCCAAAGACATTAATTGTTTGGGACTTTAACACACCACTATCCCCACTAGATAGATCAACTTGGCAAAAACTCAACAAAGAACGTGCATATCTAAACAACTGCACAGATCAACTAGATTTAACAGACATCTTCCGAAGATTTCACCCAGCAGCACCAGAATACCCGTTTTTCTCAGCAGCATATGGAACATTTTCCAAAATAGACCACATTTTAGGCCACAAAGCAAACTTGTCCAAATTCAGAAACATTGAAGTTATACCTTGCATTCTCTCAGACCACAAGGGATTAAAAGTAGGACTCCACACCAAAAGCCACTAAAGAAAGTCCTGTAACACATGGAGGCTGAACAACACTCTGCTGATAATCATGAGTGCATCATGGAAGATATTAGAAATGAAATTCAAATATTCATGATATTCAACAAAAATGAGCACACAAATTACCAACTCCTCTGGGACACAGCACAGGTAGTACTCAGAGGCAAGTTTATAGCTCTGAGTTGCTACATCAACATATTGGAGAGATCTGAAACCAACAATTTAATGAGACATCTGAGCCTCCTTCAGAAAGAGCAGCAGAATAAACCCCAACCCAATGGACAGAGAGAAATAATTGAAATTAAATCAGAATTGAATGAATTAGAATCCAAAAGAGCCATATAAAGAATCAACAAAACAAACAGTTGGTTCTTCGAAAAAATTAACAAAATTGACAGACCCTTAGCAAATCTTATCAGAAAAAGAAAAGAACATACCCAAATAAATGAACTCAGAGATGAGAATAGAAACATCACCAGAGAAACCACCAAGATTCAGAACATTATAAGGAAATACTTCTCAAAACTTTATGCTAATAAGTTTGATAACTTGGCAGAAATGGACCTTTTCCTAGCAAATACTGACATGCCAAAACTAAACCAAGATGAGTTAAATCACCTTAAGAGACCCATATCAAGCACTGAAATATAAACAGTAATAAGAGATCTCTCATCTTAGAAAAGTCCAGGTCCAGATGGTTTCACAGCGGAATTCTACAAGGTCTTCAAAGCAGAGCTCACATTAATACCCCTCGAAATCTTCAATGAAAGTGAAAGACGAAGTTCACTACGGAACTCATTCTATGAAGTCATCATAACCCTCATCAAATCCAGGCAGGGTCTTATCAAAGAAAGGGAACCATAGACCCATTTCTAGGATGAACATTCATGAAAAACTTCTCAACAGAATTTTGGCCAATCGACTTCAACAATTCATCTGAAAAATCATACACCAAGATCAAACAGGATTCATTTCAGGGATGCAAAGCTGGTTCAATATACGCAAATCAATTAGTATAATTCATCACATCAACAGGAGCAGGGATAAGAACCACATGGTTATATCATTAGATGCAGAAAAAGCATTTGACAAGGTCCAACACCCCTTTATGATGAAGGTTCTGGAAAAATTAGGAATCCATGGAACATTCCTCAATACAATAAAGGCTGTATATGACAAACTTACAGCCAGCATTACAGTTAATGGTGAAAAACTAAAGCTATTTCCTCTTACCTCAGGAAAGAGACAAGGATGTCCACTCTCTCCACTTCTCTTCAATCTAGTATTAGAATGCCTAGCTACAAATAAGACGAGATGCAAACATAAAGGGGATCCAAATAGGGAAAGAAGAAGTAAAACTCTCCTTCTTTGCAGATGACATGATCTTGTGTTTAAAGAATCCCACAGACCCCACTCCCAAATTACTCAAGCTGTTTCAAAACTTTGGCAAAGTAGCAGGATATAAAATTAACCCTCAAAAATCAATGGCTTTTCTGTATGCCAACAAAGAAATAGTGAGGCTGAAATTAGGAAAGCAACTCCATTTGTAATAGCCCCACAAAAAATAAAATACCAAGGAATTAACTTAACCAAAGAAGTGAAGGATATCTATGAAGAAAACTTTGAAAACGTGAAAAAGGAAATCAAAACAGAACTTAGAAAGTGGCAAAAACTCCTATGCTGCTGGATTTGAAAGATCAAGATCGGGAAAATGGCCATGCTTCCAAAGGCTATCTCCAAATTCAATGCAATACCTATCAATATTCCAACCTCATTCTTCAAGGAATTAGAAGAGACAATTCAAAAATACATATGGTACAGTAAAAGACCCCGAATAGCCAAAACAATCCTCAACAGAAAGAGCAGGGCTGGAAGAATATCAATACCAAATTTCAAACTCTACTACAAAGCCATAGTAATCAAAACCGCATTGTACCTGCATAAGAACAGACCTCAGGACCAATGGAACAGAATTGAAAACCCAGAAATGAACACACAGACCTATAGCCAACTAATCTTCGATAACGGAGCTCAAAAAATAGAATGGAAGAAAGACACCTTCTTCAGTAAATGGTGCTTTCTAAATTGGTTAACTACTTGTAGAAAATGAAAGCTAGATTCTTATATATCATTCTGCACCAGAATCAACTCCAAATGGATCAAAGACCTCAGAGTCAAAGCAGACAATCTGAAAACATTACAGGTTGGTATAGGAGAAACCCTAGGTCTCCTTGGCACAGGCCGAAATTTTCTTAATAGAGACTTAGAAACACAACAAATCAAAGAAAGGTTGAACAAATGGGATTGCACAAAAGTGCAGAGCTTCTGCATGGCCAAGCACATAGCTAGCAAGATCAATAGAAAGCCCACAGATTGGGAGAAGATCTTCACTAGGCATACAACTGACAAGGGTCTCATATCTAAAATATACCCGGAACTCAAAAAATTAAATCCCCACATAACAAATCTCCAAAGAAACAGCTGCCCAATAAATAAGTGGGCTAAAGACTTACAGAGAAACTTCTCTGAAGAGGAAAGAAGGATTGCCAATAGACACATGAAGAAATGCTCAGCCTCTCTAGCCATAAAAGAAATGCAAATCAAACCATAGAGATATAACCTCACCCCAGTTAGAATGCCAATAATCAAGAACTCTAATAACAACAGATGCTTGAGGTGATGCGGAGAGAAGTGAACATTACTACATTGTTGGTGGGAGTGTAAACTTGTTCAACCACTTTGGAAAGCAATATGGAGGTTCCTCAAAATACTCCACATAGAGCTCCCCTATTTCCCAGCAATCCCACTTTTGGGCATTTACCCAATTGATCACAAATAAGACCACACTAAAGCTACCAGCACGACTATGTTAATTATTGCAGCATTATTTACCATAAGTAAGATATGGAACCAACCCTGATGCCTCTCAGTAGATGAATGGATCAAGAAAATGTATGTATATATACACAATGGAATTCTATGCCTCCATGAAAAGTAATGACATTGCTCCATTTGTTAAGAAATGAAAAGGCTTGGAAAAAAATATATTAAGTGTATTTGTTAGATTGGAAGTTAAACAAATGATATTATTGTTAATATTAATTTTATTGCAATTTCAGGGAACTCTCCTGTCTCTGAACTCCTAACACTTGTATTTTGGGATTTGTCCCTGAAATCTAGGATTCAGCAGGACTCAAAATAAGCCAAGATCTTGCCCATGTAGTTGTAACTCCTTTGTGTAGTATTCTCACAATTAAAAAAATAAGCCAAGTGTATATGAATTCTACTACTAAGCTTTAATGAAAGATCTTTACTGATCTTTCTCTTAAGTGTGTTGTAGAAACCAAAGCTGAAATTAACTTGGACTTTTGTGGTGGATGTAAATGTCTTAACTACCATCTCTGGTAGTTGGTACCATTAAATTTCAATTAGCCATCACAGGCTCAAGCTTGTAATCCTAGCTACTCAGGAGGCTGAGATCTGAGGATCGTTATTCAAAGCCAGCTTGGATAGGAAAATCCATGGGACTCTTACTCCAATTGACTGCCAAAAAGACTAGAGGTGGAGATGTGTCTCAAGTGGTAGAGTGCTAGCCTTGAGGGACAAAGCACAGGTTATGAGTTCAAGCCTAGATACTGACCATCAATTAAAAAATTCAGAGTTTCCACTGTGAGTGCTATATTCTTTTAGAGACTGAAGTAGTTTTTTTGCATAGTCTTTCAAACATCAGCATCTCTAATGGTGAATCATTCTAGATCCTTCTTTTCCACTTGATTAATTGTTAGTCTCCAGGTGTAGAGTGGCCAAGAGGCTTGCAGATCAAGAACTCGGATATTAAATTGGCTAAAAAGAGATAAAATTAAAATTTATTCTTTGGTTGCAAATACCACATTTTTGGTATGTGTTTGCTAGCCCTGGCACTTGAACTGAAGGCCTGGGTGTTGTTCCTGAGCTTTTGTGTCCAAGACTATTGCTCTACCACTTGAACCACAACTCCACTTCGGGCTTATTGGGGGTTATTGGAGATAAAAGTCTCACAGACATTCTGGACCTGGGTGGCTTCAAACTAGAATGCTGAGTAGCCAGGATTACAGGTATATGCCACCAGCATCTGGCTCAAATACCACCTATAACGTTAAAAGTCAAGGATATCTGTTAACATCTATCTCTGACAGATGTACAATATTTTACTCCTCACTGAATGAATGTTCCTTTGAACAGGGTTGCATCAAATGTAGTGGACTCAAGCTAGGTCTTGAACACCAACAATCTGGTTTGGTGGAAGTGGCCTTGTTTTTCTGCACTTATTTGGCCATTGGTGTGGATTGTAGAAAAAAAGACAATTCAGTAAAAACAAATTCAAAGAGTCTGAGACACTTACACAAGTTCTGGACATCACTTCCTCATGGGCTGCTGTTGTGCAGGCCTAATATTTGATCTGAAGAGAAACTTGGAATTACAAAAGTTAAAACCCAAAGTCTAGTAACCTCTAAAATGCCTGTGTAACTCCTTGGTTCTCTACCTGATACTAAATATTGCAGACTTCTCCCTTAGTGTTATCAACTTCATTCCTGGTTCCAGCACAGACTTGGCTCAGGTCTGTGAACCTGACTGTAGACGTTTGAATCTTCATAGTGTGAATGGAAATTTGGCCTCCTACTAAGATAGCAGTTTGAGGGACTTGGATAGCTGTGGGCAAGTCTCTTTTTAATAGGCTGTTCTTTGTACACATTTGGTTTAGATGCAGGGATTCATAACTAACTAGTCGCAGTGGTCACCTCAGGGTAGAGCAAGAGAGACAGAGTAGAGGGACAGTGATCAAGCTCACGCCATCTGCCATTTTATGCTGCTTTAATTGACATGTTCTTCATGTATTTTAATAATTCAAGAATAAAAATTAACATTACATATAGATTTTTTAATTGCTTCTTTGTTTCTGACAAAAATTAAAAGTAAATATGAATTTAAATAGAAAGGCAGTATGATAAGAGCAGGGAAAAGGAATGGAACAATGATCATGGGCAGCTCCTGAAGTCCAACCTAGAGGTTTTATTTACCAACATTGGGGAATAAAATGAAACTATGTAACAAGACAGGCCTGCCTGCTTTTTCTCAGCAACAAGGCAGCCCTGTCTGCTTTCCTTAGCAACACAACAGCCCTGCCTGTGTTCTCTCATTTATGCCAGAGTCAAAGGGATCAATAGACCATGACTAAGAGAGGAAATTAGAGCTGTCATTGAAAGATCAAAAAGAACAAGCCCTGGATATGTCTGGAAACCTATAAAGCATCTGAAGCCTTAAACACTTAGGCCTTTCAGAGAGAAAGCCAAGATGTGCTCTGAAGTCTGTAGATTCCCTTACTCAGAGAACACACAGACCTCCCAATGAAAGAATCATCCCTGCCAACAATAGAAACTTCCTAGTGAGGCTCAGGGAAGAAAAGACACATTAAACTTTTCTCACTGTCAGAAACCATCACACACTCAGAGGGCACCAGGACAATACAAGAGGGAGGGCTCAGCCCTATTACAAACAATGGATGAAGTTCAGATGCCCACACATAATCTCATGATGTACTCAGACCTCCTAAAGGTTCAACGGCTTCCAGATGATGTCGCAGCCCTTCAGAAAGATCAATCTGTGATGCCCAGCTCTAAAGCCCACCCTGTGTTTAGGGGCCCCCTGAGCTCAGCTTCTGCTCCTGAACCTGTCCATGTATTCTGTAAAGAGCCCAGAGGAACCCTTGGCATTTGTTGTGCCTCAGAATTCAAGCCACAGTGAGGCTTCTGCAGCCCCCACCCTTGCTCCAAGCATAACCACCAACAAGGGAACACCCCCAGGTTCCACCGCAGACCTCTAATTTGTAATAAAAAGAGGCTGTGCTTGTGCTGACACAGTCACCAGTCAGCAGTCCAGGCAAAGGGGCATCTGCTAAGGCCACCTCAAGTATCTGTGGAGTTCTGACATCAAGAGAGAGGAAGGCAGGTGCACCCATAGAGGCTGCCTTTGAGAAGCTCCTCTTCCAAGTGCAGGCCTGCCTGGTGGCCTTTGAAGCAGAGTATGACACTGCAAAATTTCACAGCACACTAGAAGGACCAGACAAGCAATGGCCCTGTGCTCAGAGACCTAACCAAGGCAGGAAATGAGAGAGAGAGAGAGAGAGAGAGAGAGAGAGAGAGAGAGAGAGAGAGAGAGAGAGAGAGAGGCTATCTGTGCTTAATACCTATTTCAATATCCTTGGCGAGTAATGCATATTTTTATCAAGAAATAAAGAGGAAAACTTCAAACTCTAACTGATGCAGTAGTTAGGATGAGTCTAAACTTCCTACCATAAACAATCACAAAAGTGGAAGCTATATAAAACTATATATGTATATAAATGTATATATAATATAAACATGTAGGCATATATATGTATATTCACGTATACAATGTGAATATATAATGTATAATATATATATATATATATATGTATACAGAGGGAAAAATAGAAATACATAGTATTTGAAGGAATAAAAACAAATACCTTCCCAATTTTAATTGAAAGCATGAACCTTCCATGCAGGAATCTATCAGCTCAAAAATGTCAATTAACATAATTACACAGGTCCACATCAAGACACATTCTAATTAAACAAAAACAGAAAACTTCCCAAAGCACAAAGACAAAATTCATCATACACAAATAATCTTCAATGATATTAAGACTAATTTCTCATCAGAAACTAGATACACTATTAGACAGCAAGGGCAACAAATTTAAAGTGTTAAAAGTACACATCTAAAAACCACCTTTCTAACAAATATACTTCCTCCAAATGTAAGAGATGAGCTAAGTACCTACCGATGGCTCAGGCATATAATCCTAACTACTCAGGAAGGTGAATTGTGAGGGTGGTGGCTCAAAGCCACTCTGGAACTTGTCCCCTCAGGAGGAAGTTGTAGGACACAGCTGTCCTTGAGAAGGGCGGAGGCCTTTGTGCAGTGCTATTGCTGGAAAAAGACATTGGATAAGGTGGCCATCAAGAATGGAGGCTATTAACTAGTGTCTACAGAGAAGCAATTTATAAGATTCAGTAGTCCTCTAGAAAATCAGAGGATTTTGACCACTGTCCTAGTAGTTTCAGAAATGCCACGAGAATGACCAAAGCAACCTTAAGCCACATGGATTCCTTAGCAACAGTCTTTGAGGTCCAAGAGCTAGAGTGTCAATGCTGAAAGGCTGTGATTGGTCCACTATTTCTCTGACCTCACTGCACCAGACTCTGATTGGTCTATTTCTTCTATGACATCACTATGCCTGGTTGTGATTTCTCCATTGTGTGAGGTCATGAAGGATATATAGGAAACCACTGTGCTCCAACCTATGTTAGTTAACAGAGCTTGGAGCTCTTGCTTAATGACCCACTGGACTGAATCAAATTTAAATGATTTTTTTGGTAGTGGGGACGGGCTGTTATTTGGATTTTGGTATTTCTTTTTACTCTTTCTGGGTTTTCCTTTATTTTATTTAATTTATTTAGGTAGACTAGCTACTTGCTATTGTAGCAGAAGGATGGAAGTACAGAAAGAATCAATCTCAAGCTCCTTGAAGGAGGAGATCATCAAACAATACCAGAAGAAAGAGCTCTTCCACACAGGTACCATTGAAAAGTGAAGCTGGCTCATTCCCTCCTCACAGACAAGGACGTGGAATTTAAAATACTCTGGAAGTGAGAGTCCTCATCATTGGGTAAAGAATGAGATGGACATTTTTAAGAATATATGGCACAAACACATCATCAGGTTGTACCAGGTAATGGAGAAGGAAGGGTATGTGTATCTCATCATGGAACTGGCCACTAGGGGATACCACCTGGGGTGGATCTGAAAATTCGGCCGCCTATATGAGGATGAAGCCAGGAGGCTTGTCCCACATGTAAGTGCAGTTCACTACTTACACCAAACAAAATCATACACGAAAACCTTAAGACCAACAATATCCTTTTGGACACCAAAGACAGTATCAAGGTCAGTGGATTTGGTCTGAGCTTCTGGCTCACCCTGGGGCAGTTGCTAATGAATGTATGTAGTACTTCTATTCCATCCCCCTGACATGTTCTTGGAAGAAATGATGGCCTGGTGCAGGTGTCTCTGTAATCCTAGCTATTCAGGAGACTGAGATCTGAGGATCATGGTTCAAAGCCAACCCGTATGACTCTACCCTCTGAGAAGACTCAAACTGATTCCAAAGACTAATTTGAGTAGGAATGGCAGAGGATAGAGGTGGCTAGCAAAATAGCTACGATTCTTCTCAGAACAAGCTGCTGAATGTGGGCCCAGATGAATTGGTTTATAAAATGTGAGGTGTGCATAAATTATGACTCATCCACAAAAGGCTGCAATTAATATATGTCGGTCATGGATGGACACAAAATAATCTATTTATGTGAAATATATTGACTAAAGTTCATAAGGGAAAAAAGATTTAAAGTTTCTGGTGCTGGGGGACAGTGGCTGACACCTGTAATCCTAACTACTCAGGAGGCTGAGATCTGAGGATCACAGTTGAAAGCCAGCCCTGGCAGGAAAGTATGTGAGACTATTATCTCCAATAAAACACTAGAAAACCGGAAGTGGCGCTGTAGCTCAAGCGGTGGAGAACTCGCCTGGAGCTGAAGAGCACAGAGACAGTGCTCAACCCAGAGGTCAAGACCCATGACAGACCAAAAACCAAACCAAACAAAACAAAAGTTTCTGGTGCAGGTCATTGTGTGGATTCCATCAGTATTGAAAAGAAAGTTCATAAGCAGAGGTAATGGTTAAAAATAGTGTGCGGATATAATTAATGTCACTGAATTTTATACTTAGCAAGCATGAGGCCCTGTGTTCAAACCCCTGCACTTCAAAAAAATGCTAAATCTTCCTTCTGTTACCTACCTTAAGTGGTAGGTGCTCTTCTACTGTTATGATTGTATTGCTCAGAGCTTCTCTGGTGGATGTTTATTCATGCTTTTACATATAATCCATTATTTGAATATTGATATTGAGTTTTAAAGTTTGAATATTGATGTTGAGTTTCAAATACAGGCAAAGCCTGTATTTCTAACTCAAGAGGCTAAAGTAGGAAGATGCCTACTCAGTCAAGGTTGCATAGAGAGGTCTTTCCTAAATTCTGATGCTAGAGCTGAAACTGGAGGGACAATTGTTTGTAAGCAATTACAAGTGAGAGATAAGTTTCTGATCATATTAGGTTTTGGTCATGTCAGTTTGGATATAATATTTACATGAATTTTAAAAATTTTCACTTTCCCCTTACTCTCTGTATGTCATTTTGAAACTTTATAGTACGTTTTTGTTTGCTGCACTTAAAAAAAAAAATAACAGTTTTCCTTTGTATCATATTAAACATGATTTTTTCTGTATTACAATTTATTATTTATTTTTGAAATTTTTTATGTTTTTTTTCTCCATCTAGGGACTGGCCACTGTCTCAGAGATTTTGCTCAGTTCTGCCAATTGAGCCACAGCTCAACTTCCGGCTTCTTTCTTTTTGAAGAGTCTCATACGAACCCCAGCACTACTAAGGAGGGTGAAATCTGAGGATCTTGGTTTGAAGCCAGTCTGAGCAGCAAAGTCTGAGGGTTTTTTTTAATTATTATTTTGCCATTGGTTATGGGCCTGAAAACTAGGCTTTGGCACTGTCCATCAGCGTTCCAGCTTAAGGTTAGTGCTCTATCAACTGAGCGGCAGCAACATTTTCGGCTTTTCCTGCTTATGTGGTTCTGAGGAATCAAACCCAGGTCCTCATGCATGCAAGGCTAGCACCCTACCACTGAGCCAACTTCCCAGATGAAGTCTGAGATTCTTTTTCTTTTTTTATTTTATTTTATTTTTTATTTTTTTTAAATTTAATTTTATTTTATTTGTGAACATACTGTACAGAGGGGTTACAATTACATGGGCAGGATATTGCATACATGTCTTACCAAGCATTGCAGCCTCCTTTGTTTACCCTTCACATCCCTTCCCAGCCTCCCTCCTCCCCCGCCCAATCCCAATCCTTCTCCTTCCCCCCCTTCCCCCCCCCCCCCCCACCGATGTTGTAAAGCTCGTTTTGGACATGACAACTTGTACTTCTCATTGTTGCAACAGGTCCACCTGTATCCTTAAACAACTGGTTTTTCCCCATGTCCTCCACAAGTTATACTGACATCAAATATAGTGAAAGCAGGTTTTATACTGTGGGGGAGGGACATACAAAGCAACAAAGAGATAATCTTATAAATGCGTCAGAAACACATGCATGAAAGAAAAAAACATTAAAATACATATCTAAGGGTTCATTTTCTTAACGTCACATTATCTGACCTTTTCCGCTTGACTCATACATATACTAGATATTGCAAATAAGGGAAACCATGGGGCCTATGTTTTAGCCTCTTGAGGAAACAGAATTACAGTTATGAGCCACCAGTAATGGGCTGATTGGCTCATTGCAGCCTCAGTTATTGGTTCTTCTTTTTCTTCTAGTCTTCTTTGCATTTCATTATTTGTGAATGTGCTAGTGCTGGAGCCAGAACTCATGCAAGGCCTGGCCTGTTTCAGGATGCTGAAATCTGACCATCATGGTTCAAAGCCAGGCTGAGCAGGAAAGTGTCAGATCCTTACCTCCAATTAACTGCCAAAAATCTGGGAGTACTACAGTTCTAGCCCCAGGATGGCCCACAAGCAACTGTCTTGTGGACTTTCCTGCTAGAATTGGCCTTTACACTGGATACCCATATTTCTGCCTCCTGGAGAATTACAGGCATGAGTCCCAAGCCCCTGGTTCTCTTCTTATTTACATTTTTGTGATCCTGAGGCTGGATCTCTTAGCAAGGGCACTGTTTCATAGCTTTCTCACTCAAGCCTGGTACTTTACAACTCCATCACGATTCACTACTGTTTTCTTGTTTACATGTTTTGCTGGTGATTTGAAGATTAGAGACCATAGCCCTCAGATTTAATCTATCTTAGTATTTAGGATTACACACAAAAGAAGTGGCACTGTAGCTCATGTGGTAGAGCACTAGCATTGAAATGAAGAGCTGAGGGACAGAGCTCAGGCCCAGAGTTCAAGCCTTACAACCGACCAAAAAAAGAGGATTATACACAAAAACCAAAATCTCATCACTCATTAAAAAAAATTAATTGAATTTTCTTATACATTTTTTAATTTCTACTTTTTATTTCCATATGTATGCTGGGCTTGGAGCTATAAATCAGTGCCTAGGTATTGTCCCAGTTCCTTTTTTTTTGCCTGTCATGGAGCCTGAACTCTGGGCCTGGGCGCTGGCACTCAGCTCTTCAGCTTGAGGCTAGAGCCGTACCACTTGTGCTACTGAGCCACTTCTGATTTTTCCTGCTTATGTGTTGGTGAGGAATTGAGCCCAGGGCCTCATGCATGCAAGGCAAGCACTTTCCCACTGAGTCACTTCCCAGTCCCCTCTCAGTACATTTTTAAAACTAGCCCTCTAATATGTGAGACACAGCACAATTCGGAGCTTCTAAAAAAAAAACTGTAATTGGCTAATTAGCGTAGAGTTCATGGACTCCCCTGCCTTAGCTGGCCTTGAGTACTGATCCTCAGATCTGAGACCCTTGAGTAAGTACAGTAACAAGTGTGAGCTAACTCAATTTTGCTCATTTTAACCTCTGAAATCGGCTCTCCCTTTTCTTCTTCCAACTTTCTTTTCATTTATTTATTTTATTCTTGTGTGTGCTGGTCCTGGAGCTTGATCTCAAGGTGTGGGTATTGTCCCAGAAATCATTGTCTCATTTCTGCCATTGGGGCCACATCTCAACCCCAGGTGTTTCTTGTTTTTTTGTTTTTCTTCTTTTTGGTGGCTCATTGGAGATAAGTGTCTCATGCAAAGCACAGAATGTCTCAGGAAGCCGAAATCTGATTATCAGTTTGAAGTCAGCCTGCACAGAGAATTCCATGAGACTCTTTACCTCTAATTAGCTGGTAGTCATCCCACCGATTAGCTGAGAGTAATAGAACACCAGCCTTGAATAAAGTAGAACAAATTCAACCCCCATGACTGGCACACACAGAAAAAAATGTTCCATGTACTTTCCTGCCTGGAATTGCCTTTAAATGTTTTTTTTTTTGATGAGTTCTGGGAAGATGGTGGAGGAGAAGCTGCATGCTAAACAAGCTCTTGCATAGAAAGCAATTTTAGTGTTCCAATAAACAGTCCTAAGCCAGAGAATCACACCAAGTGTGCCATCACAGGACAGAGAGTTAGCCCAGAGAGGGAAAATCCAGGCAAGGAGACAGATATAAGTACTTGCCAGTGGCCACGGATGTGGCGGCAGCGGAGGCAGCCATAGCCACCGTACCTGCAACAAAGAGAGTCTGGGACTTAAGCGTCAGATGCGGCAAGAGAGCGGTTTCTACTCAACACCAGCAACAACTGACAAGGGGCACACATCTTCATCCTGAAGTTCGCAGACCAGAGATGAGCCAGGAACCAAGACTCTGGCATGAGTAGAAGCCTCACATCCTCACTCCTTCTCAGGGAGGAGAGGAGGGAAGGCCAACCCTCCCCCACCCCATTACCGGAGATTTCCATCTTGGATACTGAAGAAGCCTGGCTGTTCAGCTAGCTCCAACTCAGGCCTTGGAAGAAAACAAGAGTTATTTAGCAGGTCACAGGAACCTAACCTGACCTGCCAGGCTCAGCTCCTCCCTGGGAAAATCACCCAGCTTGAGCAGCCAGCCCCAAGAGTGGCTTTCTTCGCTGGGTAAAGAGAGCCAGAGGCTGCCCCTCCCTACAGGAGCCTTGACATTCAATTGAAATTCAGTAAACATAAACCCTGAGAATGGCTCCAGGCTGGGCTCTGTGAGTTTCTCAGAAGCTAACTCCTCAGGGAAAAGCTGCTGTTTGCTGAAAGGCCTCAACTTTACCCAGAACCTAGCCTCATCACAGCATCTCCAAACTAGAGGAAAGAGCCATCTCCCTCTTTTGTGAAAGTCAAAGTAGATCTCTGTCCCATTGAACTAGTCTGGGAGTAGGATCACAAAATCCTTGGTAAAGCAGAGCATTTTTCTGCCTGCTCAAACAAATTGACTAAAGAAACCATCCAAAGCACAGGAAAATCAAACATCACAAGCAGACCAGATAATCCAACAAGAGACTGGTTATGGACACAAGGGAGATACATGAACATTCCATCCCCCCAAAAAATCAAAGATCTTTTTTTTGTACCTTTTATAATTTTTTTTCTAAACCTTGTTTTAGATTTTTAACTTTAAAAATTTTTGTTTTCTATTAACATTTTTTTCTTCCTCATAAATTTTGTTTTGGAGTTATATGTCTGTGTGTTTTTTTTTCTTTTT
Source organism: Dipodomys spectabilis (assembly GCF_019054845.1). Taxonomy (NCBI): domain Eukaryota; kingdom Metazoa; phylum Chordata; class Mammalia; order Rodentia; family Heteromyidae; genus Dipodomys; species Dipodomys spectabilis. The sequence continues at coordinate 1,716,620 of NW_024870718.1, read as the reverse complement.
TAGAAATTATTTTCGTTTTTTTTCTTTTTTTATGCGAACATACTGTACAGAGGGGTTACAATTAAATGGGAAGATGAGTACATTTCCTATCAAGCATAGTAGCCTCCTCCTTTGTTTACCCTTCACATCCCTTCCCAGCCTCCCGATGTCGATGTCCTCCCACCCAATCCTCCCCCCACCCCACCAAAGTTGTAAAGTTCGTTTTCGACATGACAACTTGCACTTCTCATTGCTGCAACGGGTCCACCTGTGCCCTTATTTGAACGACTTATTTTGCCCCTTCCCCTCCACAAATTATACTGACATCAAATAGAGTGAAAGCAGGGTTTATACTGTGGGGGAGGGACATAGAAAGCAACAAAGAAATAATCTTATAAATGCGTTAGAAACAAATGCTTGAAAGAAAAAAAACCATTTAAATACATATCTTAGGGTTCATTTTCCTAACTTCACCTTATCTGACCTTTTCTGCTGGACTCATACATGTACTAGATATTGAAAATAAGGGAAACCATGGGACCTATGTTTCTTTGGGCTTGGCTTACTAAACTTAATATAATTTTTTCCAAGACTTTGAATTTCCTAACAAATGGGGCAATGTCATTCTTTCTGATGGAGGCATAGAATTCGATTGTGTATATATACCACATTTTCTTGATCCATTCATCTACTGAGGGGCATCTGGATTGGTTCCAGATCTTAGCTAAGGCAAATAATGCTGCAATAAACATAGTTGTGCTGGTAGCTTTAGAGTGGTTTTGTTTGTAAAAATTTGGGTAAATGCCCAAAAGTGGGACTGCTGGGTCATAGAGGAGCTCTATGTGGAGTCTTTTGAGGAACCTCCATACTACTTTCCAATGTGGTTGAACAAGTTTACACTCCCACCAACAATGAAGTAAGGTTCTCTTCTGTCCACATCCCCTCCAGCATGTGTAGTTGTTAGAGTTCTTGATTTTTGACATTCTAAATGGGGTATCTCAATGTTGTTTTGTTTTGCATTTCTTTTATGGCTAAGGAGGTTGAGCATTTTTTCATGTGTCTATTGGCCATCCTTCCTTCTTCTTCAGAGAAGTTTCTCTTTAAGTCTTTAGCCCACTTATTTATTGGGCAGTTGTTTCTTTGAGGATTTGTTTTTGGGGGATTTAATTTTTGACTTCCATGTATATTTTAGATATGAGTCCTTTGTCCGGTGTATGGCTAGTGAAGATCTTCTCCCAATCTGTAGGCTTTCTATTGAGCTTGCTAGCTATGTCCTTTGCCATGCAGAAGCTCTGCAACTTCATGCAATCCCATTTGTCCAAACTTTCTTTGATTTGTTGGGTTTCAGGGTCTCTATTCAGAAAATTTTGACCTGCGCCAAGGAGACCTAGGGTTTCTCCTATTCCATCCTGCAATGCTTTCAGAGTGTCTGCTTTGACTCCGAGGTCTTTGATCCATTTGGAGTTGATTCTGGTGCAAGGTGATAGATAAGCGTCTAGTTTTAGTTTTCTACAAGTATTTAAACAATTTTGCCAGCACCATTTACTGAAGAGGCTTTCTTTCTTCCATTCTATTGTTTGAGCTCCCTTATCGAAGATTAGACGGCTATAAGTCTGTAGATTCATTTCTGGGTTTTCAATTCTATTCCATTGGTCCTGAGGTCTGTTCTTGTGCCAGTGCAAAGCTGTTTTGATTACTATGGATTTATAGTAGAGTGTGAAATTTGATATTGATATTCCTCCAGCAGGGTTCTTTCCATTGAGGAGCGTTTTTGCTATTCGGGGTCGTTTATTGTTCCATATGAATTTTTGGATTGCCTCTTCTATTTCTTTGAAGAATGAGGTTGGAATTTTGATAAGTATCACATTGAATTTGTAGATAGCCTTGGGAAGTATTGCCATTTTCACAAGATTAATCTTTCCAATTCAGGAGCATGGGAGGTTTTGCCATTTTCTAAGTTCTGTTCTGATTTACTTTTTCAAGTTTTTAAAGTTTTCATCATAGAGGTCCTTCACTTCTTTGGTTAAGTTAATTCCTATTATTTTACTTTTTGTGGGGCTATTGCAAATGGAGTGGCATTCTGAATTTCAGCCACACTTTTCACATTGTTGGCATACAGAAAAGCCATTAATTTTGGGGGGTTAATTTTATACCCTGCTACTTTGCCAAAGTTTTGAATCAGCTTGAGTAATTTGGGAGCCGATTCTATGGGATACTTTAAATGCAAGATCATGTCATCTGCAAAGAGGGAGAGTTTCATTTCTTCTTTCCCTATATGGACCACCTTTATGTTTGCATCTTTTCTTATTGCTGTAGCTAGGCTTTGTAATACTAGATTGAAGAGCAGTGGAGAGAGTGGACATCCTTGTCTTGTTCCTGAGTTAAGAGGAAATGGGTTTAATTTTCACTATTAAGTATAATGCTGGCTGTAGGTTTGTCATATAAAGCCTTTATTTTATTGAGGAATATCCCATGGATTCTTAATTTTTCCAAAACCTTCATCATAAAGGGGTGTTGGATCTTGTCTAATGCTTTTTCTGCATCTATTGAGATAACCATGTGGTTCTTATCCTTGCTCCTGATGATGTGATGAATAAAATTAATTGATATGCATATATTGAACCAGATTTGCGTCCCTGAAATGAATCCTGTTTGATCGTGTTGTGTGATTTTTTTGGATGAATTGTTGACTTGGATTGGCCAAAATTTTGTTGAGAAGTTTTGTATCAATGTTCATCAAAACATGGGTCTATAGTTCTCTTTCTTTGATGAGTCCCTTCCTGGTTTGGGGATGAGAGTTATGAGAGTTATGATGGCTTCATAGAATGTGTTTGGTAGTGAACTTTGTCTGCTTTAAAACCGTCTGGTCCTTGACTTTTCTTAGCTGAGAGGTCTCTTATTGCTGTTTCTATTTCAATGCTTGATATAGACCTGTTAAGATGGTTTAACTCATATTGGTTTAGTTTTGACATGTCAGTATTTGCTAGGAAAAGGTCCATTTCTGCCAAGTTCTCAAACTTACTAGCATAAAGTTTTGAGAAGTATTCACTTATAATGTTCTGAATCATGGTTGTTTCCGTGGTGATATTTCCATTCTCATCTCTGAGTTTATTTATTTGGGTGTGTTCTCTTCTTTTTCTGATAAGATTTGCTAAGGGTCTGTCAATTTTGTTAATTTTTTCAAAGAACCAACTCTTTGTTTTGTTGATTCTTTCTATAGAGATTTTGGATTCTAATTCATTTAATTCTGTTTTAATTTTAATTATTTCTTTCTGTCTACTGGATTGGGGTTTATTTGCTGCTCTTTTTCAAGGAGGTTCAGATGTCTCATTAAATTGTTGGTTTCAGCTCTCTCCAATATGTTGATGTAGGAACTAAGAGCTATAAACTTGCCTCTGCTCACTGCCTTTGCTGTGTCCTAGAGTTGCTGGTAATTTGTGTGCTCATTTTTGTTGAATAGCATGAATATTTGAATTTCCTTTCTAATCTCTTCCATGACCCACTCGTGATTCAGCAGAGTGTTGTTCAACTTCCCTGTGTTACCAGACTTTCTTTGGTGGCTTTTGGTGTTGAGTTCTAATTTTATTCCCTTGTGGTCTGAAAGAATGCAAGAAATAACTTCAATGTTTCTGAATTTGGACAAGTTTGCTTTGTGGCCTAAAATGTGGTCTATTTTAGAAAATGTTCCATGTGCTGCTGAGAAAATCGTGTATTCTGATGCTGCTGGGTGAAATGTTCGGTAGATGTCTGTTAAATCTAGTTGATCTATGCAGCTGTTTAGATCTGTAGTTTCTTTGTTGAGTTTTTGCCGAGTTGATCTATCTAGTGGGGAGAGTTGTGTGTTAAAATCCCCAACAATTAATGTCTTTGGATCTATGTGGAATTTGAGGGAAAGTAGTGTTTCTTGGATAAATTTGGGAGCTCCGTTGTTTGGTGAATAGATATTTAGAATTGTAATATCCTCCTGAAGGAGAGATCTTTTAATAAGTATGCAGCGACCTTCTTTATCTCTTCTAACTAATTTTAATTTGAAGTCTACTTTATCTAATATTAGGATTGCAACTCCAGCTTGTATATGGAGGCCATTTGCTAGGTAGATTTTGTTCTAATCTTTCACATTGAAAATGTGTTTGTTTTTATGGGCTAAATTCCTGAAGGCAGCAGAAAGTATGATCGTGCTCTTTAATCCAGCTAGACAGTCTATGTAGCTTAATTGGAGAGTTAAGTCCGTTAATGTTCACAAATAGGAGAGAGAGGTATTTGGGAGTTCCTGTCATTTTATCCACATTTTTGGGGGCTGTGGCAACTGTGTTCTTCCTATGGTTCTTGGATTCTCAGTTTGGGTGCAGTTTCTTGGCCTATATTCTGGTCTTGTTGGTTTTCTTTGTGTAGGACATCTTTAAGAATCTTTTGTAGGGCTGGTTTGGTGGAGATGTATTGTTTCAATATTTCTTTGCTATGGAAGGTTTTTATTTGGCTTTTAGTTATGGAGAGTTTAGATGGGTACAGTATTCTTGGAGGATAGTTGTTTGTTTTTAGGGCATGGCATACATCATTCCAGGCTCTTCTTGCTTTGATTGAATCTGCTGAGAAATCTGAGGAGATTCTAATTGGTTTGCATTTATAGGTGATTGATCTTTTCTCCTTGACAGCGTTAAGGATCTTTTCCTTGTTCTGAGTTGATCCTGTGTGGATTATAATGTGACTGTGGGATGTCCTATTCTGGTCTGGTCTATTTGGAGTTCTAAAAGCTTCTTGTATCTGAATAGGACTATCTTTTTACATGTTTGGGAAGTTCTCTGCTAGGATCCTGTTAAACAAATTTCCTAGGCCATTAACTTCTGTTTCTAGTTGCTCCTGTACACCCATTATCCTTAGATTAGGCCTTCTGATGGTGTCTTCCAAGTGTTGGATAGATCTATCATATTTCTTGGACTTGGATAGTTGTATGTACTTTATCTATAATATCTAGGCTGTCTTCAATTCCCAAGATTCGATCTTCTACATGGTCTAACCTGCTGTCAAGACTTTCTACTTTGGTTTTTATTTCTTTTCCTTCTAATTGGTCAGTTTTGATAGCTTCAAATTCTTTGTGGAAGCTTTGTTTTAGACCTTGAATGGACTTCTTTACTTCCTTAATTTGGTGTTCAGTGTTTATTCTCAAATCACTTAGTTGATTGGTTATGGTTTCCTTGGACTCCCATTCCTTCTGTTGGTTTCCATTCAGCATTCCCTTTGTGGTCTACCTGACTTCCTTCAGCTCTTTGTTAATGGATCCCATGAATGCCTTTAGTGATCTTTGTGTAGTCTCATCCTGCTCTCTCAATTCCTGTATTACTTTTTGCTTAGCTTCCTTCTGTTCATGCCATTCCTGTAGTTCTCTTTGAGTGTTCTCAGCCTGTTCAAGCCATTCCTGCCTTTCTCTTTGAGTATTCTCAAGCTGCTCACGCAAATCCTGTATCAGTTTTTGAGTAGCTTCCTCACGCTCATGATATTCCTGTATAAACCTTTGGATTGCCTCCTCTCTCTCCCTCTCACTCTCATGCAGAGTCCTTTGTCGGTTTTCAATCTTTCATTTATCATGTTTTGCTGCAGTGTTTATTAGAGCTTTTTGGGAATTCTCCTCTGGATTATTCATTATCCGTTATGTCCCCTGATTATCATGAGTGGGAGTTGAGATTCCCAGACTTGCCATTTTTCTTGTGTTTTTCCAGCTTACTCTGCCCATTTGGGATGAAAATAACACCAGTTTTCTGCTAGAACACTAACTTAAGTCAAGCATCAACCAAAGTCTGCATTTGCACAGTCCATAGTCTGCAGATAAAATCTAGTTCAACAGATACATCTATTAAACATCAAACAACTATATATTAATGGGCTACGAACGGCAAAGAAGAATTTGGAAAATCAGAAATTATTAGGGGTAGGGAGAGATGTGTGTAAAACCTAGGAATAGAGAGATGTGGGAAGAGACAAGGAGAGCTAACTAAGTCCTAATCACAAAGCAGGAAATAGGTTGGGTAGTATGAAAGTAGAGAAAGAGAAAAAAAGAAGAAAGAGAAAGGGAAAAAAGAGACCAGAAAAAATAGAAAAGAAAAATTTAAAATATTATGCAGAATCGAAAACAAACTATCCAGAGAAGAACGTGAATATAATGAGAGAAACAGAGGGATATAAATGAGATGGTAAAATCTTAGAAATTATAATACTTAAAATATTATATAGGTATAAAGAGGTAGTACTGCTATTAAGGAATTTAAGTCTCAGAGGTTTTGAATTGAGTAATAAATTTGTGTATTAAGTGTGTTCACAATTGGGGATAGGATCTAATAGTCAACTACGGGTTTATCTGAGGATGTGCAGAACAACAATTAAGTCACATAAAGAATGAAAGAGAAGAAAAGGTGAAAAGGGTAAGAGAGAAAGAAAAAAAAGATCAGAAGTTCAGTAGAGGTAAACAAAAAGAATTTTTTTAAAAAAAAAACAAAGAAAAAAAAAGAAAGAAAAACGCACACACACATGTACTCCTATAATAAAAATTATAAGAGGAAAAAAGTTACTAGAAAACAATTTTTTTCAAAAAATTTAAAAATTAAAAATTTTTAGAAAAGAAAAAAAGTTTTTTATAAAAGGTACAAAAAAAATGAAGAAGAGAAAAAATAGTTCTTTCGTTTTTCTGGGAGAGTTGGGAAAAATCCTGCATATCCCTTGCGTCCGTAACCAGCCTCTTGTTGGAGTCTCTGGTCTGCTTGTGGTTCTGTGGCTTGGTTGGTTTCTTAAGTCAGTTTGTTTGAACAGGCAGAGAAATGCTCTGCTTTACCCAGGATTTTGCGATCTTCCTTCCAGTTTAGTTCAATGGGAGGGAGATCTGCTTTGAGTATCACAAAAGAGGGAGATGGCTTTTTCCTCAAATTTGGAGAAGCTGTGATGAGGCTAGGTTCTGGGTAGAGTTGAGGCCTTTCAGCAATCAGTAGCTTTTCCGGGGGGCTAATTTGTGAGAAACTCACAGAGCCCAGCCTGGAGCCATTCTAAGGGTTTATGTTTACTGAATTTCAATTGTCAGTGCTGCTAAAGGGAGGAGCAATCTCTGGCTCTGATTACCCAGCGAAGAAAGCCACTCCTAGGGCTGGCTCCCAAGCATGCTGACTTTTCCCTGGGTGAAGCTGAGTCTGGCAGTTCAGCTTAGGTTCTTGTGACCTGCTAAATGACTCTAGTTTTCTTCCAAGGCCTGAGTTGTAGCTAGCAGCTCCGCTGAGCTTTGTCGATATCCAAGATGGAGATCTCCAGTACTGGGGGGGAAGGGTGGCCTTCCCTCCTCTGCACCCTGAGAAGGAGTGAGGACATCAGACTTCTACTCACGCCAAGTCTTGCTTCCTGGGTTGTCTCTGGTCTGCGAACTGCAGGGTGAAGAATTCCACTCCTTGCTGGTTCTTGCTGGTGTTGAGTAGAATCCGCTCGCCCACTGTGTCTGGATCCTTCGTCCCAGACTCTCTGTGATTCAGGTATGGCGAGTTCGGCCACCGCCGCCACAGCTGCTACTGCAGCGGCGGCAGCAGCTGGCAAGAGCTCAGATCTGTCTCCTTGTCTGGATTTTCCCTCTCTGTCCTAACTCTCTGTCCTGTGATGACACACTTGGTGTGATTCTCTGGCTGAGGACTGTTCACTGGAACTCTAAAACTGCTTTCTATGTGAATGATTGTTTTACCTCCAGATTCTCCTCTGCCATCTTCCCAGAACTCTCTCTTTTTATCTTTTAAAATAATTTTTTTTTATTTAGCTCTAGTGACCATTTGATCCTTTTCTTTTTCCTTCTTGTTCTTTTCACGTTTTCTTCTCTTTCATGCGTTGCATGACTTAATTGCTGTTCTCATCCTCATATATACCCGTAGTTGATTATTTGACTTTAGCCACATTGTGCACACACTTAATCCAGAAATTTATTACTCAGTTTAAAGATGCTTAGACTTAACTTCCTTAATAGCAGTACTACCTCTTAATAACTATATAATATTTTTAGCATTTTTATTTTTAAGTTTTCCACATCTCCTTTCCATCCCTCCTGTTCTCTTATTCTATCCACATTCTTCTCTGAATATTATGTCTTCAATTTGCATAATTTTTAAGTGTTGCACTTCTTAATTTTTAATGTTTGTTTTCCTGTTTTTTCTTGTCTTTTTTCTTTCTCTTTCTTCTTTTTTTCTCTCTCTACTATCATTCTATCCAAGCTATTTCCCGTTTTGAGTTTAGGATTTGTTGTGTTAACTCTCCCACTGCCTTTCCACATCACTCTATGCCTATTTTTTACCACATCTCTCCCTAAACCTAATAATTTCTGTTTGCCAACTTATTCTTTGCAGTTCGTAGCTCAATTATACTTAGTTGTTTGAAGTTGAATAGATATATCTATTGAATTATATTGTATCTGCAGACTTTTGACTGTGCAACTACAGACTTTGGTTGATGCTTGCCTTAAAATAGTGTGCTAGCACAAAGCTGGTTTATTTTCATCCCAAATGGGTAGAGCAATCTGGAAAACACAAGAAAAATGGCAAGTTCAGTTATCTCAACTCCCACTCATAATAATCAGGGGACAAAAAAGATAACGAATAATCCATAGAAGTGTTCCCAAAAAGGTCTACAAATACTACTGGTAAACATGGTAGATGAAAAGATTGAAAACCTGTGAAGGACTCTGTATGAGCGTGATAGGGAGAGAGAGGAGGCAAAACAAAGAATATCATGAGTGTGAGGAAGCTACTCAAAGTTTGATACAGGAATTGCGAGAGTAGCTTGAGAACACTTAAAGAGAAATAAAGGAATTGCATGAGCAGGCTGGGATCAGTCAAAGAGAAAGTCATGAGTGGCGTGAGCAGGCTGAAAACACTCAAAGAGAACTACAGGAACTGCGTGAATATGAATAAGCTAATCAAAGAGTAATAGGGGAATTGAGAGTGGGGGGATGAGAATACAGAAAGATCACTAAAGGCATTCAAGGAATCCATAAACAGAGAGCTCAAACAAATCAGGGAGACCACAAAAAGAAATGCTGAACGTAACCCAACAGAAGGAATGGGAGTCCTAGGAAACCATAACTAATCAACTAAGTGATTTGTGAATAAATACTGACACCAAATTAAGGAAGTAAAGAAGTCCATACAAGATCTAAAACAAAACTCCAACAAGGAATCTGAAGCCATCAAAAGCGACCAACTAGAAGGAAAAGAAATAAAAAACAAAGTAGAAAGACTTGATAGTAGGTTAGACCATCCTGAAGATCGAATTTCAGGGATTGAAGTCAGCCTAGTTATTATAGAAAAAGAACATACAACCATCCAAGACAAATCCAAGAAATATAATAAAGCTATTCAACAATTGGAAGACACCATCAGAAGGCCTAATCTGAGGCTAATGGGTGTAGAGATAGAAGTTAATGGTCTAGGAAATTTGTTTAACAGGATTCTAGCAGAGAACTTTCCAAACATGCAAAAAGATAGGTCTATTCAGACACAAGAAGCTTTTAGATCACCAAATAGATGAGACCAGGATAGGGCATACCACCATCACATTATAAACTACACACGTTCAATTCAGACCAAAGAAAAGTTCCTTAAAGCTGTCAAGGAGAAAAGCTCAATCACCGGTAAAGGGAAACCAATTAGAGTCACCTCAGATTCCTCAGAAGAAACAATTAATGCCAGAAGAGCCTAGAATGATGTATGCCATGCCCTAAAGACAAACAAATATCAACCAAGAATACTGTACCCAGATAAACTCTCCTTCATATCCAACTAGATCACAAAAAAGGCCAAGCAACAGTACCCAAACTGAGAATCCAAGAGCCATAGGAAGAACCAAGTTGCCGCAGCCACAAGAAGGTGGATAAAATGGCAGCAGCTCCCAAATACCTCAGTCGTATCTCTCAACATTAACGGACTTAACTCTTCAATTAAACGACATAAACAGTCTACTTGGATTAAAAAGCAACATCCTTCTATCTGCTTCTTTCAGGAGTCACATCTTGCCTCTAAAAACACACATTTTCAATGTGAAAGGTTGAAACAAAATCTACCAAGCAAATGGCCCCCATAACCAGGCAGGAGTTGCAATCCTAATACCAGATAAAATAGACTTCAAATTAAAATAAGAGAGAAAGATTAAGAAGGTCTCCACATACTCATTAAGAGATCTCTCCTTCAGGAGGATATTACAATTCTAAATATCTACTCGCCAAAAAATGGAGCTCCCAAATTTATCCAAGAAACACTACTTTCGCTCAAATCCCACATAGATCCAAAGACACAGGCTGAAATTTTCTTAATAGAGACCCAGAAGCACAACAAATCTAAGGAGGGTTGAACAAATGGGATTGCATGAAATTGCATAGCTTCTGCATGGCAAAGGACATAGCTAGCAAGATCAATAGAAAGCCCACAGATTGGGAGATGGTCTTCACTAGCCATACAACAGACAAGGGTTTCATATCTAAAATATACCTGTAACTCAAAAAATTAAACCCCCCAACAGCAAACCTTCAAAGAAAAAACTGCCCAATAAATAAGTGGGCTAAAGACTTAAAGAGAAACTTCTTTGAAGAGGAAAGAAGGATGGCCAATAGACACATGAAGAAATGCTCAACCTCCCTAGCAATAAAAGAAATGCAAATCAAAACAGCATTTAGATACCACTTCACCCCAGTCAGAATGGCTAGAATCAAGAACTATAATAACAACAGATGCTGGAGGGCATGTGGACAGAAGGGAACCTTAATACATTGTTGGTGGGAGTATAAACTTTTACAACCACTTTGGAAAGTAGTATGGAGTTTCCTCAAAAGACTCCACATAGGGCTCCCCTATGATTCAGCAATCCCACTTTGGGGCATTTAACCAAATGTTCACAAGCAAAACTATAAGAAAGTTACCAGCACAACTATGTTTATTGCAGACTTATTTACCATAGCTAAGATCTGGAACCCACCCAGATGCCCCTCAGTAGATGAATGGATCAAGAAAATGTGGTATATATACACAATGGAATTCTATGCCTCCATCAGAAAAAATGACATTGCCCCATTTGTTAGGAAATGGAAAGATTTGGGAAAAATTGTATTAAGTGAAGTAAGACAGGCCCAAAGAAACATAGGTCCCATAGCTTCCCCTATTTGTAATAACTAGTATCAGTCTGAATCAAGCAGAAAAGGTCAGATAAGTCGATTTTAGGGAAATGAACCCTAAGATATTTATTCAAATGTTTTTTTTCTTTTATGCAATTGTTTCTAAAACAATTATAAGATCATTTCTTTGTTGCTTTGTATGTGCCTGCACAACTTTAGAACCCCTGTTTTCACTGTATTTGATGTTGTTATCATTTGTGGAGGGGAAGGGAAAAAACAAATCATTTAAACAGGCATACAGGTGGACCCATTGCAACGAGATGTACAAGTCATTATGTCAAAAACGAACTTTACAACTTTGGTGGGGGATTGAGGGTTGGGTGGTGGGACGGGGGGAAAATGGGATGGGAAGGGGAAACAAAGGAGGAGGCTACAATGCTTTATGAGAAATGTACTCATTGTCTTGCCCATGTAATTGCAACCCCTCTGTACAGTATTTTCACAATAAAATAAGTGGTCTATTTTGGAAAATGTTCCATGTAGTGATGAGAAAAAAGTGTATTCTGATGCTGCTGGGTGAAATATTCAGTAGTTGTCTGTTAAATGTAGCTGATCTAGGCAGTTCTTTAGATCTGCATTTTCTTTATTGAGTTTTTTCGAGTGTGGATAGTGGTCTGTTAAAGCCCCCAACAATTCTTATCTTTGGATCAATTTGAGATTTTGGGGAAAGTAGTATTTGTTGGATAAATTTCGGTGATCCATTGTTTGGCGAATAGTATTTATTATTGTAATATCCTCCTGAAAGAAAGATCCCTTAATTCGTATGTAGTGACCTTCTTTATCTCTTCTCACTAATTTTAATTTGAAGTCTATTTTATCTGATATTACGACTGCAATTCCTGTCTGTTTATGGGGGCCATTTGCTTGGTAGATTTTGTTCCAGACTCTCACGTTCAAAGTGTGTTTGTTTTTATGAGCAAGGTGTGATTCCTGAAGGCAGGAGATAAAAGGATGTTGCTTTTTAATCCATCTAGACAGTGTATGTCGCTTAATTGGAGAGTTAAGTCCGTTAATGTTGAGAGAAAGGACTGAGAAGTGTTTGGTAGTTTCTGCCATTTTATCCACCTTCTTGGGTGCTGTGGCAACTTGGTTCTTCCTATGGTTTTTGGATTCTCAGTTTGGATGCCGTTTCTTTGCCTTTATTGTGGTATTGTCAGTTCTGTCTGTGTAGGACATCTTTAAGTATCTTTTGTAGGACCAGTTTGGTGGAGATTTTTTTTTTTCAGTTTTTCTTTGCTATGGAAGGTTTTTATTTCACCTTTGGTTATGAAGGAGAATTTAGCTGTTTACACTATTCGTGGTTCATCCTTCGTCTTTAGGTCATGGCATGCATCATCCCAGGCTCTTCTTGCTTTAATTTTCTCTGCTGAAAAAAATGAAGTTATTCTAATTGTTTCCCCTTCATAGATGATTGATCTTTTTTCCTTGACAGCTTTAAGGATCTTTTCCTTGGTCTGAATTGATCTTGTGCATATTATAATGTGATGGTGGGATGTCCTGCTCTTGTCTGGTCTATTTGGGGTTCTAAACGTTTCTTGTATCTGAATAGGCCTATCCTTTTGCATGTTTGGGAATTTCTCTGCTAGGATCCTGTTAAACAAATTTCCTAGACCATTATCTTCTCTCTCTAGGTGCTCCTCTACACCCATTATTCTCAGATTAGGCTTTCTGATGGTGTCTTCCAATTGCTGAATATATCTATCATATTTCTGGATTTGTCTTGGATAGTTGTACATTCTTTCTCTATAATATCTAGGCTGTCATCATTCACCGAAATTCGATCTTCTGCATGGTCTAACCTACTGTCAAGGCTTTATTCTTTGTTTTTCATTCATTTTCCTTCTAATTGTTTAGTTTTGATGACTTCAAATTCTTTTTGGGAGCTTTGTTTCAGATCTTGTATGGACTTCTTTACTTCCTTAATTTGGTGTTCAGTTCTTATTCTCAAATCACTTAGTTGTTTGGTTATGGTTTCCTTATACTCCCATTCCTTCTCTCGGGTTCCAATCAGCATTCCCTTTGTGGTCTCCCTGAATTCGTTTATGGATTCCATGAATGCCTCTATTGATCTTTGTTTATTCTCGTCCCTCCCTTGCAATTCCTGTATTACTCTTTAATTAGCTTCCTCATGTTCATGCAATTCCTGTAGTTCTCTTTGACTGTTCTCAGCCTGTTCACGCAATTCCTGACATTCTCTTTGTCTCTTTTCAGCCTGCTCATGCAATTCCTGTATTTCTCTGACAGTTCTCAGCCTGTTCACACAATTCCTTTATTTCTCTTTGAGTGTTCTCAACCTGTTCACACATTTCTGTATCAACCTTTGAGTAGCTTCCTCATGCTCATGAGATTATTGTATTGATCTTTGGTTTGCTTCTGCTCTCTCCCTATCATGATCACACTGAGTCCTTTGCAGGTTTTCTATCTGTTCATTCACCATGTTTCCCAGTAATATTTATTGAGCTATTGGAGAACTCTCCTCTGGAATACTGGTTATTATGAGTGAGAGTTGAGATACCAGGACTTGGATTTTTCTTGTATTTCTCTGGCTTGTTCTGTCCATGTGATATGAAAGTAACACCAATTTTCTGGTAGAATATTTTTTTAAAGGCATGCATCAACCAAAGTCCTGTAGTTGCACAGGCAAAAGGACTCAGATATAATCTAGTTCAACAGATACAATCTATTCAACATCAAACAACTATGGATTAATGGGCTAACAACAGCAAGGATGAATTTGGCAAACCAGAAATTATTATATTTAGGGACAAATATGAGGAAAAAAAGGATTAGAAGAATGTGGAGAGGTAAAAGGAGAGTGAATTTAACCGAGTTCTAATCTCAAAGAGGGAAATGGATTGGCCAGAATAGTAGGAGAGAGAAAAAAAAGACAAGAAAAAAATGGGAAAAACAAATATTAAATTTATGAAATGAATCTTTAAAATTATCTAAGTTTAAGGTGGTATTGAGAGAAGAAAAAGATACAATGAGAGGAGGGGAAGGATAGAAAGGAGACATGAAAAACTAAAAACTAAAAATTCTCAAAAATTATATAGCCTAAAGAGATAATACTGCTATTACATTATTTAAGGCTAAGAAGTTTTGAATTGAGTAATAAAATTCTTGATTAAGTGTGTATACAATGGGGGTAAGGTCTAATATTTGACGACGGGCATATATCTGAGGATGAGCAGAATAGCAAATAAGTCACACAAAAAACAAGGAAACAGAAGAAAAAATGAAAAGAATGAAAAAAAAAAGAAAAAAGGACCAAAAGGTCATTAGAGATTTAAACAAAGCACACTCACACACACATACACCTAAAATAAAAATTAGGAGGGAAGAAAAAAAGATTAATAGAAAACAATTTTTTTAAACTAAAAATTAGAAAAGGTACAAAAAAGAGTTCTTTTTTTTTTGGGGGGGGGAGAAGTAGATGGGAAGATCCTGTATCTCCCTGTGTCTGTAACCAGTCTCTTGGTGGAGTCTCTAGTCTGCTTGTGGTGTTTGGTTTCCCTGTGGCATGATTGGTTTCTTAAGTCAATTTGTTTTAGCAGGCAAAATATGCTCAGGATTTTGTGATCCTCCTCCCAGGATAGTTCAATGAGAGGGAGATCTGCTTTGAGTTTCACAAAAGAGGGAGATGGCTGTTTCCTCTAATTTGAAGATGCTGTGATGAGGCTAGGTTCTGGGTAGAGTTGAGGCCTTTCAGCAAATTGTAGCTTTTCCCTGAGGGGTAGCTTCTGAGACACTCAGGGAGCCCAGCCTGGAGCCATTCTCAGGGTTTATGTTCACTGAATTTCACTTGATTGTTTAGGCTGCTGTAGGGAGGGGCAGCCTCTGGCTCTGTTTACCCAGTGAAGAAAGTCACTCCCCTCGGGGCAGAGCTTTGTCTGCCTGGGCTGGGTGACTTTTCCTAAGGAGGAGCTGAGCCTGGCAGTTCAAGTCAGGTGCCTGTGACCTCATAAATGACTCTTGTTTTTTTTCCCAAGGCAAGGCCTGAGTTGGAACTAGCTGCTCAGCTGGGCCTTTTCAATATCAAATATGGAGATCTCCAGGGGTGAGGGCGGGAAGGGTGGCCTTCCCTCCTCTGTTCCCTGAGAAAGAGTGAGTATGTCAGGATTCTACTCACGCTGGAGTCTTGGTTCCTGGGTTGTCTCTGGTCTGTGATCTGCAGGATGAAGATATCTGCTACTTGTCAGTTCTTTCTGGTTTGAAGTAGAATCCCGTCACCTGCTGTCTGGCACCATTGTCCCAGACTCTGTGTTGTTCTTTTGGCGGCTCGGCTGCTGCGGTTGCCACCACCACCGCAGCTGCAGCTAATGGCAAGTGCTCAGATATGTTTCCTTGACTGGATTTTCCCTCTCTGGCCAAACTCTCTGTACTGTGATGGCACACTTCGTAATTGTCTGGCTAGGACTCTTCACTGGAACACTACAACTATTTTCTATGTGAGAGCTTCTTTAGCATCTAGCTTCTCCTCCTCCATCCTCCCCTAAAGTAATCTGTTGTTGCTTTTTAAAAAACTGGTGCCAGTGTCTCATGCCTATAATCATAACAACTTAGGTGGCTGAGATCTGATAATCGAGGATTAATAACAGTCTGGGTAAGAAGGTCTGTGAGACTATTATCTCATTAACTGGTTACCAAGAGACTAAAAGGAGCACTGTGGGCCAAACTAGTAGAGTGATAGCCTTGAGAACAAGAGAACAGCAATTTCAACCAGGCCCTAAATTCAAGCTTCTCATATTAAAAAAACGTTAAAAACAATTTGCCATCATTTGTAATTTCAGCCAATTTGTAATTTAAACCAATTTGCATCTCAGTTTGCACGTATATCAGTGGGGGAACTAAACTTATGTAACAGTTAAAAGGAAAAAAAAATGAGCACAAGTGTACAGGTGGCTCACGCCTGTAATCCTATCTTCTCAGGAGGCTGAGAAATGAGGATGGTGGTTCAAAGCCAGCCCTGGGCAGAAATGTTCCCATGAGACTGCTATTTCCAATTAACCACTAAAAAACAAGAATGGCACTATGGTTTAAACTTGTATGGTAGAGTACTAACCTTCAGCAAAGAAGCTCTGGGACAGCACCCATGCCCTGTATTCAAGCCCCATGTCTGAAGGAAAAAATAAAGATTTCAGGGCTGGGAAGGTGGCTAAGTGGTAGAGTGCTTGCCTTGCATGTATGAGCCTTTGGGTTCGATTTCTAAGTACCACATAAGCAGAAAAGCCAGAAGTGGCACTGTGGTTCAAGTGGTAGAGTGATATCTTTGAGGTGAAGAGCTAATGGACAGTGCCCAGGCCCAGAGTTCAGGACCCATGATGGACAAAAAACAAACAAAAAAAGAGTTTAAACAAACGATGTGCACAATAGACTATACACTAAAGATGAAAGATTAAATTAATAAATTAATAATTAAAATGATGAACATTGTTTCAATTTTGTAGGTGATGAATGTAGCAGAAAAAGTGATAAGAAATGATTCATTTCTAACAACTCTTCCATTTTTTAACCTCATTTACTACTTTTAAACTAAAGAGGCATGTATCACTTTACAGAAAAACAAAATTGTACATGTATTTTAGCCTGAATTCCACATTCTATAATTTGCCTTTTAGTAAACAATCAGTATCTTTTCATATAAAATAGCTGTGATACCTTTATTTAATACTTCACATCTTTCCAGTATTTGGTTATATCAAAATTCCTCCTTTCCTTCTTTTCTTCTTTCCATTCCTTCATATCCTTTCCTCCTTTCAATCCTAGCAATTAAACTCAGGGCTTCATGCATTTTAGGTAGGTGCTCTACAAAGTGAGCCATACACCTGCTCTTTTCGCTTTAGTCACTTTTGTTTTTGTTGGTCATGTGGTTTGAACTTTGCACCTGGACACTGTCTCTGCACTCTTCAGCTCAAGGCGAGTGCTCTACTGTTTCAGCCACAGTGCCGCTTCTAGTTTTCTTGTGGATTATTGAGATAGGAGTCTCACACACTTTCCTGCCTAGATTTGCTTTGAACTGGGATCTTCAAATCTCAGCCTCCTGAATAGCTAAGATTAAAAGCATGAGCCACCTGCGCTCAGTGCTGCTTTAGCCATTTTTATGACAGAGTTTTCTGTTTATGACCAGGCCACCATGGATCACAATCCCTTGATGACAGGGAGGGTTGTGTGTAGCAAGTCAGATACAGTGGGGAAACAACTTTCTCTGCCCATCACAGGGAGAATTTTGGAGTATTGTATTAGAAATTTCTAGAAGTGGGTTGTGAGGAGCATTCTGCTTCCAGGAGTCTCTTCCCACTTCCCAACATTCTAGTCCTGCCAGAAAAGGTCTATAGTAGAAGGCTCAGGATGGAGATAGCAGACTCTCATTTTCCTTGTCACCAATATGCCCACAGAATCGATTGTTCCATCTTAACTATTTGGATGGACATCTACCCTGATGATTTTTATGAGCACAAGAAACTTGACATCCTGAAAAAACTTACACAGTATGACAAGCTCAACATGCCCTCTTCAGACTTGCTGTTCTGCTTACATATTCTTCTGGACCAGCTGGAGCAACGCATGGCCTGTGAGACCAAGAAAAAGAGTAAATAATCCTTGTTTAGATGCCTTAGAGCTTGTGAGTAGGGATAGATCCTAGGTCTCAAGGGATGGGCCTGCTTGGCCAAAAGCCCTTTGTACTACCCAGCTTGGCAAAATGTCCTTTTATGGATGTTCTATGCCGGGTAATGTCTGTTCCATTTTTAAAAGAACTTGGACATAACCACTCATTAGAAACACCCTACCTTCTCATCAGTGTTCAGTCCAAACTCAAGTTCTACAGCTTCTCCTACTAAATCCTCATAGAAGTTTAGTCACACTTTAACTTCTAGAGTGTACTCTAAGACTCCTGTACCGGTTTCCATTCTTATGTTTGTGTCACTGTAGAGAACTTCCTGCTGAACTCCAGATAAAGAACCCATCAGTGATGTCGCCTATGGTGACTGATGGAGATTGGAAGCCAACACTGGACTCCAGAAAGCATGTGAACATAGAGGCTTTTTTCAATTGTAGAAAGACCCAACTAGGTTTTGAGTCCTGTGGACATCCCACTGGTTCTGAACTCCACATGTTATGTAGGTGTACCTGCACATACCACCAAGGAAGAAGATGATCCATAATGTCTTCCATTGACGTTCACAATTCACCTAGATCACATCCAAACCAGTAAAAAATGTTTTGGTCTTGGAGTGCAGCGTAAATATGTGCTAATGGAAAATGACCCCAGTCTATGTTCAGGAAAACCAATAAGTTAGGTCCAAAGTCTAGATTCAGTTGAGGAAAGGGAATCTGTTCTGACAGAATATCCAGACCAATCTGTCCTTCTGCTGGGGATCCAATTTCCAGTTGAGAAATAAGATCTGTCCCTCCCTAGACTCAGGAAGAAAATACTGCCTTTAATGAGGAAGTAGATCATTTTGAGGACTCTGAGGCAGAATTTGTGTCTGAAGGCAACTTAGAAGACAATCCAGATTTAGAGATTGCTTCCCTCCTTATTTAGAAAATCTTTATATTTCTTTTTGGTCCTGATTGTTGTAAAATGATCATTCTAGTTATTTTTCTAACGTTATTAAAATGTCAATGTTTATGTTATGTTATACAATTCATGAGCCTTAAATGTGTTTTTTTTTTCAACCTACAATGTAAAGCACCATGCACATGTGTTTTGTGTGTGGGAAAACAGAGTGACAGGGGGATGAACAAGAGAGCCTACTGGATATAAAGGGAATGGTTAAATGCACAGGGAGTTGCAAGGAAGCCAGGCCATGCCTGCATGTGGTGATAAGTTGGCTACAACAGATCTAGGACATACCAGATCAGATGACCTAGAAAGCTGTTCTGTCAATTGGGACATATGCTACAATACTCATACTGGTATGTGGGACTTTCTTACAACAGTGAGCTCAAGTCTGTATACATATTCATTGTGCTTTGGGAAATATTGAAGAAAAAATTGGCTCCATTAACATAAAAATTCTACTTACTGCTGAATATATTTGACAAAATACATAAGAAATGTCGACACTGGAAAGTATAAGCCATCATCAATAGAAGAAAGAAGGTTTACATAGATGGACAAACAAAATCAGGAAGCAATTAAATCAGTTATATGGAAATACATGTTATATTCATTACATTTTATATAGTATATTATATGATATATAAGATCGAATATGATTTTTCATACTACAAGGGCTTTTAACTTTTTCAATCTTAAGTATTTTTTTCACATAATATTAGTGTAAAACATTATTGGGGAAAGCGGTAATATAACTTTGATTATAATTATATGAATACATATTTTTGTGTTTCTAGATATAACACTGATTATAAATAGATGAATAAATATAAACATATATTTGTATATCTGTCTATGAGGTGAATATAATGAAACAGGCTACACGATGTATAAAAAGGCGGTTATGAGTTAGTATATGAGACTCAGGCCTGTAATCCTAGTGATGTGGGAAGCTGAGTTCTGAGTTTTAGTTTCTCTTACTCCCATGCCATTAGATTTTCAGAGGAGACCTGGTCCCTCGAGTGTAGCCAAGCGACACGTATGCAGTTGGATCACACTCTGTGTGCTATGACACTCTTATGCTATGACAGTCTACTCAGTTCCTGTGCCAAGATGGCCATCTGTAGAACATCAGATGGAAAGTTGGCATTCCCTCCCAAAATGTTTTTGACTATCCTGAATTAAACCTTATTTCCCTTCCCAAGCTGCAAACACATAGAAATATGTCAAGGGCTCAAGAGAGATGGACAAAGACTTACAAATACATAAAATTATATACTTTTGGGGGGTGCCCAGTTGTCAGCTTGAACTCTGGGCCTGAGTGCTATCCCTCAACTCTTCAGCTCAAGGCTAGTGCTCTACCACTTGAGCTACAGGGCCACTTCTAGCTTATTTTCTTTTTGCTTATGTGGTTCTGAGGAATCGAACCCAGAGCCTCATGCATGCAAGGCAAGCACTCTACCACTGAGCCACCTTTCCAGCCCCCAAATTATATACTTTGTTTCAGTAATTCAATGACAAATCATGAAAGGCATATCTTGATTTTTCTTTTTTCAATGGAAATGGGAATATACACTGAGTGCATTAGGGAGTAAGTGATAGTTTGGATGCTGAGTTGTGGAATGCACTCCTGGGCATGGGAGACACTTGCCTTTGAGAACTTGTGTGGGGATGCGTCTCCGCACACAGCTTCACAAAACAATGCCCATAACTTATATGGTGTCATAGCCATCTTTCCATAACAGCAAATAGGTGTCAGGCACTGATCTTTCTCTGAAGTGGACTCAGCAACACAGAAAGGCACAAAGAATGAGAGAGAATGACTGCTAGCCACCAGATATCAGCTTCAAGAGCTGTCCTGACCAGAATCTAGGATAAATTGAGCTGGAGAAGGCTGATCCCCATGCAAGGCTCCTGAGCACTAAGGACCAGGCACTATTATAGGTGTTGGAGAAACAAGTGAATGTGGCTCTCTCCTTATCAATTTCATGCTGAAAAGAAAACAAGAAATCATAATGATAATTTTTGTAAATCAGAGACATGACATTGGTAGTTTTGTGGCAACAATTTCACAGCGGGTATGTGAGGAGACATCCCTGAGGAGGAGATAGTTAACCTGAGAGCCATCATCCATGCAATTAACTAGAAGCAGGTACTCCAGGCAGTAAGAGCAGCAACTACATCCCTCAGTGATGGGAAAGGACGTAACTTGCTTCAGAAAAGGAAAACATCACTGACGTGCTTGCTTGTGAAGTAAGAAAAAAAGGTACAACGAAGAAAAAAAGATCAGACATGAAGATCAGAATAAATTATATAGACATTGGATGCTGCGAGTTACTAGGAGAAAAATTCTGATGTTATTCTAAATCTGACATGACCCACTGGAACCAAAGTGCTCAAATAGTACCTAGACACATCTGATTCACCTATATACTTTTAAAATGTGATTCTAGCCAGGCTCTGGTGGCTCACAACTGGAATGCTAGCTACTCGGGAGGCTGATACCTGAGGATCAGGTTTGAAGCAAGCCCAAAGAGGAAATTTGGAAAGACTGATCTCCAATTAAACACCAAAATTATGGACATGAAGCTGTGTTCAACTGGTAGAGCACTAGCCTTGATACAAAAATAAGGGACAGCACCTAGGCTCTAGGTTCAAATCCCTGGACTTCACAAAACAAAGAAGTCAACAAATAAAATTTGGTGCTCAGTCGATCAGCACTTAGCATTCTACTTCAATGTATTTAGTATGAGCCTAGGAAGTTACATCCTTAGCAAATGCTCTCCCCTCATATTCTGCTTCATTACCAGTATTCAAATGCCTGGCATTAACAAAGTCTCCTCCCAGTTAGCATAGCAGTCTACCACTGGGAATTAATAGATATATTTTGATTAATCATGATCTATCCACACACATCAAATGAGTGGTAGCCACATTCCACTATTCTGAATGATTTTGCTCCCCCTTTGAGTTAATAAGGCTTACCATTAAAAGCTATAGAATACTTATCAAATTAAGTCAACAATCATCATTCTTCGACCCAATCTTGTAACCTATGTTATGTGTGTGTGTGTGTGTGTGTGTTTTTTTTTTTTTTTGATGTCGATGCCCTGTATCTTGTATATACATTTCTCTAGCTTTGGGGGGAGAAGGGAAAAAACAAATGCTTAACTAGGGATACAGTATGACCCATTTTAACAATGAGATCAAGACACTATGTTCAAAAACGTACTTTACAATTTATGCAGGGAGTGGGGAGGTGGGATGGAAAGGAGTAGTTGTGGAGGTGGAAGGGTAGGGATGGTAGGGGAAAAACAAAGGAGGAAGTAACAATGCTTGAGAGGAAATGAACTCATTACCTACTTTATGTAACTGTAATTCTTTGTACATTATTTTTACAATAAAAAACGTATTAGAAAAGATGAAAAGACCCAGAAATAAAACTACATACTTACAATCATCTGATATTCGACAAAAGAGCGAAAGATGTAATGTGGAAAAAACATAGCCTTGCTGGGTGCCTGTGGCTCATGCCTTTAATCTAGCTACTCAGAAGGCTGAGATCTGAGGATGGTTGTTGAAAGCCAGCAGGGCCAGGGAAGTCCATGAGACTCTTAGCTCCAATAAACCTGAAGAAAATGGGAAGTGGAACTGTGGTTCAAGTACTAGCCTGGAGATGAAATGCAAAGGGGTAGCTCCGAGGCCCAGAGTTCAAGCCCCACGACCAACACACACACACACACACACACAGACACACACACACACACACACACACACACACACACACACACATACACACACATCATAGCCTCTTCAACTATTGGTGTTGGGAAAACTGGACATCCACAGGCAGAAAACTAGAAGTGGATCTCTGCTTGCACTAACATCAACTCAAAATAGATTAACTATATTAAAATCAGCAATGTGATGCCAATGCGCTGGCTCAGTGCAGGGGTGTGCCGATCTGGTGCCCGAGCCAGGCTCTGCCTGCTGCCTGACATGTGCTCTGCCCTAGGGCCAGCCGTGCGGTGTCTACACCCAACGCTGCAGCTGCAGCTAGGGGCTCAGCTGCCAGCTGCCACTGGGCAAGCCGTGCCCACTGCAGGCTCTACTGGACGGCTGCAGGTTCTCCCCCAATGCCAGCATCCTGGCCAGCTGAGGCTTACCTGCTGCTGGTGCCCTCCGCCTCAGGAAATACTAGTGAGTTGGAGAAGGACCGAGGCACAGGGAGCGTGGAGAGCCATGCCCTGCCCAGCACACATAGGGTGCCTGACTCCAAGTTCCATTCCATTCACGCAAAGCTGGACACCATCAAGAAAGGTCACGCGAAGGACAACCAGCGCTATAAAGTTGACTATGAGTCCCAGAGCATGGACACCCAGACCTTCTCCTCGGAGTCCAAACAGGAGACAGAATATGGTCCCTGCCTTAGAGAGATGGAAGACACCCTGAATCACCTGAAGTTCCTCAATGTGCTGAGTCCCAGGGGTGTGCACATCCCCAACTGGGACAAGAAAGGATTTTATAAGAAGAAGCAGTGTAGCCACTCCAAAGGCAGAAAGCGGGACTTCTGCTGGTGCGTGGACAAGTATGGTCAGCCCCTCTCAGGCTTCAAGAGCAAGGGCACCGATGACGTGCACTGCCTTGGCATGCAGAGGCAGTAAACCCCACTGCATCAGTTAAATTGGAGCTCCAATACGCCTTACTTTGCACAAAAGACTGCCACGGACAGAACAGCACCTGCCTACAGCCTCAACTTATATTTCTTTTTGTGATGACTTGGTTTTGTGTGTGTGTGTTTTTTTTTTAAGAAAACCAAAGTTTAGACAGAGATTTTTGAAATGTCTATTGTTCCTTTAAATGGTAAACTTGAGCATCTTTCCACTTTTCAGTAGTCAGAAAAGAAAATTAATTTCTCTGTTGCTTTCTGTAAAAATAACTGATACTCCTGCCCAAAGCATAGGATTTGATCCCCTTCTAGAATCCTCTCCACATCTGCCCATTGGAACAGCTGACCTTCTGCCTCCCTCACTTCAGTGGCTATTGTAGAAGACACCTCTTTGCCCTCCGCCCTGCTCAGGCCTCATGGAGAACAGGAAACTCAGAAACTCCAGTCACCTGGACAGGACATCTCTACCATACATGAGACCCCTGGCCCTCCTGGAACTATCTGATTCCAAGGCATGGATCCCTGGGCCACAAAGCTTCTTCATTATCTGCAAGTGACTTGATCTGCTTGGAAAATACTGGAGACATTGAGGTGGAATATAACTGACCAAGAAAGTTCTATAAAACTGACCAAAAAAGTTCTAGCACATTTTGGGAAACTTGTAAATGCAGATCTTTCTGACTTCCCTCCATTAGGTAGCTTTTCAAGGATGGAGCCTAGTGGAAGGCCCAGGATGGCCTTGGCTGTGGTCCAGCAGGGCATGGAGGAGGCTGGGAGTACACCCCACACCTCACCACTAATGGAGTAATCGCTCTGGAGACAACAACAACAACAACAAAATGTTTTCTAATTTAACTCCTAGTTTGGGGTTGAGGATAATAAACTATTTAAAGGCAAAGGTTTATTTTCACCCCTCATCTTTATTCTTGACCTAACAAAACAATGGTGTTTAATGTTATCTAAACAGGAAAGATGAACAGCTTGTTGAGAAGCCTCATAGGGACACTGGGAGCACATAGAGAATAACTTGTGTTTGTTGAACTTGGAGTCCAACTTATACTTTACAATTCACACATATATGCAGAGAGAGTTATATGTTCTCAATAGTTAACATTGTATACAGCATAGCCCAACTATAATAGGATCCATACTAGATAATCCTAGACAGTGTTAGATACTGGAAGGTGTCACTATGGCAGTGACCAGGAGAGGACACTCAGTCCAGGCTGGGCTTTTCTCTCCCCAAGGCCAAACCCATGGCAACGTTGGGTGTGTGGCGATTGTCCTGTCCTACACTGCAGAGAGCTCTCCTTAAGAACAAAAAGAGGCCTCAAGACAGTCTGCCTACTTATTATGAGCTTTCCTTTATTTTTTTAATTTTTTTGGGGGGGAAAGTATTTTTTGAAAAGTTTTGTCTTGCGATGTATTTATAAAAGTAAATAAAGTTTTTACCATTAAAATAATAATTAAAAAAGAACTTATAGGTACTGGCAGGAACTTCCTGAATAGAATCCCAGGGGCATAATAGATAGGAAAGAGACCCAACAAATGGGACTACACCAAAGAAAAAACCTACACAGGCTAGAGACATAGCCACTAAATTAAAAAGACAGCCAACAAATTGGGAAAAGATATTTACCTGCAATACATCAGACAAAGGGCTAATTTTCAATGTATACATGGATCTCAAGGAACAACTCCTCTGCAAACTAATAAACCAATCACCAAATGGGCAGAGGAGCTAAGGAGAGACTTCTCATAAGAAGAGGTAAGAATAGCAAAGAAACATATCAGGAAAAGGTTCATCATCCCTGGCCATAAAGAAAATATAAATCAAAGTAATCCTGAGATACCATCTTATCCAAATATCTTGAATTAGACAACAAATGTTGGTGGGGAAGTGGAGAAATTAGAAAATGGCAAGGACATTTGTACAACCATGTTCCTTGCTGCTCAATTCACAGTGACAAGAAATGTATACAACCCAGATGCCCCACAATAAATGAATGGAACCAATAATTATGCCATCTATATACAATGAAATTTTACAGAGCCATTAGAAAGGATAAAATAATGTCACTTGCAGGGAAATGGAGACACTAGAATAAATCATGTTAAGAAAGTTAAGAGAACATCAAATTGACAAATGGTACCTGTTCCCCTGATATGTGGAAGAAAGGTTTAAAACACAATGGGATATGACATACTGTACAGGACTCTAGGCATCATTTACAGTAAGAACAGAAGAGGAAGCATTTGGAGAAAATCACAAAGTTGTAATACCCAAGCACCTTTTCTATATAATACTATATATATATATATATAGAGAGAGAGAGAGAGAGAGAGAGAGAGAAAGAGAGAATTGAATTGCAATGATAAGGAAACAAAGGAACTTTTCTTAATTTGTCTTTTCATTTTCTGATGAATCTGTATTCTTCACCTAATATACAGGGAAGATGGGGGAAGGGCACAGAATTAGTGGGAAGTGGGTGCAAAAAATGCAGCACCAGAGCCCTCTGGCTGTACTGGACATTGATGAAAGTGAACCATGCAAGTCGAGGGTCAAGATGGGAGGGAGGGTATGGAAGAGATTGTGGGAACAGAAAGGTAACCCTGCTCTATATCACCGCTAAAACAATTTTTTTTAAAGAAGAGGGTTCCCAAATGAGAACATATGAGAATAGGAAAATACAGAGCAGATAATTCTTTTTTTATGTCCTTGGTATCTGATAGTTTCAATCAATATCTATTGTCCTACCAATTGAGTCATACCTCTAAACCCAAAAGTCCTTACAATATTCAAATTTTTCATTGATTTCTTCATATTTTCTATTTACTTTTTGGTTTGTGTGTGTGTGTGTGTGTGTGTGTGTGTGTGTGTGTGTGTAAGAAATGGAGTTTGATCGCAGGATCTAGGTGCTATCCCTGAGCTTCTTTTTTATTCAAGAGTACACTCTACCACTTGAGCCAAAGCTTCACTTCGGGATCTTCTTGAAGAGTTTATGGGAGATAAAAGATTCACAGAGACGTTTTTGCACCGCTAGATTCAAATCATCATCTTCAGATCTCAGCCTCTGGAGTAGGTAGTATTATAGGCATGAGTCAAGGCTTCTGACTTATGAATTGTTGTCCCTTTTTAAAAAAGCTGGTGTCAGTGGTTCATGCCTGTAATCGTAGCACCACATGAGGCTGAGATATGATAATTGAGTTTTAAAGACAACCTGGGTAAGAAAGTCTGTGAGACCATTATCTCATAATCTGGTTAGCAAGAAACCAGAAGGGGCACTGGCTCAAACTGGTAGAGTGATAGCCTTGAGCACAAAAGAACAGGGACTGCCCCCAGGCCCTGAGTTCAAGCCCCACATATAAAAAAATGTAAAAAAATTGCAATCACTTGTAATCTCAACATCCTCAATTGGTGGTGTATCTAAAGTTAATTTGCATCTCACTTCGTATGTATTTGAGGGGGAACTAAACATATAACATTTTTAAAAAAAAATGAGCTGTTGGGTTCAGGTGGCTCATGCCTGTAATCCTACCTTTTCAGGAGGCTGAGAAATGAATATGGTGGTTTAAAGACAACCTGGGCAGAAAAGTTCCCATGAGACTGCTATTTCCAATTAACCACTAAAAAACAAGAAATGACACTGTGGTTTAAACTGGTAGGGTAGAGTACTAGCATTGAGCAAAGGAGTTCTGGGACAATACCCATGCCCTGTGTTCAAGTCCCATGTCTGAAGGAAAAATAGAAATCAGGGCTGGGATGTTGGCTCAGTGCTAGAGTGCTTGCCTTGCATGTTGAACCTTTGGGTTCAATTACTCAGTACCACATAAGCAGAAAAAGCCAGAAGTGGCATTGTTCCTCAAGTGGTAGCTGCTAGCCTTGAGGTGAAGAGCTAAGGGACAATGCCCAGGCCAGAGTTTAAGATACATGATGGATAAAAACAAACAAACAAAAATAGTTCAAACATTTAAATGATGTGCACAATAGACTATATACTAAAGATGAAAGATTACATTAATGAATTAATAATTAAAGTGATCAACATTGTTTCGATTTTGTAAGTGGTGAATATAGCAGAAAAAGTGATAAGAAATAATGATTCAGTTCTAACCACTCATATTGTTTTAAACTTATTTCTACTTTTAAACTAAAGGGGCTCATAAGTATCATTTTACAAAAAAACAAAAATTGTACATGTATTTCAGCCTGAATTCCACATTTTATAATTTTCCTTTTAGTAAACAATCAGTATATTTTCATATAAAATACTTGTAATGCCTTTATTTAATACTTACCATTCTAGTATTTGATTATATCATAATTCCTCCCTTAATTCTTTTCTTCATATCCTTTCCTCCTTTCTATACTAGCAGTTAAATTAAGGGATTCATGCACTTAAGGTAGGTCCTCTAAAAATGAGCCACACGCCTGCTCTTTTTGCTTTAGTCACTTTTGATTTGTTGGTAATGTGGCTTGAACTCTGGGCCTGGAGACTGTCATTGCACTCTTCAGCTCATGGCAAGTGATCTACTGTTTGAGCCACAGTGCCACTTCTGATTTTCTGGTGGTTTAATGGAAATAAGAGTCTCACAGACTTTTCTGCCTAGACTGGCATTGAACTGTCATCTTCAGATCTCAACCTCCTGAGTAGCTAAGATTACAGGCATGAGCCACCTGCACCCAGCTCTGCTTTAGCCTTATTTTTTTGGGGGGGGGCTCAACTCTGGGCCTGGACACTGTCCCTCAGCTCTTCAGCTCAAGTATAGCAATCTACCACTTGAGCCAAAGTTCCACTTCCAGTATTTTTTTATTCTGCTTATGTGATGCTGAAGAATGGAACACAGGGATTCATGCATGCAAGGCAAGCGCTCTACCACTGAGCCACCTTCCCAACCCTGCTTTATCCATTTTTATGGCAGGGTTTTCTGTTTATGACCTGGCCAGCATGGTCCACTATCCTTCTTTTTACCTTTTCTGAGTAGATAAAATATAAAGCACAATGCATTGGGTTCAGATATTGATTGAGATCCAATATTGTGAATGTTTCCCTGGGCTAGCTTCAAATCATAATTCTCTCTGTATCAGTCAAGACCTAATAGCTAACATTACAACTATGAGCTCTCATGCGTGGCTCAAATTTCTGACCACTAAAACATATGAACAAAGTTTTAATAATTTTAAATGTTCAATTTGAGGACAATGAGTGCTCTTAATTGCCTAGTTTCAAATTTCACCAAAAAACACAAATATTAACTTTTGATTTCCTAGATTAAATAAGCAGATAAACTTTAAAAAGCAATTAACTATTTAAAGAAAAAAGCTAGGGCTGGAAAGGTGGCTCAGTGGTAGGGCGCTTGCCTTGCTTATATCTGACTTGCTTTGGAAACAGGATTATTCTTCCATTCTACTTTCTACAAAGTTGCATGATTAGCAAACATGATTTAGAATGAGAATGGCCTCATACTTCATGTTCCACGTAGGAGTCTTCCTTTCTGTATATCACTCCCATAAATCTACATACTGGACTTGGCTTTATTGTTTCAATGTTGTCTTATTTGTAGTCTTCTATACTGTATTGAACCCTTATACTTAAACTCAGAACTTCTCTTTCTCCTATTATTGCTATTGTTTCCCTTACTGTTAGCTCATGTACACTTGGGAAATTATGAACAGCACGTACACTCACAAAAAGAATGTTCTGAAAGCCTTCTTCCCATTTAAAATTCCCTTAATTCACAGAGAACTTACAAAGTTTGAGCTCAATGTACTCATGTATAATGTATTTATAAGCAATATAAATTTCACATTTTCTCTTTATTAAATTGTCTCTGAAACATGTGTTACCTCAGGTCCAAAGTGTCCTAGTGTTATTTCAGTGAAGCCAGAAAACATTCATTATACCTCAAGCAGCACAATCGATTGTTACTGGAAGTAACTGTTACTGGATGTGGAAACTGACCCCAAGAGAGGAATGGAACATAGAGGAATAACAAAGTTCAAATTATCTTGTGCTTTCCTTTTTACTGTACAGGAAAAGTATCCCAAGGCTTGAAGGAAACTCTAACCCTGGCTTTTCAGAGTGTGTTCTTTGCTCATATAAAAGTTTTCGGTAAACTTCTAGTTGAGAGTATTACAAAAGGAAATAATGAACCATTTGAAGGCCAGCATAGAACAAAAGGAAATAATGTTGTTTTAAAAGTGTTCTCCTGCAAAGGAACAAAGACATGGAGGTTTTAAAGTGTCTTATGGATGGATATTTCACCCCTGAGATGATTCTCTTGATGCAGAAGTCAGTTATCAATTCCTTTGGTCTCGTCCTGAGTTCTCCAGAGCAATGAGGATTCCAAAAAAGCAGGATCCAGTGAATATGATCAACAAAAGGACCCTCTTCTCTGAACAGTACACCTTTAAGATCTTTCCCAAAGAAATATCTGGGATTTTTGTTTGCTTGTTTGTTTAGTTTGTGCTGGTTCTGGGGATTTAATCCAGAGGCTGGATCCTGTCCCTGAACAGTTGTCTTTCCTGCCCACCTGCCCCCAAAGCTAGTACTCTACTGCTTGAGCCAAAACTCCACTTCTGTTTTTTTGGTGTTCAATTTTTAATAAAAGTTTGACAGACTCAACTGCCTGGTTTGGCTTTGAATTAAGACAGTAAGAAAGCTAAGTGACAACAATTGCCTAGACTTCTCTTTTGAAACAAGAAATATTAGATGAAGTTTATTGTAAAGCTAATATTTGACAATTTTCAAAGGAAGAGAATATGTCTAGCAAAGAAGCCATAACTTAAATAACTCAGCAAAAGTAGGTGCACTGAATCATTTTCAAATTATTTTTTCTGCTTGAGAAGATTATTGATCTTGTCCTTCCTTTTGGGGAAACTTAAGGTAATATTTGCACTTTTTGTTGGTTGTCAGGCTTAATCCTAGGCGCATTCCCTCAGCTCTTCAGCTCAAGTTGAGCGCTCTACCTCTTAAGCTACAGCAGCACTTCCGGGTTTCTGGTGGTTAATTGAAGATAAGGGTCTCATGAACATTCCTGACCAGGCTGGCCTTGAACCACAATCCTCTGGTCTCAACCTCCTGATTAGCTAGGATTACAGGCATGAACCACCAGCACCCACCTCATATTTGCCCTTATGTGCACTGAATGACACTATGTAGACAAATAATGGAAATTTGAATCAAATGATGGCATTGCAGCTTTTCAGAAAATTTGAGGTAGCAATAAATATGTCCTCCTTTCCATGTTGTTTCATTAATGACTCATGAGCTATGGGACCCTTACATTTGCATCCTCTGCCATCTGTGTAGGTGTATTTAGTATCAGGAAATGTTCATAGAGAAATACAGAAAGACAGATTTTTAGAAAGCAAAGAAGATAAGATATGAAAGAACAGCACAGAAGGAGATACATTTATTACACAGAAATTAAGAAGTAGCCTAAGAAATTTAGAATGCTAAAGGCATTGAGGAATAAGACTAGTTGATAACTATTTGTTCAATAACCAAAAATGGTTCTCTAAAACGATTTCTGGTATACCTTAGTTACTGTCCTTTATTCATTAACTCTGGAATTATGCCTTCTCTTCTGTCACAACTGTTAATTTGCCTCTGACGTTTTGATGCCATAAATGACCAAAACTATTTCCAAATCTCACTTAGACTACCCTTCTCATTGTGATTAGCAGTGACCGTTCAAAAACCTGGAGTCTTTGGGCTGGGAAGGTGGCTCAGTGGTAAAGTGTTTGCTTTGCATGCATGAGGCCCTGGGTTCGATTCCTCAGCACTACATAAGCGAAAAGAAAAAAGCCAGAAGTGGCGCTGTGGCTCAGGTGGTAGAGCGCTAACCTTGAGCTGAAGAGCTGAGGGACAGCGCCCAGGCCCAGAGTTCAGGCCCCACAATCTGACCCTCCCCCCCAAAAAACCTGGAGTCTTTGAATTTCCAGAATGAATCTTCACCTGACATCTAAGCACATTCAAGCCATTAATTGCTGTGACCTAATGAACAAAACTTTTTTTTTCAACGCAATATCCTAATATAAGTAAAGTACATGAATTAGGGACTATTGTCAGGAGTCAGTATGGCAGGAGCAATTACATATTCCGAGTATGGGTTCCTTATTTTGTATTTACTATCTAAATGTTTTTTTGGTTTTGTTTAGTTTTTTGTTTTTGCTAGTCAAGGGGCTTAAACTCAGGGCTAGGGAATAATTCCTGAATTTATTTATTTATTTTGCTCAAGCCTATCACTCTACCACTTGAGGCACAACACCACTTCCAGTGTTTTTCTGTTTATGTGGTACAGAGGAATAGAACTCAGGGTTTCATGCATGCTAGACAATCACCGTATCATGAAGCCACATTCCCAGAACCCTAAATGACTTTCTTAATTTGATATTATATTTTCATTCCATAAATATGTACCATAATATTGGCCAGGTGCTAGAAAATGATGTAGAAAAGAATACAATAAAATAAATCCAGTAAGGCTACTTGGACAATGAATAACCCTCACAGTCTAACAAGGGCACAGAGGGCTTACCTCATGGTGATGTATCAACACGCTGAGTGAGACCATTCCTGAACCACAGCCCACTTCCAGAACCAGAATGAGTAGGCCATCTTGGGTTCCAGCAACCTGGGGATGTTGGACCACCTCCTACAGCACCCATTCAATCAGTTCCAGAGAGAGAGAGAGACAGAGAGACAGAGAGACAGAAAGAGAGAGAGAGAGAGAGAGAGAGAGAGAGAGAGAGAAAGTGAACCAGCTTTATAGTTAAATCCGGTGCCAGTGGCTTCGAACTCTAATCCTAATTAAACAGGAGGCTGAGATATGAGAATCATGGTTCATAGACAGCCCAGGCAGGAACATCTGTGAGAATCTTATCTCCAAAGAACCACCAGAAAACTGGAAGTGGCAATGTGGGCTCAAGTGATAAAGCGCTAGCCTTGAGCTGAGGAGCTCAGGAACAGTGCCCAATCCTAGAGTTCCAGACCCACGACTGAAAGAAAGTGGACTTCCCACCACAAGAAGTGGACTGAATAGCGCCCATTGTCCTAGGGAGCGTGGTAGAGAAGTCAGGCCGAGCTGCCTTTGAACTTGAAGTCATAAGTAGGTCACCTGGCTTCTCTGTGCCTCGATTTCCCCAGCTGCAAAACTGAACAAAGTGAAGGATCCCCTTCCTCATTGGGATAGGGTAATAATGAAAGAGAGCCATGTTTCAGTTCATAATCCCACACCTGTGGTACGATTAATAACAGGCCCCACTTGAGCCCTTTCTGGTATCTTCCTGTCATCTGCTCACAGAATTGCCAAAAACATATCTGAAGGTCGCTCCCTCTCTGCCTAGCCATTCTCCAGAGTTCTGTCTGTATAAATCCCTTGTTTCCTCACAACTGTCCTGTGAGGAGAATCAGGTCCAATGGTTGAGGCCATACCAAGAGCTTCACATGTGGTCAAGAATCGGCTGCTGTTCACTGAGTTTGGGATAATCCATCAAAACCAATGACTGAGCATGGTGCCACATGTCTACCATCCCAACTAGAGAGGACCAGGCCTGGTGGAGCATATCTTTCACAGGAGGACTGCGATCCAGCCCAGCCTGAGCATATATTTATTTTCTATCTCAGAAATGCTCAAGACAGAAAGGCTGCTCATCAGAGCCGGGAGAGGAAGCAATCAGGGGAGTCATGGTGCCCCCAGAGGGGTGTTTGACCTGGGTTGGTGTTGGGGCGGCCACTCACCTGTGCTGCTGAGAGAATCTATTGGCAGCTGCTCCAAGTGGGGCAGCAGCGATGGCAGCAGCATTGGGGACACATGGGCCCAGAGCAGATGACTAGGGGCAGAGAACAGGTTGGGGACTTAGGCCTGCTGGCAGCACGCCATTGCCTGAGGTTTGAAACCTGGCACCGCATGAAGGAGGGAAAGGGCCATGTGGGGGTGTGAGCATCAATTGGCTACTATACATCAATGTCACCTTGAGTCTCTTCCTCACCACTCAGCCACCTCTACCTTCCTCAACTACTGGTAGTGGTGTAAACTAATAGAGGGAATCCCAGTGCTACCTGGCAGCATGGAATGTGTGCGTGGCCAGCATTCTTGTGTCCCGTTGGTCAGAAAGAAGCATGAAAGAATGGGGGTGTGGCCAGAATCCTGTGAAGCAAGTAGAATGGGTGAGTGTCAACAGGCCATCTGGGGCAATTTGAGCTGCCAGGATGTTCCCAGGACATGAGAACGAGCCCCAGGGGTTAACAAAATAAAAACAGATGGACATGCACATGGCAGTATGCTAATAAATACATATCTTTATAGAGTACCAGAGATGTCTAAACATTATTCAGTTATTTAGACTATATTCCTACCAATTCTTGAGTATTCATTATGCATCCATGTAATTAATGTTACTGTTTAAATCCTTAAAGTATTAATGAAAGCACAGTGTCTGAAATTATTGTGTTCCTGTAAGTAATAATATTCTTTTAATGCTTCATAAATATTAAATAAAATCAACCAGCCTTCTGAAATGATGCTGTTTAATTTTATAAGATCATCATGCACCATGAACTCATTCAACTGTGACATTGAGTAAATTC
Organism: Dipodomys spectabilis; assembly: GCF_019054845.1. NCBI lineage: Eukaryota > Metazoa > Chordata > Mammalia > Rodentia > Heteromyidae > Dipodomys > Dipodomys spectabilis. Next base: position 1,682,643 of record NW_024870718.1, on the reverse strand, counting down.
CAGTGTTATTCCCTTGGATGGGAATAACATCCCATCTTAGTATCTTAGTATCTCCTGCCATTGGCTGGTGTCAGGACGGGGATTCGAAATGAGAGCCTAGGTTGCCACGTGGGCCTATGGCTTCCCTGATAGTCTGTCAGCCTTCAGCAATGCAAGGTGAAGTACCCTTTGCAACAGTGTCATTCAGACCCAGAAGGGTCACTGCAAAGGAAGAAAACATAAAAGGCCACATTTTTTCTGTGCATTGTTTTCCCTGAAAGACCTGGGGTTCTAGGATCACAGGAGCACCTGCGTGTCCAATGGCTTCACCCCATCATAGGGTGATCGAAGCTGAGGTGGACTTGCCAAGACCGGAGTTCAAGCCCCATGCTGAGAAAAAAAAATTAGCTCCCTGGCTTGCAATTCACACAGTTTATTCTTACAGGCTTTGGATTTGAACTCAGAATCTGGGTAAATCTGCAGCAATGTGGATGAAGGGGAAGATCGCCTTACATGAAGATAAAAAAGTCACGCCTGTTCACTAGTCCTGAATTCAAGACCCAGCCCTGGAAAACATGCTATTTATATATATTGTAAAGATAGGATTTATCCTTACCTATAGATGTTCAGTCCATACATGTTTGGTGTCGTTGTTCCATACATGTTGGTGTCGTTATTCATTTATTTATCATTGATTTTACTATGATGAAACCCATTGTGTTTATTACATTGATGACAACCTATCACAGAACATCTAGATTTGTAGAAATGTTCTCCATCATGCCTGACCCCCAGGATTCTCAGAGAAAAGGAAAAAAGTTTCACACTCTCTTTCTTACTCCACGATCCACTTGTTGGTAGTGCTGGGATCTGAACTTAGGGCAGAGCAAAACCAATTGGCCAATCAGTCAAGGTGATCATACAAATCTGTGAGCAAATAAGGAGTTTGGCCATCCCCAGAATCTTGATCCCCAGGGTGGTCCACTATAGTCAGAAATTCATAATTTAAACATAGGATCTAAATTGACATACATGTGTAAACAGCATCTTGTGTTCAGTGCAATAATTTTCGTTATTTTGTCTCTAATTAAAGAGGTATTTTGTATTTTAATAAGCATGGTCACAGGTATAACTGTGCTGACATGGATGACAACCTGTTCTCATGGTTACAGGGTTGCCTATGTATTCTCTCACAGGAGAGGATAAAAGGCACAACGACTGGCTTCTGACATAAGGATGAACCTTTGTCAGTGCTGGGATTTTAGCACAGGTCTGGGTAACTCTGTTGCACTGTGGGAGAAGGGGAAGCTCACCATCTTTGAAGAGTAGAATGTCAGGCCTGATGCAGAGCCTGATTTGAAGCCCCAGCAATGGACAAAATAGCAAGGCCACCTTTTTTAAACATAGGATTTCTCTTTACCTGCAGGTGTGATATGTATCTTGCATTCAGTGTAGTTATTCTTTCTATTTTGTGTCTTTTTCAAGGATGTATTGTGTATATTATTGCATATGAGGTGACAGATATAACTGTGCTGACATGGATGACAGCCTATTCCCATGGCCAAGAGTTGCCTATATAGCATTCTCCATCCTCAATGAGACCTAGGACATTCACAGGACAGGAAAACCTGTGCCACCATAGGCTTCTCACATCAGAATGAGTCTTTTGGTAGTGCAGGAATTTGAACTCAAAGCCTATCAGGCCCAATTGGTGAATGGGTCATGGTGAGCACAGCAGGCTACGAGCCACTAAAGAACTAGGCCATTCCTGGGACCTGGGATGGAGCCCTGGTGGGGGCCAATATAGTGATAAATTCATAATTAAATAGAGGATCTATATTTCCAAACATGGGTGGGCAGCATCTTGCGCTTGGTGTAGTCATTCTCTTTGTTTTGTGTTTTATTCATTGATGTATTATGTATTTCCTTGAGTATACGATGACAGATATAACTGTGGTGAACTGGATGACAACCTATTCCCATGAGTATAGAGTTGTGTATATTCCCCCACACCACTACCAGCCTACTGGGAGTGGGAAATGCAGCCAGGGGCCCAGCTGTGAAAAAGACAGGACACAGCATGAGTCACCCTGGTTACCAGAGGCAAGAGAGAACATATGCCAACCCGCCCTGAGGACCCAGAATCCCCTGGATAATGCCAAAGATATGGACAGCCAGACTTGGGTCCCAAGGAAAAGCTGGAATATGCAGGTCTCTGGCAATTTAGGATTCATTGTAGACCATGATAGGGGACTAAAGACAACGTTGCTATTGAGGAAGGGCACCATCCAAGGTCAGGAAGAGGCAGACAAGCACCCAGGCAGTGGGCAGAGAATGATGAGGGAAAAATACACACACACACACATACACACACACACACACACACACACACACACACACACACGGGTAGCCCAAGGCCTCAGTAGTCCCTGAGCAACTGAACATCCCAAACTCAAAGAAGATGGCACTACCATCCTCAGACAAAATCTTGACAAAACTCAGAGCCTCTCACACATCTGAAATGGCTCATAAAACAGCATGGCATTTCCTACTGTACACATAATCCCATACCTGTGGCATGATAAATAACAGGCCCCTTCCGAGTCCTCTCCAGGTATCTTCTTGTTATATGCTAACAGAATTGCCAAGAAACTTATCTGATGACCGTTGCCTCTATGCTGGCCCTGCCCCAGAGTTCCCCGTATTGATCCCTTGTTTCCTCACAACTGTCCTGTGAGGAGACTGAGGACCAATGGTTCCAGGCCGAACCCAGAGCTTCAAATGTGGTCAAAAATCGGTTGCTGTGCACTAAGAGTTTGGGACAGTCATCTAAACCGATGACTGAGCATGGCGCTACATATCTACCATCCCAACTACAGAGGACCAGGCATGGTGACACCTGCCTGTCACAGGAGGACCATGATCCAGCCAAGCCTGAGCATATATGGAGTCTCTATCTCAGAAATGCCCAAGACAGAAAGGCTTGGCTCCCATGGAAGAAGACCTGATTGGAAAGCCTAAGCTCTTGAGTTCAAACCCTAATATACCAAAAAGAATCTGAGGCCCGGTGCCAGAGGCTCATGCCTATAACCCTACCTACTCAGGAGGCTGAGATCTGAAGATTACAGGTCAAGATTTAAAGTAGGGTTGGCCTTGCCCATCAGACTTCATGATGAGATGACCCAGAGTCTGACGCATGCCAATACGATCCATACTAACAGGGCTCACAGCCTTACTAAGTGCTGACCACGCTCTTTGACCCCCTGGGGAGCCAATACCTATGGGCCCCACCCACAGGTCCTCCCGTGCTCCCTCTGCCACCAACCAAGCCCAAGGGAGTAGATAGTTCCACGTCACAAATATCCCTTGCTCTTATAATTTGAAGGTGCTAAGTCCCCTTCAAATGTCTCACTCTTCCATGCCCCCAGACCTCAGCCACAAAGTCCATGCACCTCCAAAATATAGCGGTTAGAAGTTACCAAAGGGTCCAGCACTCCTTGTAACAACTCCTTGTAACAACCAACTTCTACAAACACACACACACACACACACACACACACACACACAAACACAGAGCCATCACGGGTGGCTCCTGTCTGTCATCCTAGTTATTCAGGAGGCTGAGATCTGAGGATCACTGTTCAAAGCCAGCCACTCAGGAAAGTTTGTGAGGCTCCTATCTACACTGAACCACCAAATAGACACAAGTGGTGCTGTGGCTCAAGTGTCAGAGCTCTAGCTCTGAGCAAGATATCTCAGGGACAGCACCTAGGCCTTGAGTTCAAGGCCCAGTTCTTCTACCTCCAAACACACACAGACACAGACACAGACACAGACAGTCAGACAGACAGACAGACAGACAGACACACACACACACACACACACACACACACACACACACACACACAGGATAGCTCAAGGATTCAGCAGTCCCTGAGAACAGAAACATGAACTCCCTCAATTAGGATCAGATCCCACCCCCTAGAAGGTGGCAGTACTGACATCAGACCCACTGTAGACAAAACATTGAGCCTCACATATATCTGGAATGTCTCATAGACCAGCAAGGCATTTCCTATCATACACACTGCTATGTGGAAAACTTACTCACCTCTTTTTTTGTTGTTGGTCAAGGGGTTTGAACTCTGGGCCAAGGTGCTGTTCCTCAGCAATTCAGCTGAAGGTGAGCACTCTCCCGCTTGAGCCAAACCAACACTTCCTGTTCTGTAGTGGTCTATCATCAAGTCTCCCAGTCTATTTTGCTCAAGCTGACTTGTAATCACGGTCCTCACATCTCAGCCTTCTGAGTAGCCAGGATGAGAGTTGTGAGCCACCGGTGGCTTCCGGCTTCAGCCACCTTCATATACAAAGAGGAAACCCATTTCGTCAGGCCACAAACTGTTTGCAACTCTTCATTTCAGATTTTGATACCCAGCATCCAAATCTATCCTTCAATGTAGAAAATAAAGACAAAACTATCTCACACCTGCACCCCTCCGCCCACTCACTGCCTGTCACAAGACACGTCTTCTTGAAGATGTGGCTTCAAACTGGGGCAAACATGGGGAGTTCTTACAAATATCTGTACAGTGAGGTAAGCACTTGGTCTCTCAAACATAGCACCCTCTCCACACCCCCACACCTCCACCATCATTTGCAGGCAATGATGTGTTAATTTCTTTCTTTCTTTCTTTTTTATGTTGTGGGGCTTGAACTCTGGGCCTGGGTGCTGTCCCTGATCTTTTCAGCTTAAGGCAAGCACTCAATTGCTTGAGCCACAGCACAGCTTCTGGTTTTCTGGCAATTCCTTTTAGGTAAGAGTCCCAGGGTCTTTCCTGACCAGGCTAACTTTGACCCGTGATCCTCAAATCTAACCTCCTGAGTACCTAGGATAACAGCTATGAGCTACTGGCACCCAGCCAAACAAACTTTCCCATTCCTGTCATCCTCTACCCCCAGGAGACTGAAATCTGAGATCTGCATTGGGTGTCACTTAGCAGCAAAGCCCGTGAGAACTCTTTATCTCATATTAAACACCCCAAAAAGATGGAAGTGGAGCTGGGATTCAAATGGTAAAGTGCTATCTTGGAGCATAAAAGACAAGATCCACGCCCTAGTTTCAAGGTTTCTCTAGCATAGACCCACCCAAGAAAGGGAAGCAAGTGGGCACACGGGAGCTCAAAGCTAACACATAATACTCAGGACTCCCAGAACAGACCTGATTCTCTAGATTCTATGTCCTACATCATGGCAGTCTTAGACGGGACTGACCATGCACCAAGTTGGGACATTCAAGTACAATCTCATACTGAAGATCCCCTGACCTTTTCAAAGACTCAGGATCTCTTGCTGTCCTGCCTGAACACTGGGCAGTGAGGTAAGGTCTAGTTATCCACCACATGATATGGGAACCAAAGGGATTCCTGGTCAAGGGACGGAGACTGGGGGAATCTAGGTCCCTCTTGGGGAGGTGAAAAGGGCTGCTCTATCCCAGAAATGTTCCTATGTTGTGAGTATTATTGAAGAAACCACCCTGCTCAGAGCCCAGTGCCTCTGTTTTTCCCACCAGCCTCTACCCAGCTCTGCCCCACCTTCATCCTGCCCTCTCTGAATCTCAGATCTGCCATCTATACGAAAGAGTGAGCCAGCCAAGAGACCCATTTCCTGCCCTCATTCCCAGGCTGTTCTGTGGCAGTGGCATGCTTACCTCAGTCTTTGGTGAAGGAATGAACACCGGGAGTGATATCGTCAGATTGAGCCCTGGAAAGTCCTAGTCCCTAAGGATGTACTGCACAGGCATCCTGCAGTGAACAGAACCAGGGTTGTCAATGATGAACCCAAGGTGCCAGGACTTTTAATAGCAGTGTGGCTGGATCAAAGGCTGGTAGTCTAAGTTGTCAGGTGAGGTCATGGCTCCAATGGCCTGACACACGTGACGTAGGATCATTCTCCCTCTTCAAATTCCTACTTATATTTTGACCCCACTTTAAACTCTCTCACCCCAATACCTCCCTAGCCCTTGGAAACATTCTTCTTATCTGACCAGAAAATAAACTCGATGAGGCTGGGCATAATTGAAAACTGGTTACCCACTCTGAGCCCTAGGTTCTGTGTGGTCGGTGAACACACAGCTCCTGGATGCCATGAAGTTTTTGAGGGGTCAGTGGCTTGGACCTACATTCTGGCTTTAGGCTCTGAAACTGTCCCCACATAGATTGTGAATACTTGGCTCCCTTTATCCAGGGACTCCAAACCAAGGCTTTCATGTTCTCCCTTCTTCCTTACTTTCCTCTTTTTCTCCCTCTGTCCTTTCCTCCTGTCTCTCTTTACTTATTTTGTGTCAGTTCTGTGCCTTGTACTCGGATCTTAGGTGCTGTCCTTAAGCCTTTGTATTCAAGGCTAGCAGTCTATGGCTTGAGCCACACATCCACTTCTGGCATTTTGTTTTTGGTAGTTAATTCAAGACAAGAGTCTTACAGGCTTTCCTGCCCGGGCCAAAAGCCTCAATCCTCTGATCTCAGCCTCCTAAGTAACTAGGATGACAGGCTAGAAACACTGGCATCCAGATCAATCCAAGGTTTCTTCATGGGCTGTGGAACCATTCCTGGAACTTTTCGTTGTCTATGACCCCCCAGAGCCTGGTGCACACTGTAATGGTTTGTTGGTTAAATAAATGAACATCTGTCTATGACAATACTTCAGAAAATTCCCATCTGATTCAGGTAAGAATCCTCTGTGGGCGGGTGGGGACAAAGCCTGATGTAGCTCTCCCACAGTTGTCCCTCCTCCCTCTTACACACTCCTCGTGCCACAACACTTAACTGTTTTGGCTTTGAAGGTGTGAGCCACTATGTACTCGCTACATTCCAGGGCCTCTGGGATGTCTATCTTCTCTAAGATCTCTGTCCAGCAGCTGACAAGCTCTGTGGCACTCAATTCCCCATGGAGGTGTGAATTAGTTTGCTGTGAGCTGAATGCCTGGCTCAAGGGGACTCCTGTCCTCCCTCTGGGGCCAGCCAAGATCGTCTGGCCCCTAAATTTCATGTTGCAGATGAAGGATTCTTGAGGCAGCCTGGGTTCTCTGAATCTCCTAGAGTCCAGTACAGGTGCTGGGAATCACCTCTGCTCATTGCTGGCAGGCTGGGGATGGTGAGGTCACAATGTCTGTTCCCCATAATGTCCTCGATTGGGGTCATCACCCTAGAGAGATGCAACAGCTGCCAGAGAAAGACAGTCAAGGCACAACGTTCAAAGCAGGAGACAATCTGGCTTGGGAACTCTGCCTGTGCTGCTTTGAACATCATTGTTTGATGGCTGAAATCATACATCTAATTTGATCCATAATCCCAGGCATTAGTGGAAATTGCCAGCTTAAATAAAAAAAAAAACAAAACTGGAAAATGTGGTATTTAATTTGTCCCAATCAAACTTAAAGGTTTCCAAAGTCAGTGGTCCCCTTTTCATTCCAGACAGCCTATAGCAGGTTACAGAAACTGGCATTCAGCGAGCCCTAGATAACTGCCACCTCCTGATACCGAGCGGGCTCCAGCAGTGGGAATGGACTTGCCTACCACTGCCCAGCTGGAAACAGCCCAGGCGGGACACAGATTGGATTCTGCAGGACTCCAGGGAGGATTGACCCTGGGCACTGCCCCAGGAGCGTATCCTCTCCACCAGTGGGGACTCGCAGCCCTGTGCCAGGATTCCCACAGAGACCGTTAATCCCCTAGATATGGTTCCCCTCTCATCCACTGTCTTGGTGACCCATCTGCCATGTAACACCATATGCCAGTCCCCAAAAACCTCATAGCTTCACAGCCCATGCCTTATCATTTCTCTCATCTCGTTAACTAATTATGTTGGGCCAATACATTCCAAACCCTTGAATTACCTCCCACTAAACACACAAGAGCAAAGTGTCTGGCTGGAAGAATGTGGCTGTGATCTCATTCGCCTCACAAAAATTCTGGCTGGGGATAGGACAGGAGTCCACTCCAGTCCAGGGTTCACACAGTTCTTCTGGGGGAGGCCCACTCACCCCCAGCAGTTACTGTGGGCTACATGAAATGGGGAAGAGAGAGGTGGAAAGGGGATGAAAGTAATGTCTACTGAAATCTTCCATAAAGGAGCCATGAAACTGTGAAGGAGAAAACAAAAATTGTGGCTGGGCTTGTACTTGGTATTGATGAAGCAAAACAACAACAAATACACACACACACACAGAGAGAGAGAAATAAAATGCTTTTGCTGTTTTTAGACATGGTGATTTAAATATATTTTCATTGTTCTCATCTCCCTGCTTTCCCAACACACACACACACACACACACACACAACTCCAGAATGGTGACAGATAACTCTTCCATGCAGCACCTGCAATTTGCCAACTGATCACTCACCTGAGGACAGTCAGGCTATACAAGGAGAAAGATTCTCTCTCTCTCTCTCTCTCTCTCTCTCTCTCTCTCTCTCTCTCTCTCTCTCTCTCTCTCCCCCCTCTCTCACTGCTCTCTCTCTCTCTCTCTCTCTCTCTCTCACACACACACACACACACACACATGCAGACTCAGAGTAGTACCTCTCCTAAGTTTGTTGGCTCCTCATTGGATCACGTGGGTTCCCATTCTCCGTTCCCTTGTCAGAACCAAGGGCTTCCACACAAGGGGACCACCCCTCTAATGACACAGCAGGACCCCGGCTCTCCCCTTCTCCAGGGCCAGACCCTTCCCCTTGCGAACAACCAGCCTTAACTCCCCATTCACCAAAGCCCTAGGCCAGGACGCTGGGTGAAGGAATCCCCAGACAGGTGGCTCCCCAGAGCAGGACTGAAACAAGCAGTGGGTCATGGGGTCCCAAGGGGGGTGTCTGACCCAGGGTGGGGGCGGTGTTGAGGAAACGGATGGGGTCCTAAAGGCTACATACATGGACAGTCTCCTACTTCCAGCCTAGATGCCTCTGGGCAACTGGGCAGATTCTTCGGGAGGACAAGGAGACGAGATGGATAGGGAGCACCAGCAGATGCTGGCAGAGCTGGGAAATGTGATCACCCTGTGAGTACTTTTGACAGTTGGGGTGTGGGGATAGGCAGGGTCTATGTGTGTCTGAGGGTGTGTGTTCCTTCCATACATTCACCTACTATCTGACCCCCAGTGCACTCATCTCCCTAGTGGGCTTTTCTGGGACCCTCCTCAGATGAAAGGGTGACCGAGCAGAGAAGACAAGTGCTCACACAGCAAGAGAGGCCTATCTTCTGCATCCAACATCCCCCACTCCCAGAAAAAAAGGAAAAGACCCAATAAGGCAGGTGCATTGGTGATATTCCCCACCTCTAACTAAAGCCACCAGGTTCCCACCAGGGAGAGGAAGGGTACAGATGTGGGACTGTGTGGCTCCCACTGCTCCAGCCAGGGGCTCAGTGGTGACCCCTTCTCACCCATTCCTACATCTCCCCATTTCCAGGGATACTGGCCACTAGGGTGGGGGTGAGTTCCCAGAGTCAACACCCACTCCTCAACCCCCCAATTCTGGGTCGCATTTGTGGCAGAGTCAGGGCTGTCCTGCCTGTGCTGGGGAAGCATGGTTGGGACACAAGAGGGAAGGCAGGATTTGCAGGGGAGGGAGTGGTAGTGATAGGGGGAGGTCGCAAGGTGTTGACCTGCGGGCGGCCACTCACTTGTGCTGCTGGGAGAATCTGTAGACTGTGGTTCTGTGTGCAGCATGCAGCGATTGTGCGAGGGATGTGCCTGATGTGCTGGTTTTCTGTGCCCTGTGCTCCTGGCCCAGACCAATGCTCTTACAGCAGCAGAGTCTTTGAGGCCGCCATCCCTGGTGCATGAGCCTGCTCTTCTCTCTGCTCTCTCTCTGCCCCCACTTCTCTCTGGGGCTGCCCCACCCCCGCTGCACAAGTGCTCCAGCCCCTGTGTGCCCCTGGCTGCAGCAGATATGTGCCCTCTCAGCCACACCCTGTCCTCCCCTGGGTCATGCCTCCTCCCTCCCTCAGCCATGCCCCATCCCTGGCTTTGTGCTGTCCTGACTCTGCCCTAAGGCTACCAGACCATGGCAGAAGCAGCCTCACCTCAGGTCAGGGCTTCCCCCCAACCCCAGCAGCTGCCCTGGGGGGGGATCGAATCTCCCCTCAGCCCAACCTCTGGGGGACTCTTCTCCATCCACCCCACACACCAAGCAGGTGCACGGTGTCCCTCTATGTGTGTGTGTGTGTGTGTGTGTGTGTGTGTGTGTGTGTGTGTGTGTGTGAGAGAGAGAGAGAGAGAGAGAGAGAGAGAGAGAGAGAGAGAGAGAGAGAGATTGTTGGGGATACCTACTCGCAAGGACTCAGAACAATTTTAAAAAATAGCACAAAGAACCCTGTGTAATGGACTTAGCACAATGAGCCTTTTGAAGGACTCAGCACATAGCAACCTTTGGGATCCTCATGGTAATCTAATGACTAAGATAAGACATGCCATTTTAACATCACCAAACTTACATATCATAGTATTATGACATCATATGTCAAGTGACATTATAGACATATTGTGAATGCCTATTCTGTGATTTCATTCTATTTCAAGTGAGCAATATTGGATATCAGAAATCCATTGTGACCTCAAAGCCATTGTGACATGAAAATCCCTTTGTGACATAACAGTGCCATTGTGATAGTAACCTGTTGTGACATCACAAACTGGTCCTGTCCATTGTGACCTCATCACCAAGGTGACATCACAAAGCCATTGTGATATCACATCGCTGTTTTGACATTACAATCACCTTGAGACCTCCCAAACCCATTATCATCTTTAGCAGCTTTGAAAAAGAACACATGGCCTTTGTGACATGACAGTCCTTTTGTGTATCCATATCCTCATTGTGAAATGTCAATTGACATCAGATATGCCAAAGAAATATCACAAAGTATTTACAATATAATCATCAATCATCGGTGTGACATCACATTGTCATTGTGACAATATCAGTTCATTGTGACATCACAAATCTGTAATGACATCATACCACTATGACATCACATTGTCATTGTGACATCATATATACATTATGAATGTGTATTATGTGATTTCATTACATTTCAAATGTGGCATATGGGTTCATATCAAAAACACATTTTGACTTCATAGCCATTGTGACATCACAATCCCTTTGTGATGTGACATTGAAGTTGTGATATCTCTAAACAACTGTGACAACTCAAGCATATCCTGTCCTCAAAAGTTTTGTGACATGTTGCCACTGTGTTATGTTAGGCCCATTGATAGCTCAATCTATTTTCGACCTCATATTATTTCAAGAATGACATGAAATATTAGAAATATACTTTGACATCATAAGCATAGTTACATCACACTGATAGATGTAATGACCATTGTGTCATATTGTCACCACAAATCTGTTCTGACGTCATCATATTTGTGCCAACAAATGCTTTGGAATCCTCACAAGCCCGTTCTAAATTTATATACTCATTGTGAGTTAATGACAATTGAGGTCTGGAATGCCATTGTCACATCATCAATCTACTGCGACATCACAAAACAATTTTGAACTCATCACTATTATGGCATCACCAATTAATTAGAATTTGACATCATATTGCAATTGTGATATTACTGTACCATCATGCTTTCACAAACCTATTAGGACCTAATCACATCTTAGAAAATGCATGGCTTTTGGGACATCAAGCTCCTTCTGTGAACTTGTATCATTGTGAAATTGTAGCAATTGAAATTTGAAATAATATGTAATATTACAAACTAGTTTTGACATCGTTAACCCATTTTTATATCATTAACATTTTGACAACCAAAACTTGTTAGGAACTTTAGCACTTTTGACAAAAAAAACATGGCGTTTGTGTCATCACAGTTCATTTGTATATGTCATGGTAACTTCATTCTCATGTCCTCACTGTAAACTAATAGCAATTAAGATCTGACATACCATTGTGACATCATAAACCATTTGTGCCATCATCACCAGTGTGATATCAATCATTATGACACCATCAGCACATTGTGACATCAACAAGCTACAGTGACCACATAGCATTATGACATCGCATTGCCATTTTGCTGTCTTAGACACATTGTTAATGTATATCCTGTGATTTCATTCTATTTAAAATGTGGCAAGTCAGTTGATATCAGAAACACCTTGTGACCTCATAACCATTGTAACATTATAAACCCTGTGTGACATCATAACTGGTGTAACATCACATTGTTGTTATGACATCTTTAGCTTATGGTGACATCACAAAATGGCAATGACATTATAACATTTGCCATTATATCATTGTGATATCATAGTCACATTATGAATGCCTAATCTGTGATTACATTGTATTTGAAATGTGGCATGTGAGTTGATATCAGAAACTCATTTTGATTTCACAACCATTGTCACATCAAAATCCCTTTGTGACATCATTTTGGCAACGTGACATCACAATGGCAATGTGATGGAACTAAGCCATCATGATATCAAAATGGTCATGAACACACAATGGGTTTCTGATATCAACTGACATGCCACATTAGAAATAGAATCAATAACATAATAGGCAAACACAACGTGTCTATGACATCACAATAACAATGTGATGTTGCAATGCTATGATGTCATTGTAGTTTTACATGTCAAAATGAGCTGATGGTGTCATAATGGCAACATGATATCACAATTATGATGTCAGAAAGGATTTGTTATGTTTCCTTGTTATGTCTGACGTCAGTTGTCATTAGTTCCCCATGAGGTTATGGATACAAAAAAGGTTCTGTGATGTCACAGAAGCCATGTGTGTTTTCAAAGGTGGTTATAAGTCATAATAGTTTTGGAATGGCACAATGTGATCCATAATGTCACAATAGAATGAGATGTCCCTTTGGGTTTTTGATGTCACAGTGGTGATGAGTTCACAATGGCTTTGTGATGTCACAGTTTGTAACATCAGAATGATATATCCAATTTCAATTACTCATATTTCAATATGAGGATACCATTTGATAGAAGAAGCTTCATAGTGTGAGGTTATACTTTGTGACAACCCAACGGGACAGTGATTTCACAATGACAATGTGATGTCCAAACATCATGTTGTAATAATGTTCTGATGTCACAATTGGTGATGCCATACTGATGAGGAGGTCATAACTAAGTCATAACTTGTGTGATATGCTGCCATTAGGATCTTTTAGGCTTTTAGTAAGCTTATAATTTTTTGAAACTCATAATAATTCAGGTATGACATGATATCAGAAATTGACTCTGACATCATGAACATTGTGACATCATGAACATTGTAACATCACATTGATATATATCAAGACCATGGTGGCACATTATGTACTCACAAATCTGTTAGGACTTCATCATATTTGTGAAACACATGATTTTAGAGACAACACAGTCCCTTTGTGAACTCATATCTTCATTGTGAATTAATGACATTTGAGATCTGGCATGCCATTGTGACATTTCCAACCAATTGTGACAGCACAAACCTATTATAGTAGAAACACATTGTGATCTAATAGCCATTGTGATAGCACAGTCCCTTTGTGACCCGACATTTCCATAGTGATAACACTAAGCCACTGTGAAATTCCAATCCTCTCAAATTCAATCCATGTATGAAATGTGATACTTGAATCCAGTGTGACATCCAGATTATGGTGACATCACACTGATAGATGTTATGAGCATTTTGTCACATTCTGACAACACACACCTGTTAGGACTTCATCACTTTTGTGAAAATACATGCCTTTGGAGACATCAGAGTCCCTTTGTGAACTCATGTACTCATTGTGAGTTAATGAAAATTGAAATCACATGTGTCATTTTGATATCACCAACCCATTGTGACATCACACACTTCTTGTGAACTCATCAGTGTGGCATCATAAATTATGATATCAAAATATTAAGTCATCCTATTGCAACATCACATTGCCATCATGATATCACTGTCCCATTGTGTTTTCAAAAACCTAGTATGTCTTCATAGCATTTTAGAAAATTCATGGCCATTTATACTTGTCTTCTTCTATGAACTCATATCCTCATTGGCCATGTGAAATTGGACATGTGATTATGAGATGTGACTTCACAAAACTATTTGATATCATCACCAATGTGTCATCACAAAACCATTGTGAGCTTTCATTGCCATTTGACATCACTATCACATTGTGACATCCCAAACCTATTAGGACCTCTTATCACCTTTGAAAAGCCACATGCTCTTTGTGAAAACACAGTTCCTTTGTGGAACTATACCCTCATTATGAATTGACAATTGATATCAGACATGCCAATTTAACATCATGAACCCTTTGTGACATCACCAGAGTGACATAACACTGTCATTATGACAGCCTCAACTACTTTTGACATGACAAAACTACAATGACAAGATAGCATTATGAGATCACATTGTCATTGTGATGTTATAAAGATCGTGAATGCCTGTTTTTAATATTTTTTTTTGTTGGTCGCGGGGCTTGAACTCTGGGCTTGGGTACTGTCCCTGCTCTTCAGCTCTAGGCGAGCGCTCTATCGCTTGAGTCAGAGCCACTTCCGGTTTTCAAATGGTTTTTATTGGTAATAAGATTCGCATAGACTTTCCAGCCTGAGCTGGCTTTGAACTGCGATCCTCAGATCTCAGTGTCTGGAGTAGCAAAGATTACAGGCATGAGGGACCGGTGCCCAGCTTTTCCATTCTATTTCAAATTTGACATGCGTGTTAATATCAGAGACATAATGTGACCTCATAACCATTGTAACATCATAAATCAGCAATGACATCAAATTGTCATTATGACACCATCAGCTCATTGTGACATAACCAAACGACAATGGCATCATAGCAATATAAATCACAGTGACATTGTTACATCATAGACTTAACACTGTGAAAGCCTATTCTGTGAATTCATTCTATATCAGAAACCCATTTTGACCATATAACCATTGTGATATCACAATCCTTTGTAACATCCCATTGCCAATGTGATATAATTAACCTGCTGTGCCATCACAAAACAGTCCTGTTCTTATAAGTTTTGAGACATACTGCCATTGCCATATATTAGGCCCTTTGTGAGCTCATAATCTGTTTTCAATCTGATATTTCTGGTATGACAGGTGATATCAGAAATCCCCAGTGACATCAAACTGCCAGTTGTCCTGACTATTTTGTCACATTGTGACCTCACATTTCTAACAAAACATGCCTTTGGAGACATTTCAGTCCCTTTTTGAACTCATATATTCATTGCCAATTAATGACAGTTGAGATCTCCCATGCCACTCTGACACTGTGAACCCATTGTGACATCACAAACTTATTGTGACCTCATCACGAGAATGGCATCAACAACTAATTGTTGTATCAAATCATTATTTTGACATGACATTGTGGATTGCTGTTGTGATATCACTCTCCCATTATGTTTTTACAAACCTGTTATGGTCTCATCAGATCTTAGAAAATTCATGGACTTTGAGACTTCAAGCTCTTTCTGTGAACTCATGTACATATGACCTCTAAGGCGAGGAGACAAATCATCCAGTCACATTTAATATAATAAACCATTTTTTCACTAGAAAGGGGACTGTGATTACCTTATCCTGGACTGGATACCCAGGTTCAAGAGCAGCCATGACCACCTATCCTCAGACCTCCAATGGGCAGCCCCACCCTTTCTTAATTGGTCTGGAAACCACCAACCACAAAATTATGATCTCCAAAGCTCCAAACCTCAATGGGCAAGGTTTTTTCCTTTTCCATTCTTCCCTCCTTCTCTACAGACCTGTCATTCCTTCCTGGTCTTTTCCTTTTTCACTTCCACCATTTCTTTCTTCTCTTCAGGCCTCTCTACTCCCCACAGGCCTGCCTTACTCTGTCCCAGTGACCACTTGCCGACCTTCTGCTCTCCCTCAGCTTCCTCTCTTCTCAGGTTTTTCCTTTCCTGCTGTCTCACCACTTTCTTCCTTCCGGGTAACTCCCATTTTTATCTCCCCTTACAATGCTCTGAAAATGCAACTTAAATATAGGTTGTACCCCTCCTCCCTCCAACGGATTTCCTGCCTAGCAGTTTTCAACCATCACTTCCAAAACTGCCCAATGCTCAATCACTTCTTGACAGCTCACCGTGTGAGGCTTGACACCTCCACCTTTGGCGGCATTTCCCACACTCTCCAGGGGGCCAAGCCAAGAATTTACAATGAATATCAGCTCCCACAGATAATTCTGGCCCCACTGGTTATTATACTATCCTCATAGTGAATTAGAAGAAATTGAAATTGTATATATCATTGTTATATTACAAACTTGATGAGACATCATTAACTCTTTGTGACCTCATCACCTCGGAGACATCACAAATTCATTGTGTTATTACATTGCCATTGTAATGATCACATTGTGAAATCCCCAAACTATTATCACCTCAGAAGCTTTGAAAGAAAGCATGGCTTTTGTGACATGACAGGCCTTTTGTGTACTCATATCCTCATGTTGAGCTAATGACAACTGAGATCAGGCATGCCAATTTAACATCTCAAAACCTTTGTAACATCATCACCAGTGTAATATCACATTGTCATTATGATAACATCAGCCCATTATGACATCATAAAACAACAATGATATCAAATCACATGTAATTGTGATGTCACAGATACTTTGGAATGCTATTCTGTGATCTCATTCTATTGCAAATATTGCTGGTGGGTTGATATCAGAAATACATTGTGACCACATAAGCATTATAATATCACAATACCTTGATGACACCACATTGCCATTATGATATCACTAACTCACTGTGACATCACAAAACAGTCTTATCCTCATACATTTTTTGACATGCTGCCAGTGTGATCTCTTTGGCCTCCCTGAGTTCATAAATTGTTTAACTCATAATACTTCAGGCATGACATGTGATATCAAAAATCCATTGTGATATCATGACCACTGTGATATCACACTGCCAGATTTCTTGATCGCTGAGTCACATGAGGACAACACAAACATGTTAAGACTTATTACACTTGTGCCAACATATGCCTTTGGATACATCATTAACACTTGTGAACTTATATATTCATTGTCAATTAGAGATCTGGCAGGAGATTGTGACATCACCATCCCATTGTGAAATCAAAAACCTATGTGACCTCATCACCTGTATGGCATCACCATTTGTAACTTCAAAACAATACTATCTCATGTAATGTAGCATCACATTGCCAGTGGGATATCTCTGTCTCATTGCATTTTCACCAGCCTATTATGTACTCATAATATTTTACAAAATTCATGGCCTTTCTGACTTCTAGCTCCTTACGTGAACTCGTATCTTCATTGTGATCTAGTAGAATGAAATTGGACATGTAATGGTGATATTACACATTCATTGCAACATCACTATCCAAGAGTGACCTTATCACCACTTGACATCACAAACCCATTGTGACATCATATTGCTACAGTGATATCATGATCACCGTGTGACATCCCAAAACTGTTGTGACCGCTTAGCACCTTTGAAAAAGCACATGGTGTTGTGATATCATGATCCCTTTGGGTAACCATGTTGTCATTATGAACAAAGATAACTGACATCAGACATGCCAGTGTACCATTACAAATGTGTTGTGACATCATCTCCAGAGTGAGATCACATTGTTGTTATAATACCATCAGCCCATTGTTACATCCCAAAATGACAATGACATCATGGCATTATGACATCACATTTTCATTGTGAGGTCCTAGAGACAATGCGATTGCCTATTCTGTGATTTCATTCTATCAAAAATGTGGCATATAGGTTGATTTCAGAAACCCATTGTGACCACACCATCATTTTGACATTACATTCCCTTTGTGACTTCATATTGACATTGTGATATCATTAATGCAATGTAACATCACAAACCTGACTTGTCCTCATAAATTTTGTAACAAGTGACTACCTTGGCCGGGCTGGATGCGGAGAGGTAAATTCAGTCTCAACCATGAACCCTCAGACCTCTAAAGAGCAGTTCAGCCATTTGTCAACTGGTCTGCAAACAACCAACCACCAAAATAATGATCTCCAAAGCTCCACACTTCAAAGGACAAGGCTTTTTCCTTTCGCTTCATTCTCATTCTCTACAGATCTGTCCTAACTTTCAGGTCTTTTCATTTTTTCCTTCCACCATTCAATTCTTCTCTTCAGGCTTCTCTGCTCTTGACAGGCCTGCCCTGCCTTGTCCAGGTGGCCAGTTGCTGTCCTTCACCTCCTGCTCTCTCTCAATTTCCTCTCCTCCCTGGTCTTTGCCCTCCAACAGTCCCATCACTTCTTTCCATCCAGGCCTGTAACCTTTTTCTCTCCCCTTCTCTTGCTCTGAAAATGCAGCTTATATATAGGCTGTACCCTTCCCCAACTGCAATAATTTCTTGCCTTCCAGTATTCAATTATGCTCAAACCAATTCTTGGCAGCTCACCATGTGGGGCTTGACATCCTATCTCCTTCAGCAGAATGTCCTGCCCCCTCCAGTGTCACGCAACCTGCCCTTTCAATTGGTCCAGACTAGGAGGCCATGATGACTATCTGTTCTCGTGGATTATAGGGCACTGCTGGTTATTACAGTGTCCTCATGGACACTGGTAGCAACTGAAATTGGACAAATAATTGTGATATTGCAAACTCGTGACATAACAAACCCATTGTGACCTCATCACCACTGTGAAATCACAAACCCATTGTGACTTCACATTGTTGTTTTTGATACCAAGATCACATTGTGACATTTCAAATCTATTATAACCTCTTATAACATTTGAAAAATACATATCTTTATGATATCAGAGTCCCTTTGTGTACCCAAAGCCCCACTGTAAAATATTGACAATTGAGAATCAGACATGACATTTTGACATCCAAAACAGTTTGTGAGATCATCATAATTGTGACATCACATTATCATTTTATACCATCTACTCATTGTGAAATCACAAAACTGAAATGATATGATAGATTTATAACTTTACATTGTCATGGTGACATCATAGACACATTATGAATGCCTTTTCTGTGATTTGATTCTATTTCAAATGTAGCATGTAGGTTAATATCATAAACAAATCAGGAACTCATAATCATTGTGACATCACAATTCCTTTGTATATCATGTTGACATTGTGATATTACTAACCTATCCTCTCATTTGTGACATGCTGCAATTCTGATACCTTAGCCCTTATTGTCCTCATAATCTGTTGTTGACCTCATTAGATTTAACATATGACATTTGATATCACAAATTCCCAGTGACATCATGACCATGGTGGCATCATACTGCCAGATGTCATATCCATTGTGTCAAATTCTGACATCACAAACCTTTTAGGATTTCAATATATGTGTGACAACACATACTTTTGGAAAAACCACAGTCCCTTTGGGAACTCATATACTCATTGTAAGTTAGGACAATTGAGAATCATCATGTCATTGTGACATGCACAACACATCACCAATATTTTGTGACCTCACCACCAATGTGGAATCATCAACTAATTGTGACACCAAAACAATATTTTGACATGATGTAATGAGTTGACATTGTCATGGTGATATCACTGTCCCATTGTTCATTCACAAACCCAAAATGACCTCCTAACATTTTTAATAATTCATGTCCATTAGTACTTCCAGCTCATTCTGTGAATTTGTATGCACATTGTGAAATAGTAACAAATGAAAATGGACTTGTGTTTGAGATATTAAAAAATCATTATGACATCAAAATCTCATTGTGACCTCATCACATCTGTGTATCATAAAGCTATAATGACCCCTAAGTACCTTTGAAAACACACATTTCATATGTGACATCATAGTCCCTTTGTGTACCCATATCCTCATTGTGAATACATGACAATTGAATTCAAATATGCCATCCTAACATAACAAACCCTTTGTGATCCCATCACCAGTGGGACAACACATATTCATTATTACACAATTACCTCCTTGCAACATCACCAATTTACAATGACCTCATAGCATTATGGCATTTATTGTCATTGTGATGTCATAGACACATTGTAAATGCCTATTCTCTTATTTCATTCTATTTCAAATGTGGCATGGGGGTTGATGTCAGAAATATATTGTGATCTCATAAATATATGGCATCACAATCACTTTGTGACATCACAGTGCTATGGTGATATCATTAACACCCTGTGATATCACAAACCTGCCTTGTCCTCATGTCTTTGATGTGCAGCAATTGTGATGTCTTAGGCCCTTTATGAGATCATAATCTGTTTTCAACCTTATAATATTGCAGTTATGATATATGATATCAGAAATCCACTGTGACATCATGACCATTGTGACATCACACTGACAGACATCATAAACATTTTGTCACGCTGTGACATCACAATCCTCCTAGGACTTCATAACATTTGGGAAAACACATGACTTTGGAGATACCACAGTCTGTTGTAAACTCATATTCTCTGTGATTTCATGACAAATGAGATCTATTATGCCATTTGGATATCACTAACCAATTGTGACATCATAGACCCCTTACCGTATTGCATCACCAATTAATGGTGACATCAAAACATTTTGTGATGTCATAATGTGACACGATGATCATGACATCTGTCAGTGTGATGTCACAGTGGTCATGATGTCACAGTTGATTTCTGTTATCTCAAGTCATACATGAAATTTGAGGTTGAAAACAAATTATGAGGGCAAAAAGGTCTAAGATATCACAATGTCAGCATGTCACAAAAGTTATGAGGACAGGAGAGCTTTGTGATGTCACATTGTGTTAGTGATATCACAATGGAACTATGATGTCACAAAGTGATTATGATGTCAAAGTGGTTTGTAGGCACAAAATTGCTTTTCTGGTATCAACTCTCATGCCACATTTGAAATACAATGAAATCACAGAATAGGCATTCACAATGTGTCTAAGATGTCACAACGAGAATTGTCAAAATGCGATTCTGTCATTGAGTTTGGTGATGTCAAAATGAGCTGATGCTCTCATAATGAAAATGTGATGTCACACTGTTGAGGGTGTCACAAACACTTTTGGATGTTATAATGGCATGTCTGATCTCAATTGTCATTACATAACAACAAGGATATGGATACACAAAGGGACTGTGATGTTGAAAAGGGTATGTGATTTTCAAAGGAGCTAAGAGGTCTTAATAGATTTGAGGTGTCACAATCGAATCATGATGTAACAATGACAATGTTGTCACAATGGCTTTGTGATGTCGTGGCGGTGATGATTTCAAATGGGATTGTGATGTCACAACGAGTTTGTAATACCACAATCAAATTTCCAATTTCAATTGCTACTAGTTCACAAGGAGGATACTGTAATAATCAGCAGGGCCCGATTATCTTCAGGGTCTGATAATCAGTATGGGCCCATCTCCTGGCCAGCTGGAGAGGACAAAGAATGCCACCAGAGAAGGTGAGGCATCCTGTGGGAGGGACTGGTGCATTAATCACCACGTGTTGAGCTCTAAAGAAATGATTGGGCTGTGGGCATTTTGGGATGTGATAGTTGAAAACAGGCAGTTGGAGTGGAGAAGGGGTACAGACTTATATAGGCTGCTTGTTCAGAGCAATAGAAGGTGAGAGATAAAGGGAAAAGTCCTGGAAGAAAAGAAGTGGTGTGATAGCATAAGGGGAAAACCTGGGTGGAGAGGAAGTTGAGGGAGGGCAGAAGGTGAAGGATGGCAACTGACGAGCCTTGCAAAGCAGTTCAAGTCTGTGGAGAGTGGAGAGTCCTAAAGAGAAGAAGGAACTGGAAGAAGGGAAAAAGGAAAAGACCTCAAAAGAAGTATAGGTCTGTAGCGAAGGAGAGATAAAGAGAAAAGGAAAAGAGGATTTCCCTTTGATGTTGGGAACTTTGGATATCATAATTTTGGGGGTTGGTGGTTGGGAGAACATTTATTATAGAAAACGTGTCTCGATGGATTTTCTTGAACTATAGAGATCATTATTTTTGAAGACTCCATCGAGATAATCCATTTGGATTGCATCAGGCCTTGGCCCCAGGAAAAAATCCCCATAGATGAGAGTGTCAGCCTTCAGGGTTGAGAGTCTACCTCGAGTGTTTGTCTCTGGAGGTCCAACATGGACAAAAGTCATTTATGTACCTCTAGAGGTGCATCTTGGCAGGCTTGCCAGCTTGTTTTGGACTCCTCTGGAAGCTATTTGTGGCTTCCTTGGGACGCCATATGGAACCTACTTGAGAGATAATGTAGGGCTTCCATGGGAAGCCATCTGGAACCTCATCAAGAGTACATCTGCAACTTTCTTGAGAAGCCACCTGAGACCTACACTGGAGGTCAGCTGGGGCCTTCTCCAGGGGCCATCTTGGACTTTTTCCAGAGGTCATCTGGGGCTTCCTCAGGAGGCCACCTGAGACCTCTTCAAAAGTAGTCATTGGGGCTTTCTTAAGAGGCAATCTAGGACCACCTCCTAAGGTCATCTGGAGCTTCTTTGGGAGGTCATCTCAGGCTACCATGATGAGAAATCTATGACCATCTTTGGACATCATCTGGGACATCCTTGAGAAGCTATATAGGACCTTCTCTGGAGGTCATCTGTTGCTTTCTCAAGAGGGTTATCTGTAACGTCCTCTGGAGTTCATATGTGGCCTCCTTGAGTGGCGATCTTGGAGCTTCTTGAGAAGTAATCTCAGCCTCATTAAAAAGACATCTGGAAACTCCTTTGGAGATCGTCTGACACTTCCTTGGGAATCCATTTGGAACCTCCATGAGATGTCATCTAGAGCCTCCTAGGGAGGACATATGTGACATCCTTCAGAGGTCATCTGTGGCCGTCTCAAGAGGCAATCTGGGACGTTCTCTCTGTCATCTGGGACCTCCTGTAGAGGTCAACATTGAGAGGTATGGGACATGTGGGTTAAGTGTCTGTGGCTCTTGGTCTTTGTATGTATGCTGATAGTTCTATCTGTGTCCTGTATGCACCTGTTTACTCCTTTTCTCAGGATGGGAGAACAAGGCCTTAGGTTGTCATATCCAAAAAATATTCTCCCCCAGGTTTACAGAATCCCTCAGAGGAAGATGCACTGATGTACTCTCTTTCCTATTCTTTGCATCAGCAACTCTAATAAGTCCTCCCATACCAAAAGTGGTTACTTGTACCAGACTGACGTGGTACAATGTGGTATGTTACCCTTATTACCCTTGAGAGAGGAACATGGAGATGGTGGGCAGGACCCCTTTCTAATATATGTTCCCTTTACAAGTAGTGACCTGTATAACTGGAAACAGAAAAATCCATCCTTTTCAGAAAAAAAAAAACAAACAGGGACTCATTACCTCATTAGAGACAGTAATTTTCACACACAAGCACATCTGGGATGAATGTCAGCAAATTTTACAGGTGCTTTTCACCTGGTAGAAAAAGGAGTGAATACTGTCGGTGATTGATGGTGGTCCTTGGACCAGACAGTAGCCCCACAATTGAACCAGACTATTTGGAACAAGTCTTTCCTCAGACTTACCCAAGCTGAGACTAACAGCAGTTGAGGTATGGAGGTGCTTACAATTTATTTCCAGGTTCAGCTAGCAGGGATGCCCCAGTGCCTAGAAAGCCACGTCTTCAATCTAAGGTGAGTGAGATGGTACTGTTCCCCAGTGAATACCCTAATGCTTTATCTGAACTTCTCCCAGAAGGCTGTAGGACCTATAGGCTATAGATCTTTAAGTCCTGGAGAATCAAAGAGCCCTAAATATGGCCTTTGTTACGCAGTCAGCCACAGATATTAGAAGAAACCTTGAAAAGTTAGAAGGTTTTGAGATAAAGTGGTTGCCCAGTTGATGTTGGATAACAGAGACACCCTGAAAAAAAAAAACGAGTCTAAGAAGGGAGTTTGAGTTTTGGTAGGAGCACCAGAACAGGGATCAAGAAACCTTTGGCAAAGACAGTACAATTCATTAGAAAATGGCAGTAGGACCCTCCAGTACTAGATCAGTGAGATTAATGCAAGCAAAATGGACATTAGGAAAAGGAATGTCCAAGCAGGAGAATGATAGAAAAATGAAAGCTTAAGTAAGCACATTAACCACATGGAAAATTTAAATGACAGGTTAAGTAATCACATTAACCACATGGAAAATGTGTTCGTAGCTCTGGAGAATCATGCAAAAGACCTCTGAATTCCATTAAGAAATTATGGCTATGAAAAAGGAGCTGGGGTCCTGGGAATGTGCTCAGTGGTAGAGTGCTTGCCTTGCATGCATGAGTCCCTGGGTTCGATTCCTCAGCACCACATAAGCAAAAAGAAAAAAGCCAGAAGTGGCCCTGTGGCTCAAGTGGTAGAGCGCTAGCCTTCACCTGAAGAGCTGAGGGACAGTGTCCAGCCAGAGTTCAGGCCCCACGACCGGACCCAAAATAAAAAGGAAAAAAAAAAAGAAAAAGGAGCTGGACCTGATATAAGAATATATTAGGTTGAAGAACATGTCAATTATAAGCTTTGAAAAGTGTCACCAGAAATTCAAAGCAACAGAGAAAGAAGGAAAGAGTAGTTAGCAGAGAAGACGGGAAAGTGCTGTGTCATAGAAGATGAGGCCAAGAAAAGACAACAGGAAAATATCAGGCTCAAGAAAGAGATTGTTTCTCTTCAGAAAGAGTTAAAGGATCACTTGCTTTGATAGAGAATGCCATGGATAGGGAAAGAGCATTAGGAATAAAAACAGAAGAGCTAAACAAACAGTTGAAAGAGCTGTCACAAAAATACACAGAAGTGGAAAACTAGAAAGAGAAACAACTAGAGTAAAAGCCCCAAAAGACGGCTGAGATCTTCACCATAAATGTAATGCAGAAGCATTGTGTCCCTGTGGAACAGGTGGAGGTGGGAAAAAATACCTCTCAATAGCACCTTTGTGAACTTAAGGGAGGAGCTGAAGAGCAAGCAAAGGTGTTGTGAGAAGGAGCAGCAGTTGGCCAGTCAAGGGAAATCTCCTGTGACCCTGTCAAATCATTTGCAGGTTAAGGAGCACATTGAGAAAGAGAGTGGGATCATGAAAACAAGTTTGAGATAAAAGGAGAAGAATAAAATGGAAGAAATCTCCAAGGTTCCGAATACTTTACAGGAGTTAAAGAAACTAGAGACCCTAAGATACAGGGAAACATCTGAGCTGATCAGGTAGGTTGGGAGACCAGTCTAAAAGAAGTTGTTTCTCTAGAGCTACTAGTCATCAATATTAAAGGAAGAAGCAAAAACAGTGGTAATAAGTGTGCAATTGTTGACACTGAACTTGTGAAAAATGCATACAGGCTCAAGCTTTCTGTCAGTTTACATGTAGATATTTGCAACCTGGTAAATTGCCCAAGGACACTGCCTAAAACTGTTCTGGAAACCAGTGGGGCCTCAGCCTGACAATACTTTGTAATGTGTGTAGTTAATTTCCAACAGGTAAATGCTGAAATTCTGGAACACATGGAAAGAATTCATATGTGAGGAACCTCAGATGGTGAATTTGGGAAAGTGGACTCCACAGGGGTAAAGCCTCAAAAGTATGGCTATTGGTATCTGTTAGTAATAGTGGACATTTTTTCAGGCTGAGCTGAGGCATGTAATAATACCTTGATTTGGCTTACCCTTAGCTGTGGGGTCCAAAGATTGCCCTGATTCATGGCCCAACTTCTCAATTATTAACTAATGCCCTAGGAATAAATTGGAAGCTACAGTCCATTTATAAGCCTCAGAGTTCAAGCACTAGAAAGAATGAACATGACCTTAAAGGAAACTTTAACTAAATTAAATACAGAGACTGGCCATGGCTAGGTAAGCCTCCTCCACTTCACTCTCCTTTGAGCAAGATGTAGGCCTTATGTTAAAAGTTTCAATCCCTTGAAATACTTTAGTGTAGAACACCCCCTTGGGTTCCTAAAATTAGGAAGGCTTTATTAACAGAAATGTCTAACTACAATCTGCAGGCTGTACAACATATTCTTTTATGTACCTATCCTTTGGTAACCAAGGCCCAATGGCCGGATAAGAAAAAATCCACCTGAAGGGGTGGGACCAAGAAGGTGATGGAACAGCAGGGAAACACCACAGCTCTCTCCACCAAATACAGAGTTTGGATTTCAATGCTCTGTTTCTCCAAGTGACCCACAAAAAAAGGCAATTACTCAGAGAGATAAAGGAAGTGCAAAAAGAAAAGGGAAAAACCTACAGAGACAGTAAGTGGGAAGACCCTCCCCCCACTCTTTGTTGGTGATGGGATTCCACGTTGCGCAGCTTAGGTGAAGGGGTTTTGGGCCAAGCTGCTTAAGTGCCCAGGGTCTGGACCCTCTGAAGCCCACACACCCACAAGCATCCCAAGTCTCCAAGGAGACTCCCAAGACCTGGGCCAACCCAGAATATACAAACAGAAATCTCAGAAGGCAGAGCTGGAACAAAGACTCCCCTCACCCTCCCTGGAACAGCACCTTTGCCTGGCTGATATAAGTAGCCCAGCCCAGTCAGCAGCAGTAGCAGCTGTCAACAGTGGCAAATGACCCTAGTCTCTCAGGGTGGCACCTCTGTCCTGCTGGTGTAAATAGCCTAGCCTAACCTGGAACAGCAGCAGCAGCTGGCAGTGGTGGCAAACCATCCAGAATTGGGGCACAATGCCTCTTGGCACTTGCCCAGACCATCCTGTGGCAGCAGCGGTGGCTGAGGTGCGGACAGCTGCAGTGAACACGTCCAGACCCGTGGTGGTTTGTGCCTCTCCATACTGGCCTGCATAAGTGGCCCAGCCTAACTTGAGACAGCAGCAGTGGTTAACATCTGACTTGTGGTGGGGTGCCTGGCTTGCATAAGGGGTCCAGCTGATCCTGGGGCAGTGGCAGCAGGTGGGGCAGTGGCAGTAGCTGTGGCAGCAGCAGTGGCATCAACAGCGGAAGCAAACAACTATGGACCCGTAGTGGTTGTGTCGCCTCTCCACACTGGTTTGCATAAGCAGCCAATGGTGGCAAAGGTGGTGAACAACCCTAGACTTGAGGCAGGGTGTGGTGCTGAGCAACCCCAGAAAGACTCCCTGGGCTGGCTTTGAACCTGAATACACAGATCTGAGCCTCCTGAGTAGCTAGGATTAAAGGTTTCATACCAGTAGAGTCTTCCTCTTGCAACCCCCATAACGTTTTCTAAAATAGATAATTTCTTAGTTCATACATGGAATTTAAGCAAATACAAGAGGATCAACAATACTCTGGATTCTATCTGAGCATAGTGGAATCTAACTAGTTCTCAATAACAATGCATGAAGTAGAAAAAAAAGCATGGAAATTAAACAGCACTCTGTTGAACAATACATGGATCACAGAAGAAATTAAAGAAGAAATTAAAAAGTTCCTGCAATTCAGTGAAAATGAAGATACATCACAAAGAAACCAATGGGATACAGCAAAAGCAGTCCTGAGAGGCAGATTCATTGCTCTCAGTGCATACATCAAGAAAACATGAAACAAGTAAATGATCTTTTGATGCAACTAAAACTGCTAGAGAAAAAAGAAAAAATTGAAACAAAAGTTGCTAGATAGTGAACCGAAATAAGAGCTGAAATTAAAGAGACAGAGACTATGAAAATTATAAATAAAATTAATTTTTAAAAGCTGTTTTAAAAAGTCACTAAAACTGAGGGACCACTGGCAAGAGTAACTAACAAAATAAGAGAGGAGACCCAAATCAATAATATCAGAGATACCACAGGAAAAATTACAACAAACATCCAAGACATCAAAACAATCATAAAGAAATAATTCCAGACTCTACTCACAAAGGAAGGAAAACCTAGCAGAGAGGAATGAATTTCTACAGAAATACAAACTGCTATCCCCCCTTTCCTTTTCAGCCATTCTTCTCTACCATGTATGGTGGGGGGAGCAGTTCGGTAAATAAACTTCTTTTCATGCCTGAATAGTGTGTAGCGTTCTCTTCATGGGCTACTTAATAAAACCTACCTATTTAATATACCTTACAAATTGTTCCATGACTGGTATGAGGTTTTTGAATTGGAAATGCTAGAATTTCCTAAACACCTCTTTTCTGCAAATCAAACTGCCTCGAGACACCACGTGAGACTTTTCACCAATACCATTGCTGGCCTTCACATCCACGTCCACACCACTTCTCTACTCTGGTGAATGAAAATACTCTCCACGGCTCTCTGTTGCTCAATCTCTGCTCAGATGTGGCACCATTCCAGAGAGCTCCTACGGCCTTTAGCAGAAAGGATGGTCATCTCTGAAGTGGAGAATGCCTGGTTTGGGGGGCTTAACCATTTCTCTCTATAGGGGTCTGGGGCAAGCCGGAACACCACTTCTTCCTGGTCAGCTCTCCTTCACTCACCAAACTGACTCTCTAATGCATTTAATGGGGTCCTGTGAGTCATGTCTGAGCCGTGAAACCCCATTGACATGCCTCCTGTGCTCCCTGGATTTCCAGATGACCTAATATTTTTTGCTGTTCTCAGATTTAGACAATTTATGCCTCTGCAATGGTACATGGTCAGAAGTCTCTTTACTATCAGGCTGTCTTTGCTCTCTGCTATTCATGTCCAACTTTCTATATCTCTACAACTTTTTGGATTGTGCCCGGAAGAGTGAAACATGGACTGGTTCCCGGGGAATCCCTATAGGTTCCCTCAAAAAGGCTAGCCAAACTAGGCTTGATTTTTTGTTCAGGCTTTCTTTGCATTTTTTCAGAAATTCGCCATCTTGAGTTCACCACCTTGGCCACATGGTGGGTTAAGAGTTTGGCCCCATCCAACCCGTACACTTCCACGAAGCTTGTAACTCCTCCATCCATCTATTCTAATATGCATTGCTAACAAGTTGCTCTTTCCACAGACCTTGGTAACTGAGGCCCAATCATCTGATGTGCTTTGTTAGCAAAGATGTCTAAATATTGTTGTCAAAAATTTTAAGTTTTGAGTTTTGCTTTTTTTGTTTTGTGTTGTGTAGTCTAGTACTATGTGATTCTAACATATTGGGCATATCTGTGCTAAGATTCTCACATCTAACGAGTTTTGTCATTGCAGAATATTTGGTCAATTCTTGATAAGCACCAGGTAAGCTCTACTTATTCTATTTGATCTCCTTGTTGCTTTAATTGGAAATAACAAAGAGCTTTTGTGGAAAAGATTGCAGTGCAATCCAGCCTGGGCTGAAAAATCCCTCAAACTCCATCTCCCAACTAACCTGCAAAGAGCCAGGCTGGAAACATGGCTCGAGCCTCTTATCTCTAACCAGCAAACAGTACACGTGGTACCATCATTCAAAGTGGTAGAGTGCTAGCCTTGAGCAGAAGTGGTCAGGGACAATGCTCAGGCCTTGAGTTCAAGCCTCCTTGAATACAAACTGGGACTAACCATCCCAGCAACGAGCACCTAGACTCAACCAGTCTGGGGAACAAAGGAGCATGAGGAAGAGTAAGAGGAGATAATATCACATCATCCTCTTTGTGCCTGCCCTATCAAAATTAACAAGAGCTGGTAGGTCAATAGAAGTAAGAAGACTGCCCATCTAATGTCCATACCTGTCTACCTTTCAACTGGACAGGAATTCATATTCTTGCCCTTGTTAATTGACTTCTTTTCTATCTAGTCTCCATGTGTCAGAAGAAGGTAGGGACATTTCTACCAACATTTTCAGCCCCAAGTCCTTCCTCTTGCCATCTATTTGCTCTCTAGTATTTTTTTCAGTCCCACAATGAGTCATGAGACTTCTCCAGACTTTGTCCAAGAGACCTGCCTCTTCCAGACTTTATCTAAGGACTCAATGCCCAAGTGACAGCTGTTGCCTTCTGCCTTCTCCCAGATGGGACCTCATATCAGCCTTTTACCCTTACTGTCAATGCTTGCAAACAGGAAGTAGCCAGAGAGAATCTTCACCTTTTTCCATAATTATCAAATGGCTGGAATGTAAGTTCTGAACAGGGACACCTCCCTCCCTCTTGGCTAAGTTACCACCCAATATCTATTACATAGGTAACTGGCAGACCTGGAAGCAATCACCTTCTCCTGCTAGGTCACATCCTAGGCCACCTCTGGTCACATGCCTCCCATCTGACCTTCGGAGGGTTCCAGACCCTGAGGTCACATCCAGATCCAGTGTGGCCACAATTTTCCAGCACCTGGCCACACCTCTTCCTGTCCCTGGCCTAGATAAGTCCTGGATCAGGGGTGGGTCGACAGCCCTTCCTTTATAGTTATGTTCTCCACCATGCATGGTGGGGGCAGCCTTTTTGTAAATGAACTTCTTTTCCTGCCTGAAAAAAATAAAAAGAAATACAAATGGCCCAAACGGAACCAAGAAGAAATAAATCAATTACAAA
The DNA here is from genome assembly GCF_019054845.1 of Dipodomys spectabilis. Taxonomy (NCBI): domain Eukaryota; kingdom Metazoa; phylum Chordata; class Mammalia; order Rodentia; family Heteromyidae; genus Dipodomys; species Dipodomys spectabilis. The sequence goes on along the minus strand of NW_024870718.1, from coordinate 1,652,241 downwards.
TGTCAATAACCTACAATGAGATAGAAGAAGTAATAAGAAATCTTCCAACAGGAAAAGCCCAGGACCTTATGGATTACTACAGAAATCTATAAGGCCTTTAAAAAGGAGCTAATACCCATACTCCTCAACCTCTTCAGAGAAATATAAACAGAGGAAGAAATTCCAAACTCATTCTATGAAGCCAATATCACATTCATCCCCAAACCAGGCAAAGACCGAACAAAAAAAGAACTACACACCAATCTCTTTGATTAAGACAGATGCAAAGCTCCTCAATAAAATTGCAGCCAAAAGAATCCACAAACATATAAAAAATCATACATTATGACCAAGTAGGCTTCATCCAAGTGATGCAGGGATGATTTAACATATGTAAGTCAATAAATGTAATCCATCACATCAACAGATCCAAGGTCAAGAACCACATGATTATCTCCATTGATTTGAAAAAGGATTTTGATAAAATTCAGCACTCATTTATGTTAAAAGCTCTGGAAAAAATAGGAATAAAAGGAACATTCATAAGACAATAAAAGCGTTACATGGCAGATCAAAAGCAAATATTATGCTTAATAGGGAAAAACTACAATCAATTCCCTTAAAAACAGGAACAAGGCAAGGATGCCCACTCTCTCCACTCCTCTTCAATATAGTTCTGGAAATTTTAGCCAAAGCAATAATTCAAGAAAAATACATTGAAGGGATGCACATAGGAGAGGAAGAATATAAACTCTCTCTTTTTGCAGATTGTATTATTTTTATAAATTAACGATCCCTAAAGCTCCATCCCCAAACACTTAAAGCTTATAAACCTAATTGGCAAATACCAGGATACAAAATTAACCCACAAAAATCAGTCGGCTTTCTGTAAACCAACAAAGTACAAATAGAAATGGACATCAAGGAAACAACCTCATTCACAATAACCTCAAAAAAAAAGTATTAAGGAAGTAACCTAACCAACGATGTAAAGGGTCTATATCATGAAAACTATAAAAACCTTAAAAAAGGAATCTTAGAGGATACCAGGAAATGGAAAGACTACTCATGTTCCTGGATAGGCAGAATTAATATGGAGAAAATGGCCATACTGCCAAAATTAATAAACACATTCAATGCAATTCCCATTAAAATTCCAATGACTTACTTTACTGAAATAGAGAAAATATTCCAAAAGTTCATATGAAACAACAAAAGACCTAGCATAGCCAAAACAATTATAGGCAAAAGAAAGGATGCAGGAGGGATCATGATACAGGACTTTAAGCTCTATTATAGAGTCATAATAACAAAAACTTTAGACCATGTTAACGATAATTTGCCTTGTCAAGCTTAAAATGTGTTTGTGACTTTAACTATCACAATTCCACAATATTGTGAAATATGTGAAATATATGTAATCACCTATCTCAATGTTAACAAAAAACTCTGAGAAGGGAAAGGTTATGAGGGATGGGTGACAATGTTGTCAGACACCTTATATTCATGTACTGTTTTGTAGAACAGGAACTTCTTTCTACAACTACTTAAAAATAATAACAATACAAAGTATTTAAAAAATAAACAGGATGGCAACAGATAAGTTCAAATATAAAATAAGAAATTAAATCCAATTGGAAGGCAAATTGGGGAGAGTAATATAGGTTATTCTATAGCAAGTCTCCTTCAGCAATAAATCCAAAAGCTAGACCTCAAGTAAGTGAAGTAAACTAAGAAATGGAGATACAAAAAAAAAAACAAAACCACCAACTCTTTCTTGCCTGGACAGGTGGTGTGGGTAAAAATTTATCATGCTCCTGATTTAGAACCAAAGTGGCAAGGACTATACTTGGTGGTGCTAGGACCAATATACAGAGAAGGCTGCAAGGAGAACTGTTCAGAGACACTCAGATGATCCCTTAAGGATAAGACTTACTAAGTGTTAATTACTGCTAACTAGTTTCTATAATTTACTTGTTTTCTATTAAATTTACATTTTAAGCCTGTTCATTGGGTGGAGAGAAGGGAATTTTTAGGATTTGGTAAGAAGGAATCAAGGATTTGATTGGACATGAAAACCAGTGGGTGGTGTATAAAGCAGTGGGCCCTAATAATCAGCAGGGCCCACTAATCAATGTGGCCCCATGTCCTGGCCCCCTGGAGTGCATCTGGCCAAAGGGCCAGAGTATGTTGTTGGAAGGGGTAGGATGTCATCCTCACATGATTAGCTGTGAAAAAGTGATCGGGGAATGGGCAGTTTGTGAAGAGATGGTTGAAAACTGTTAGGCAGGAGACCCACTGGCGTGATGGAGGGGTTCAACCTATGTATACGCTGCATGGTCAGAGAAATGGAATTGGAGAAAATCAAGGGAAGAAAGTGGTGAGACAGTAGGGGGGAAAGACTTGGGAGAAGAGGAATTTGAGGGAGAGTAGGAAGGAAAGTATGCCAATTGGCCACCAGGCCAGAGAAGTGTAGGCCTGTGGATAGTGGAGAGGCCTAAAGAAAAAAAGGAAGTGATGCAAGGGAAAAAGGGAAATGAAGGAATGTCTATAAAGAAGAAGGGAGTAAGGGAAAAGGACAAAGCCTTACCTATTGAAGCTTGGAGCTTTGGAGATGATAATTTGGGGAGTTGGTGCTTTGCAGAGCAATTAACTATGTTTGACTGCCCATTGGAGGTCTGAGATTTGATGTTTAGGGCTGGCTTGTCACTGAGTGTACAACCCAGGACAAGGTAAATGAAGGTCCATTTCGAGTGTAAATGAAGTTATTTTCAATGTGCCTCATTGGATTGTCTTGTGTTTTATGCATCATAAGTATACTAGTTCACGTTAGTAGTCTCAAAGGTCATGAAATTTGGAAAATATTATGAGGTCATAATCGGTTTGCAAATCCGAATGGGACAGTGATGGCAATATGATGTCACAATATCAAGTCATAATAATATTTTGATGTAATAATTAGTTGGTGATTCCATAATGTTGATGAGTTCACAATAGGTTTATGATGTCACAATTGGGTTGTTGATGTCACAATGGCATGCTGGACTTCAATTTTCATTAACTCCCAATGAGAATATGAATTCAGAATGAGATTGTGAGATCTACAAAGTCATGCATTGGCCCAAATGTGATGAACTCCCAACAGTTATGTGATATCACAATGTAACACAATGCTCATGATATCTGACAGTGATGACACAATTTTCATGATAGAGTTCATTTCTAATATCACACATCATACCTGAAATATGAAGTCAAAAACATTATGAGATCACAAAGGCCTATGTATCAAAAGGGCATCGTGTCAAAGTTATGAGGAAAGGACTGGTTAATGATGTCACACTGGTGATCCTGCCTCCAAGGGTTTGTAATATTACAATGGTATAACTGATCTTAATTGTTAGACCACAATGATGATATGGGTAAACAAATGAACTTTGATGTCACAAAGACCAAATGCTTTTTCAAAGGTGTTAAGAGCTCATAACCGATTGAAATGCCACAATGTGATTGTGATGTCACAATGGCAATGTGATGCTGCAATAGGTTTGTGATATCACTTTGGTAATGAGGTCACCCATGGAATAGTGATGTCACTACTAGTTTGTAATATTACAATCACATGTCTGATTTCAATTGCTACTAGTTTACAATGAGGACAGGAGTTCAAGGAAGAAGCTAGAAGTCCTAAAACCCATGAATTTTCTAACATGTGATGTCATAATAGGTTTGTGAAAACAGAATGGCACAGTGATATCGCAATGTCAATGTGATGTCACAATATCATGTCATAATAATGTGTTAAGGGAGTTCAGAAGAAGATTGCTGAAGAGAGGTTGGATTCAAAACAAGTGCTCGCATAGAAAGCAGTTTTATTGTTCCTGTGAACAGTCCTAGGCTAGACAATCACACCCAAGTGTGCCATCACCGTACAAAAAGTATGGCCAGAGAGGGAAAATCCAGGCAAGTAAATAGATCTGAGCACTTGCCAGTAGCCACGGCTGAAAGGGCTGGGGTGGCAGTGGCGGCGGCCATAGACACCATACCTACAACAGAGAGTCCAGGACAAAGGGGCCAGACACAGTAGACTTGCAGATTCTACTCAACACCAGCAAGAACTGAGAAGGAGCAGATATCTTGATCCTGCAGATTTCAGATCAGAGAGGGTCCAGGAACCAAGAATCCAGCGTGAGTAGAACCTTGACTTCCTGACTCCTTCTCAGGGAGCAGATGTGGGAAGGCCGCCCCTCCCCTCACCACCACCAGAGGTCTCCATCTTTGATACTGACAAAGGCCCAGTTGAGCAGATAGCTTCAGTTCAGGCCTTGGAAAAAAACAAAAGAGTCATTTTGCAGGTCACAGAATCTAGAAGTGACCTGCCAGACTCAGTTCCAACAGGGGAAACTCACTCTGCCCAGGCAGAGTAAAATTTGCCCTCGGAGAAGAGACTTTCTTCACCGGGTAAACAGAGCCAGAGGCTGCCCCACCCTACAGAAGCCTAGACAACAATTGAAATTAAGTAAACCCCGAGAATTGCTCCAAGCTGGGCTCTGTGAGTGTCTCAGGAGGTAGCCCTTCAGGGAAAAGCTACTGTTTGCTGAAAGGCTTCAACCTTACCCAGAACCTAGCCTCATCACAGCATCTCCAAACTAGAGGAAATAGCCATCTCCCACTTTTGTGATACTCAAAGATTTCCCACGCACTGAACTAGCATGGGAGGAGGATCACAAAATCTTGCCTAACACAGGGCATTTTCTGCCTGACCAAACTGATTTAAGAAACCAATCAAGTCATAGGAAAACCAAACACCACAAGCAGACCAGAGACTCCACCAAGACACTGGTTATAGATACAGGGGAGATAGAGGCTCTTCCCATTCCAACTCCAAAAAAAAACACCAAAACAAAGAACTCTTTTTTTAAAATTTTTTTTAATTTTTATTTTTTAAGTGTTTTCTCTTGATCTTTATTTTCTCATAATTTTTATTTTTGGTGTATATGTGTGTGTGTGTGTGTGTGTGTGTGTGTGTGTGTGTGTGTGTGTGTGTGTGTGTGTGTGCATGTTTAATCTCTTTGACTTTTTGGTCCTTTTTTATTGTTTTCATTTTTTCTCTCTTTCTTTATTTTTTGCATGACTTAATTGCTGTTCTGTTCAACTCCAGATACATACGTGTCATCAATTGTTAGACCTTCTCCCCCATTATGTACATAGTTAAGCCAGAAATTTATTACTCAGTTCAAAACCTCTTAGCCTTAACTTCTTTCATAGAAGTATTATCTCTTTATACCTACATAATTTTCAAGTAACTAATTTTAAAAATTTTATTTTATAGTTTTCACGTTTCCTTTCTATCCCTCCCCTCCTCTCATTCTATCCTTTTCTTCTCTCAATATCATTTATGTAAACTTACATAATTTTTAAGTGTTTCATTTCTTAAATTTAAATTTTAGTTTTTCCATTTTTTTCTTTTTTTTTTTAAATTTCTCTCCTATGATTCTGTCCAATCCGTTACCCTCTCAGAGATTAGGAATTGGTTACATTTACTCTCATTTTACCTCTCCACATCCCTCTAGTCCTATTTTTCCCCACATTTCTCCCTGAAGCTATTAATTTCTGGTTTGCCAAATCCTTCTTCGTTATTCTTAACCCATTAATCCATGGTTGTTTGCTTTAGAATAGATTGTATCTGTTGAACTAGATTGTATCGGCAGCCATTCTGGTTGTGCAACTGAAGGACTTTGGTTGATGCTTACTATAAAATAGTGTTCTAGCACAAAATTGCTGTTACTTTCCTACCAAATGAGCAGAACAAGCTGGAAAACACAAGAAAAATGGTAATGATAATAATGATAATAATATGAATATGAATAATATGATATGAATATAATAATGATAATAAAAATGATAATAATAATAATAAATAGTTCCCCCAAAAGCTCTACAAACACTACTGGTAAACATGGTGAATGTAATGATTGAAAATTTGCAAAGGTCTCAGTGTGAGCGTGATAGGGACCAAGAGGAGGCAATCCAAATAGTAGTACAGGAATCTTGTGAGCATTAGGAAGCTACTTAAAGATTAATACAGGAATTGCATAAGCAGGCTGAGAACAGTCATAGAAAATTACAGGAATTGCTGTAATGTGAGGAAACTAATCAAAGAGTAAAACAGGAATTGCGAGAGTGTGATCAGAATAGACAGAAATAAATAGAGGCATTCAAAAAATCCATAAGGAGAAAAGAGACAGCTGAAACAATTCAGGGAGACCATAAAGGGAATGTAGAATAGAACCTGCCAGAAGGAATGGGAGTCCAAGGAAACCATAACCAATCAGCTAAGTGATCTGAGAATAAACACTGAACACCAAATTAAGGAAGTAAAGCTCATACAAGATCTAAACCAAAGCTCCAACAAAGAATTTGAAGCCATCAAAGCCTACCAAGTAGAAGGAAAAGAAATTAAAAACAATTAGAAAGTCTTGACAGTAGGTTAGACCAGGCAGAAGATCAAATCTCGGGGATTGAAGACAGCCTAGATATTATAGAGAAATAACATACAAATATCCAAGATAAATCCAAGATATATGATAGAACTATTCTATATTTGGAAGACACCATCAGAAGGCCTATTCTGAGGATAATGGATAGAGGAGCACCTAGAGACAGAAGTTAATGGTCTAGGAAATTTATTTAACAGAATCCTAGCAGAGAACATGCAAAAAGATAGGCCTATGATCTATTCAGATTAAAGAAGCTTTCAGAACCCCAAATAGACTAGAACAGAACAGGACATGTCACCCTCACATTATAATCCGCACAGAATTAATTCAGACCAAGGAAAGGATCCTTAAAGCAGTCAATGAGAAAAGACCAATCACCTATACAGGGAAAGCAATTAGAATCACCTCAGATTTCTCAGCAGAGATGATTAAAGCAAGAAGAACCTGGAATGATGTATGCCATGCCCTAAAGAAAAACCACAACAAAGAATAGTGTACCCAGTTAAACTCTCCTTCATAACTGAAGGTCAAATAAAAATTGTCCATAGCAAAGAAAAATTGAAACAATATATCTCCACAAAACCAGAGCTACAAAGGTACTTAAAGATATCTTACACATAGAAAACCAGAGCTACAAAGGTACTTAAAGATATCTTACACATAGAAAACTAACAAGATAAAGGCCAAGAAAAGGCCTGACAGAAATGGACATGCCGAAGCTCAACCAAGATGATTTAAATCAAATTAACATGCCCATATCAAGCATAGAAATGGAAACAGCAATAAGAGACCTCACATCTAAGAAAAGTCCAGGACCAGACGGATTTACAGTGGAATTCTACAAGGCATTCAAAGCAGGGCTCACACCAATCCTCCTCCAACTATTCAAAAAAATTGAAAGAGTAAGTTCACTACCAAATTCATTCTATGATGCCAACATAACGGTTATCCCAAACCAGGCAGGGACTCATCAAAGAAAGAGAACTATAGACCCATTTCTTTGATGAACATTGATGCAAATCTTCTCAACAAAATTTTGGCCAATCAACTTCAACAATTCATCCAAAAAATCATACACCACGATCAAACAGGATGCAAAGCTGGTTCAATATATGAAAATCAGTAAATATAATTCATCACGTCAACAAGAGCAATGATGAGAACCACATGGATATATCAATAGATGCAGAAAAATAATTTCACAAGATCCAACACTCCTTTATGATGAAGACTCTGGAAAATCTATGAACCCAGAGAACATACCTCAATACAATAAAGGCTGTATATGACAAACCTACATCCAGCATTATAATTAATGGTGAAAAATGGAAGCCAATTCCTCTTAACTCAGGAACGAGACAAGGATGTCCACTCTCCCCACTTCTCCTCAATTTAGTATTAGAATGTCTACCTACAATAATAAGACAAGATGCAAACATAAAAGGGATCCAAATACAGAAAGATGATGTAAACCTCTCCCTCTTTGCAGATGACATGGTTTTGTATTTAAAGAACCCCAGAGACTCCACTCCCAAATAACTCATGCTGATTAAAAACTTTGGCAAAGAAGCATAGTATAAAATTAACTCTCAAAAATCAATGGCTTTTCTGCATGCCAACAATGAGAAGTGTGGCTGAAATCAGGAAAGCAACTGGATTCATAATAGCCCCACAAAAAATAAAATACCTAGGAATTAACTTATTCAAAGAAGTGAAGGACCTTTATGATGAAAACTTTAAAAGCCTGAAAAAGAAAGTCAAAACGGAACTTAAAAAGTGGAAAAACCTCCCATGCTCCTGGATTGGAAGGAACAACATTGTGCTAATTGCAATACTTCCCAAGGCTATCTACCAATTCAATGTGAAACCTATCAATATTCCAAACTCATTCTTCAAGAAAACAGAAGAGGCAATCCAAAAATTCATATGGAACAATAGAAGACCCCGAATAGCAAAAATGATCCTTAACAGAAAGAACAGTGCTGGAGGAATATCACTACCAAATTCCAAACTCTACTACAAACCCATAGTAATCAAAACAGCTTGGTACTGGTACAAGAACAGACCTCAGGACCAATGAAATAGAATTGAAAACCCAGAAATGAACCTACAGACCTATAGCCATCTAATCTTCGATAAGGGAATTAAAAAAAAAAACAGAATGGAAGAAAGACAGCCTGTTCAGTAAATGGTGCTGGCAAAATTGGTTAATCACTTGTAGAAAACTAAAGCTAGATCCTCATATATCACTCTGCACCAGAATCAACTACAAATGGATCAAAGACGTCGAGTCAAAGCAGACACCCTGAAAACATTACAGGATGGAATATGAGAAACCCTAGGTCTCCTTGGCACAGGCCGAAATTTTCTTAATAGAGACCCAGAAACACGAAAAATCAAAGAAAGGTTCGACAAAAGGGATTTCATGAAATTGCATAGCTTCTGCCTGACAAAGGACAAAGCTGGCAAGATCAATAGAAAGCCCACAGATTCGGAGAGGATCTTCAGTAGCCATACAACAGACAAGGGTCTTATATCTAAAATATACCTGTAACTCAAAAAATTATATCCCCCAACAACAAATCGCCAAAGAAACAACTGCCCAATAAATAAGTGGGCTAAAGACTTACAGGGAAACTTCTCTGAAGAGGAAATAAGGATAGTGAATAGACACACGAAGAAATGCTCAAACTCCCTAGCCATAAAAGAAATGCAGATCAAAACAGCATTGAGATCCCACCTCACCCTAGTTAGAATGGCTATAATCAAGAACTCTAATAACAACAGAAGCTGGTGGGGATATTGGTGGGACCGTATACTTTTTCAACCACTTTGGAAAGCAATATGGAGCTTCCATAGAGCTCCCCGATGACCCAACACTCCCACTTTTGGCCATTTAACCAAATGATTACAAACAATACCATACTAAAGCTACCAACACAACTATGTTTATTGCAGCATTATTTACCATAGCTAAGATACGGTACCTACCCAGATGCCCCTCAGTAGATGAATGGATCAAGGAAATGTGGTTTATATACACAATGGAATTCTATGCGTCAATGGGAAAGACTGACATTGCCCCATTTGTTAGGAAATGGAAAGCCTTGGAAAAAATTATATTAAGTGAAGTAATCTAGGCCCAAAGAAACATAAGTGTCATGGTTTCCCTTATTTGCAATAACTAGTATATGTCTGAGACGAACAGAAACTGTCAGACAAGTTGATGTTAGGAGAAATGAACCCTAAGATAAGGACTCAAATTGTTTTCCGTTCTTGCTATTGTTTCTGCCATATTTATGACATGATTTATTTGTTGATTTTTATGTCCCTTCCCCACGGTATAACCCCTGTTTTCACTGTATTTGATGTTGGCATAATTTGGGGATGGCAAGGGGAAAACAAATTATTATACAGGTGGACTAATTACCACAATGACATGTACAAGACATTATGTTGAAAACGAACTTAAAACTTTGGTGTGGAGGGGGTGGTGTGGTGGTAGAAGGGGAGATATTAAGGGATGGGAAGGGGAAACAATGGAGGAGGCAAAATTGCTTGAAAAGAAATGTAATCATTACCTTGTTCATGTAATTGTAAACCCTCTGTTTGTATTTTCACAATAAAAAATCATAAACTAATAAAGTGAAATTAATGTCAATCTTGTTTTGTCGGTCGTAAGGCTCTAACTCTGGGCCTGGGCACTGTCCCTCCTCCCTTCGGCTGAAGCATACCACTGTATCTCTTCAGCTACAGTGCCGTTTCTAGTTGTCAAGAGATATATTGGAGATAAGAGTCTCACAGACTTTTCTGCCCAAGCTGACTTTGAACCAGTATCCTCAGATCTCAGACTTTTGGTAGCTAAGATTACAGGCATGAGCCAACAAAGTCCAGATCTAAGACAATTTTTAAAAAGTAAGCTTATTGAAACTTCTTGCTTTTTCCAATAAACAATCTTACTTTTTCAGCATTAGTTTATATCTATGATTTATTTTTAGATGAAACTGTGAATTTTTTAATCTTTACTATTACTCAGTATCTCACAAAAATACAGTTATTGACTTTCCCCAACGTCTATTATTACATACTAAATTACTTACTATTATTATTACACTCTATATTACATATAATGTGAATTGAAAATAGTTTGGATCATTTCAGATAAATTAGTAGCTGCTATTTTAGCATTATAAATTCACACCTGTGATTTTAAACGAAGGAAAGAAGCTTTTCGAGTTAAAATGAAGTATGAATGTGTAGTGTGTCACAATTGAAACAAAAAAATCTGAATTCATACAGACAAAATTATTTTATTTCCACTTATGACATTGCAGTAATACTATTGGAAATAGTGAGGCAAGAAGAGGAAGAATTCAATCATTTTTTTTTTGTCAGTCGTGAGGCTTGAATTCTGGGCTAGAGCCCTGTCCCTGTGCTCTTCAGCTCAAGCCAAGTGCTCTACCGCTTGAACCCCAGCTCTACTTCTGGTTTTCTAGTGGTTTTTTGGAGATAAGAGTCTCACAGATTTTCCTGCCAAGGCTGGCTTTGAACCGTGATCCTCAGATCTCCGTGATCTTCCTGAGTAGCTAGGATTACAGGCGTGAGCCACCGGTGCCCGGCAAGGAGGAAGAATTCAAATCATGTCAAACAATGTCTCTGTATGAAGACCTGCCTATTCCCAATTGTCACAAACTTTCAAGTGTCTTAGAATTCTATTTGGAAAAGTTCTAAATCATTGATTCTTTTTGTACTTTCTGTTATAGGAAACAAAATATAGACACAAAACAATTGAAATAAAATGCACACATACGTTGAAGTCACAATTGGAAAACAAACTAACAAAGTAGAACTCGCCCAGGAACAAACGCATGTTGTGCCCAGTTTATTTTTTTTTAAGCACAAAAACCTCAAATACATGTTAACTTGGCATAGAGCCTTAAAGATAACTGTGTCTCAGAAATACGGTTGTGTTAATTTGTAATTAAATTCATCTAGATGAACTTAATATAGCAAAACCCTTGAACGGATCAAATTGTTTACAACAATTGTGACTGTATGCGGAGTGAGATCTGCAAATATTTAAAAGAATCAAATAAAATCATGACATACTTAAAAAATTCAGAAATGTAATTAATAACTCCAATAATATCCATATTGAGAACTAATACCTACTGATTTAACAAGAAAAAATATGCAAATAGTCGAATCTGAGCATTGTACATGAATGTACATAATTTTAAACTACTTCAAATTACACTTTGTAGAAGACTGAATGTAATGTGGCTTATCTAAAGGAAAACATCAATGCATGATATGAATGAAATTAAAAATCTCATGAAAAGAGAGAAGTGGTTTCTGGAAAATAATAGTTTAATAAATTGTGGTCAAAATCTTTCTAGTACTGACAAAATTGCATATCTATTTATTTAGATCGAAAAAAAGACCCCAAGTTACTCGTGCAGATTTGAAACTTTGGCAAAGTATCAGTATACATCTGTAACATTATTATGGGTGTTGACTCTAGCAAGGAATTCATTTCCTCTTCGATCTGACAAATGAATATATGAAAGAACTTCTCCAACTAAATATCAAGACTTAACTAAACATATAACCAGAAAAATCATCATGTAAGCCGTATTGCAACTGGGGTAAAATAAAAATCAGTCATACTGATTCTGTATTTATTGTAAATGTTGATTTTTTCATTAATTATTTCCTTTAGCTTCCTTTGTGTTACATGATGTATATATTAGTAACTAATTTTGGATGCCTCATTAAATTTTGTTCGGAGTATAATGTCTCACTTCAGTTCCTATCCAATGAAATGATGTTGATTACAAAAATTCTAATAACCACTGTTTATAATACACAAAATCTCATAAGCATGACACCAGTAAGCATTGGTTAACATTTTGATATCATGGTCTCATGACTGATGAGGCCTATCTGCATTAGTATCATTGTACCTAGATTCCTCAGCCTGAATTTTGCTACTGTTAAAAATATTTATATCTTTATTTGTCATTGATCAAAGATTTAATCTGAGTATAAAGCCTAAGGAAAATGATAAAGTAAGAATTTAGCTTTTCTGGATATAAAGTAAACAAAATTCAGCATAGAGTAACTCACTGGTTTGAAGTCAACCAATTTCTCCAAAATATTCTAAGCATTTCCTTATAATGTGTATTGTTCTCAAGAAGGGAATGGGTAATATGAGAAGAGGACTAACCAATATTGTCTTCAAATATACATAATTTGGATTACCCTCTACATTTGGATATAAGCATTTCTGATAAAAACTGTTTGAATAATTGATTATCAGGTCAGGTATAATATATCCTAGTTTCGTATACCAAACTACATTCAGAAAATGGTTTATACCAATTTACTAAAGAAAGTCCTGGCAGAAAAATGGCATCTCTTCACTATGTGATGCCCAATTCTTAGGTATTTCATTATGCCTCCATTTAATGAATGCAATTGTTTAAATGATTCATGAAGTATTAATTAAAATTGATCAGTGTCTTACAATATAATTATGTATAATTTTATCCTAGATTCATTCAAGAACGGCCCATTCAATCATGACATACATCACATTCCACTGGTATTCATGTGGATAGGAATGAGTTCTTAGGATCTTCTGCCATTTGGAGATGGCAGGACCAGGATTTTAACTATAAGCTCCAGATCCCACCAACAAAACCTGAGGATAGGGAACTCACCTGTCTGTCCAAGAACATCAGCAAGACCAGTGATTAGGCAGTCACCAGTGGCTCTCAGCAGTCCTCCTTGATACTTACAAGGCTGTGATAGGAGGATCATAGTCAAAGTCACCCTAGGCAGGAAAGTCCTTGAGATCCCTGTCCACCTTCAGTGCCAACAAAGCCAGAAGTAGAGCCATATGGCTACAGTGGTAGAGGGCTAGCCTTAAGCAAAACCAGCTCATGGACTGTGCCCAGATCCTGAGTTCAAGGTTAGGGACTGGCAACAAACAGACATACACAACAATATGTGCAGCCATCCAGCTAAAGCAGGTCACCCTCTTGTCCCCAACTGGATTGGACAAAGTTCCCTGGAAAAGGGGCTGGGGGAGCTGCTGTCATCTTGAATCCACCCATGCTTCCTGCATCACAGGATTCTGGCCACACTCCCATTCTTTCATGCTTCTTTCTGACCAGTGGGATAAAAGAATGGTGGCCACACCCACATTCCATGATGCCCAGCACCAGGATTCCTTTTGGTGGTTGACACTACCACCAGCAGTTGACGAAGGTAGAGGTGGCTGAGTGGTGAGCAGGAGACTCGAAGAGACTTTGGAGTAGAATAGGAAATTGACGTCCTAATCAGTGAGTGGGAGAATAGAGGATTTCGCAGAGCCTGGTAACATGGCCAGGCAATCTTTTCCATCCCAGTGCTCATATGTCTGAAATAACAGGACTCCATGAAAGAGCTACAGGCAAGAAACTACTTCCAGAACACCAGCAAAGGAATCCTCCCATCATACCTGCAACATTCAAGAACACAAAGAACACAGAAAAAGGAGGGATCCCCAAGACAAACACCACTGAGGAGTGTGATTCAACAGAGGGTCTGGCCAAAGGTGATGCAGACCGTGGGCCTCCCCTGCTTTTGGACACAATCACAGGCACCAGGGGCTAGAGTATCAAGGGTCCTGATAACATCAAGGATCTGCAGATGTGGTAGTGACATATGGTGCTCACCCTGGACTGCAGCAAAGAAGAAACTAGGCACTCAGTGCCAAGATTCCACCACTGAAGCAGGAGAAGACAGACCTGCAGGATCGACTAGAGAAACAGAGGGAGAAGATGGCCCAGTTACATGAAGCACCACAAACGGAGCTAGAGATCCACAAGTCACCCATACAGAGGTTGGTTTCAGCAGAAAGAGATTTACAATCTGCACCAGCCCAAGTGAAGCAGGTGGCCAATGACAGATAACTGGAGCATGAAGCTATTACCAGCCACCTGCAGGCTGCAGAGCGGTGTGTGTGGCAGAGCTGCATATGGTGGCTTCTGTCGTCACTGCTGCACAGAAGGAGACTGAAATGTTCTTTGAACGACTGAATGATGTGACCCTTCACCTTGAGGAAAAGACCACAAGATTCGATGACCTGCAGCAAGTGAACACAGAGTTGTAGGAGAAGCTGGAAGTGCTCTGGACAGAGAACAGCACCAGAAAAACATAATCTGCAAGTTCCAACTAGTGCTGGTGGGGCATGAGTTACTGAAGAGACTACTGGACAACCTGAGCTGGATGGTGACCTCAGCAATTCTGGTGAGAGACACGTTCACAGAGGACCTGAGCATTGAGAGGTCCGCATGTAAAGAGGAGACTCAGTGGCTGAACGAGCAGGTGAACCAACTGACAGAGGAGAAGGAGAGAAGGGCAAGGCAGGTGCTGGAGAATGAGCTGGGGGAACTGAGAAAGAAGATGACAGAGCCATGGCGTCCCGCAGGACCATCTCAGGTGGAGCTGCAGTTGTGTTGCAGGCCTAGGCCTACTGCACAGAGAAGGAGTTGAAAAAACTGGAGTAACAAGTTCACATCCTGGTCCAGGAAAACCAGAAGCTCTGTCTCCAGAACACAGAGCAGCAGTAGCAACTGCAGAGACTGGAGGATAAGGCCAAGGATCTGCAGGAGATACACTAGACCCCACAAGGCACATGTGTGTGTGTGTGACCCATAGCCAGAGAAAGAGCTGGCCCTGCTGTGGAACACTCTCCACAAGGCGAGCGGTGAGAAGGAAGAGCTCACCAACATCTTGGACTCAGAGCAACAGGTGAAAAAAGAACTGTGAGAACACCTAGACCATTCAGAGGAGAAGATGGAGGAATGGAAAGAGGTAGCTGAGAGAGGAAGAGATAAAGAGAGAGAGAGGGAGAGAGAGAGAGAGAGGGAGGGAGTGGGAGGGAGAAAGAGAGAGAAAGAGAGAGAGAGAGAGTGCCAAGCATCATGGAAACTGCAGGAGCAGCAGGAGCAGTCCCTGGCCCAGCTGCAGGTGCTCAGAGCCACCTGTGAGCAGCATATTGCCTCCAATGAGTGGCTGAACTCTGAGAAGGAGGCCCTCCCTGCAGCATCACCTGCAGAGGCAGACCCAGCTGCTGGAGCTGCTGAAACAAGTGCAGGGCCCGAACAACTGGGGGGGCCAGGTGGTGCTCCCAAAGTGGCAGGACACTCTTAAGTGCCTGGAAGTGACCAGACCATAGGAGGAGCGCCTGCAAGTCCAGCTGAGCTTCCTGGCTTTCTCTGGGTAAGTGGAAAGTGTGAGTCCTGTGGAAGAAAAGGAGAGGAGGTTACTCCCCCCCGACGTGACCGTCCCAGAGGATGGAGACATGCCCCAGACCTAGAGGGACAGGATCTGCGAGCCCTCTCAGAAGCTGAGATCCACAGGGGAAATCTCCTGCTGCAGGAGCAGAGGCCCTGCTGGGGGCATCCAGCCCACTTGCAGCTCAGTACCAGACAGAGCTGGAGCTACAGGCCCCCTGATCTGTGAGCTGCCACCACAGCTGGCATGGGGATGGCAAGTGGGACACGTGGGCATCCGAGAAGAAAATCTGCTTCATCTACGACCTGTCTGATGAGGTGGACTTCCAGAGTCCAGTGGATGAGCTCCACCATCAATGTAGCCAGCTGTCGGCACACATCTGCACCACCGTGGAGTCCCTCATGGCATGTAAAGAGCAGATTTTTGTCCTGGATAAGCTGTGTCAGGAGAAAGCCGAGCACGTGTGCTGGCTCTCCCAGGAGAAGATGGAAAAGAAGAGAGAGCTTCAGGAGCTGCTGTGGGTCCTCGCAGGTGAAGGCACGGACAGCGGGCTCCAGATGCCAGCACAGGCTGAGCTCCCCTCCCCCACTGCTTCAGACGCCTCAGGCACTAGGGTAGGCGAAATGAGGGAGGAGCAGAAAGGTTTTGAAGAATTGTAACTTCAAGTCAGCTTGGAAACTGCCAGAGGAGAGGTTGGGGTTCCAACCCCATAGATGACTCCCTGATGGAGCACATCCTGCAGCAGATGCCTCACATCCAGAGCCACCTACAGCTTGAGGGCTCAGGCAAGGAGCACTCCCTCCCTTTCTTCTGTAGACTGATGTGGATGATAACTCTCTATGTGACATACTGACTCTCAAAAGCCTCGGCAGCCACCAGAAGTAGGTGGCAGGTGGCCTTTTCTCAGGCCTCCATCTGCCACAAGATGGGGATAAACTATGGGCCAGGTAGGGCAGAGGCTGCCGGGAAGCTGCCCAAATTCAAGGGACATCTAATGGCCCATTGGTGGCCAGGGAAGAGGCCCATGTTATGCTTATCACAAAGAATAAATTGTTTTCAAAGGGAAGAAAAGCCTCCAACAAAGATTTGTTCTTACAGTCCTGGGGCTTGAGCTCAGGGCCTGGCCACTGTCCCTGAGGTCTTTTTGATTAAGGCTGGTGCTCTACCAGTGGAGCCCCACCTCCCCTTCCAGCTTTTTCTGTGTGGAATGAAACCACTGGTGTCAGGCATGCTAGGCAACCACTCTACCACTGAGCCACATTCTCAGCTAGGATGATTCCCCTGTCCCAAACCCATATGGACATTCCTCAGATAAATAGGAAGTAGGGGCTAGGATGAATATGAAGCACAGTCTGGTTCACACAGAAATACTCCCCTGCCCCCTCTTGGACTTAGTTGAAGTTTCTCTTCTACCATTGAGGGAAGAGAGAGGGATGGGGGAGTCTCGAGAGAGGAGTACCAAGAACAGTGGCCCCCAGATCCCACAGCCTACCTCACACAAGTGGTCCTCTAGATTCCAAACTTAGGTGACTCAATGTGGTTTCTACACTGTCTCCTAATCTCTTCAATGCTCAGGATGAATAAATGTCGGCCCTGGACTCAGCCCACACACAGGGTAGAAGCTCCTAGTCCCAGACCAACTTCCATCTCTGACTGCCCTGAGTTAGGCCAGACTCACCACTCACCATAATGCTGGTGGCAATCACCTCATGTATAGACTCCAGGAAGATGGTGTGTAGCAAAGAGCAGAAGCAACAGAGTGAGCAGGGCAGAAGGATGTGGTGGGGGTGATTGCTCTGAGATCTTCCTTCTTGGAGCCCTCCTGTCAAGCCAGAGTCATGCTAACCAAAGCATGGCCAAGGTCAGAGTGTGAGATGAGATGGAGGAAGACAGGACTAAAGGAGGTATTGCTTTGTCTTGGAGTACTTGAAAATTCCAATTATATTTAACCCATACCAATCCCAAAGCCAACATGCAATGCCTCTCCTTGTTGTTGTTGGCTGTGAGCACTGTCCCTGAGCTCTTTTTCTCAAGGCTGGAACTCTGCCACTTGAGCCACAGGGACACTTCTTGTTTCCTGATAATTCATCGAGGATAAGAATCTCACACACTTTCCTGTCCTGGCTCGCTTGGCACCATAATCCTCCAGATCTCAGCTTCCGAGTATCTCGGATGACAGGTATGAGCCACCAGTGCCCAGCATGTGATGCCTTTTGAAGGCATCTTGCCGAGTCTGTATAAGGAGCCCCAAAGGGCCTGGATAGACCACAACCCAATCAAGGAGCTGGGATGGGGGAAGGCTGACCTTCTAGCCATACTGTTCCCCAAAATTAAAGATGTCAGGTGGTTTTGTGTGCATCCAACACCTAGGCCAACACCCATGAGCCTTAGTTGGGAAAACGTGGAGAATACCTAAAGATTGCATTGTAGAAATCTCTGATTTTGCTTGCATGTGGTGTGTGTGTGTGTGTGTGTGTGTGTGTGTGTGTGTGTGTATGTGTGTGTGTGTGTGTGTGTGTGTGTGTGTGTGCGAACTCAGGGCCTAGGCTCTATCCCTGAATTTTCTTGCTCAATCTAGTGCTCTGCCACTTGAGCCACAACCCCACTTGATTTTTGATGGTTAATTTTATATAAGAATCTCAAGGACTTTCCTGTCCAGGGTGGCTTCAAAGCTTGATGCGGGCCCCACAACAGTAAGAGTAAACATAACTCACAGGTACAATCCCTATGGTGGGTGACTCCTGCCTCCTCGTGGCCAGACGCGGGACATGCAGCCCCATGTCATCGTCCTCTAGAATTCAATTGGGGTAAGTGACCAGGGCCAAGCTGACTTTTGCTCACCCTGAGTGCTGATTTCAGAGCAGGTATGTTCCACCCTAGGCCAAGAGAGCTCCAGGAGGCCCGGCTCCCAGAGGCACAAGGAAGGGAGAGGTCAGCTCCAGGCCGAGCTAAGAGCCTTTGCCCACGGATACCCAAGTTGGCCTTCCTAATCACTGTAAGAACTGTCAAAGAATAAACCAAAACAAAAAACAAAACAAAAAAATTGGAGCTGTGCCTCCAAGTGCTAGAGCTTTAGCATTGAATCAAAGAGCACAGGGACAGGGCCCCCAAGCTTTGAGTTCAAGACCCTCAGCTGACCCTCCCCCAGTTTAGCTAAATATGAACTAGTAGGATTTTTCAAGTGTTTCTGAAGAATGGTGATACTGAAGAAAGCATCCTAATTCTAATTAAAGCTGAACTTGTGACATACAGCTATGTGCTGAGTCCTTCACAGGGTCCTGTTTGCTGGGTCCTTCTGACATGGGGGTTTTGTGCTGAGTCCTCAAAAAGTCCTGTTTGCTGAGTCATCCCAAAGGGTGTTATGTTCTGAATCCCTGAGAAGATTGGGCCCTGGTGGTTTTTTCAAAGGGTGCTGTGCGCTGTGTCCATTATACAGCTACTGTATGCTGAGTCCTTCAAAAGATGCGGTGTACTAATTCATCCCAAAAGGTACGGGTACTGCTATGTTCTGAGCCCTTGAGAAGAGATGGATAAGGTGAATTTTTCAAGTGATATGTGCCGAGTCCTTTACACAGTGTGCTCTGTACTGTCCTTCAAATGGTGCTATGTGCCAGTCCTTCCACAGGGTAGTATGTGCTGAGTCCTTCAAAATTATGCTATGTGCTGAGTTTTTCGAAGGGTGCTGTGCACTATTTTACACAGTGTGCTACGTACTCAGCCCTTCAAAGGGGGCTTTGTGTGATCTTAACACAGGGTGCTATGTACTGAGTCCCTGGGAAAGAATGGTAGCATTGAGTTTTTCAAAGCATGCCATGCACTTAGTCCATTACGTTGTGGGCTATGGACTCCCTCCTTCAAAGGGTGCTGTTTGCTGAGTACTTTACACAGGGTACTATATGCTAAGTCCTTCAAAGGGAGCTGTGTGCTGAGTCCTTTACACAGGGTGCTTTGTGCTGTTTTTTGAAGTGTGCTGTGTGCTGACTCATCTAAAAAGGTACTATGTTCTGAGTCCTTGAGAGGTAGTTACCCCAACAATCACACACACACAAACACACAGAAACATACACACACAAAAATAAACACAAACAAACATATATACACAAACATACACACAAGGGTCACCGTGTGTGGATTTTGGTTTGTGGGTTGGAGGGTCATGGAAGAGAGTGTCCTCCAGCTGTGGAGCTGAGGGGAGATTTGATACCCAGGGCAGGTACTGGGGTTGGGAGGGAGTGATGAGCTGAGGTGAGGCTATAATTTCCATGGCCTGGAAGCCTTTGGTCCCAGTCAGGGCTTGGCTTGCAGCCAGGGGTGGGGGGCAGGCCTGAGGGGAAGAGGGGGAGGTGGTCAAGAGGAGGAGGGAGTGGGGCCCAAGGCACACTCCCATGGCAGCAGTGGCCAGGGGCACGACTCAGGGGAGGGTGAGGGGGTGGGCATGCCCGGTGGGGGCAACACAGCCCAGGAGAGGAGTGGGAGCAGAGAGAGAGAGCAGAGCGAAGAGCGAGTATACACAAGGGCAAGTGGCTTCATCAGCTGGAAGCCTCGCTGATCATATTGCAGGTTCTGGTGGGGAGCACAGAACACATGGAGCTGGTGCAGCAGGCACATCGCCACGGGCAGCCACGTGAAGGCACCGTGGCCATGGCGGCCCTGAGACTGAGGTCCCGGCAAGGGAGCACAGGAGCAGCTGAGGTGGGGGTGGTGTTCACTGAAGAAGAGGAGCAGAGGCCACATGCAGCCCTGCCATGTGCCCACAGATGCTCCTGCCCCCTCCCAGCAGCATTGCATTTCAGACATGGCACTTTTGGCTCCTACCAGCTGCGCCTCTCACAGTCGCCCAGAGGAGATGGCAAACCCCTGGCTGTCTTGCAGCCCCGAACTGGTCGCCACCCCTGGTCCTAGGACTCCGGGCCCATGTGCACCTGGAGCCACCTCCTACAGCTTCTCCCATTAGTACACGTGAGTGGTGGATCTGAGGGCCCACAGCCTGGAAACGCTCTGGCCAACCAACCACTGACCCTGACCTGCACCTCCTGCCTCCCCTTTCCTGTTTCCTCCTCGAGTCCACCCTCCTCCCCCCCTCCCCGAGTCTGCATGACCCTGTCAAAAACGTATCCCAGGGGTCGAGGGTAGGGGTGTGTGTTGACCTGGGGATCCCACCCTGATCCTTAGTGGCCAGTGTCCCAGGAAACAGGGAGATGCAGGAATGGGTGAGGAGGGTTTCCACAGAGCACCTGGCCTGGAGCAGTGGGAGCCACACAGCCACACATCTGCACCCTTCCTCTCTCTGGTGGGAACCTGGTGGCTTTAATCAGAGGTGGGGAACAGCACCTCCACACCTGCCTTCTTGAGTCTTTTCCTTTTTGCTGGGGGTGGTGGGTGTTGGATGCAGAAGATAGGCCCTCCTTGCTGTGTGAGCCCTTGTCTTCTGTGCTTGGTTACCCTATCACCTGAGAAGGGTCCCAGAAGAGCCCACTAGGTATGTGAGGGCACTTGGAGTCAGACAGAAGGTGAATATCTGGGAGGAATATACCCACTCCGACCCACATACACCCAGCCTGTCTGCCCTCCCCCCATCCAAGCTGTCAACAGTACTCACAGGGTGATCACATTTCCCAGCTCTCCCAGCATCTGCTGGTGCTCCCTGTCCATCTGGTCTCCTCATCCCTCCCAAGAATCCACCAAATCACCCAGAAGCATCTAGGCTGGAAGTAGGGAATACATCCATGTATGTATCCTTTAAGACCCCATCCATTTCCCCAACACTGCCCCAAACCCAGGTCAGACACCCCTCTGGGGCACCATGACCCCCGGCTTGTTTTCAGCCCCGGCTGAGGAGCCACCTATCTCGGACACCTTCACCAAGTGTCCTGGCCTAGGGTTTTTGTGAATGAGGAGTCAAGGCTGGTTGTTCCCAAGGGAAAGTGTCTGGCCCTGGAGAAAGGGATAGGCAAGGTTGTTCTGTGTTATTAGAGTGATGCTCCCTTTTGTTGGATCCCCTGTTCTGACCAGGCAACCCCCATGCTCCAGCTTGTACCTTGTCCCAAAGGAGGAACCAACAAACTCAGAAGAGGCACTGCTCTGAGTCTGTGTGTGTGTGTGTGTGTGTGTGTGAGTGTGTGTGTTTGTGAGTGCATGACAGAGAGAGAGGGAGCACAAGAGAGAGAGGGGGGAGGGAGAGAGACAGTCAGACAGACAGACAGACAGATCATCTTTCTCCTTATACAGCCTGACTGTGCTCAGGTGAGTGATCTGTTGGCAAATTACAGGTGCTGCATGGACTAATCGTCTGTCACAGTTCTGGATTTGTGTGTGTGTGTTTGTGTGTGTGTGTGTGTGTGTGTGTGTGTGTGTGTGTTGGGAGAACAGGGAGATGAAAACATATTTAAGGCACAGTGTCTACAAAGAGCAAAAGCATTTTATTTGTGTGTATGTGTGTGTGTGTGTGTTGTTCTTTTTTCATCAATGCCAAGTACATGTCTAGCGATAATTTGTTTTCTCTTTCACCATTTCATGGCTCCTTTGGGGAAGGTTTCAGTACATGTTCTTTTCCACCTCTCTCTTCTCCCTTTCCTGTAGCCCACAGTAGCTGCTGGGCCTGTGTGGGTCTCCCCTAGGAGGCCTGTGTGAACCACAGACCAGAGTGGACACCTGTCCTTCTGTCTTCAGCCAGAAGACAGGCAACTGTGACCACAGCCGTACTCTTCTAGCCAGACAGTGTGCTCTAGTGTTATAGTTGGAGATAATTCAAGGGTTGGGAATGTGTCTGCCAAACGTAATTAGGGAACAGATTGGGTGGGGGCAGTAGGGCAGGGGCTGTGGTTAGGAGGGTATGGGAAGTGGTGAATGTTGTGACATGGCAGATGGTTCACCACAACCGAGACTGAGAGGGGAAACTTACCCAGGGCATTGACTGTGTCCATTGGCATCTGGGCAGGGGATTCCAGGCCCCTTCTGGTGGCATGGATTCCCTCAGGGGGCAAGGTACTGGTGGGCAGTCCTCCTTGGAGTCCTGCAGACTCCAGTCTGTGTTTGGCCTGGGCCATTTCCAGCTGGGCAGTGGTAAGCAAGTGCGCTCCCCCTGCTGGAGCCTGCTTGCTAACTGCCCTGGCAGTTAGCTTGGGCTCTCTGAATGTTACTTTCTATAACCTGCTGTATGCTGTCTGGAAGAAAAAGCAGACCACTGAATTTAGAACCCTTCAAGTTTGATTGGGACAACGTTCAAAGCAGCATAGGAAGAGTTCCCAAGCCAGATGGTCTCCTGTAATGAACGTCATGCCTTGACTGACTTTCTTCGGCAGCTGTTGATTCTCCCCCAGCCCTCTCTAGGGTGACCACCACAGTCAAGGCTGCTTGGGGAGCAGCGATTGTGACCTCACCATCCCTAGCCTGCCAGCTGTGAGCAGAGATGATTCCCAGCACCTGCACTGGACTCTGGGAGATTCAGAAAACAGGGATACCTCGAGGAGTCTTTCTCTGCAACATGTATCTTGGGGGCCAGATGTGGTAATACTGACTGGCCCCAGGGGGAGGAGAGGAGGCCCCTTGAGTCAGGCATTCAGCTCACAGCAACCTCATTCGCACCTACATGGGATATTGAGTGCGACAGAGCTTGTCAGCTGCTGGACAGAGATCTTTGAGAAGGCAGGCATCCCAGAGGCCCTGGAATGTAGCAAGTACATAGTGGCTCACATCCTCAGAGCCAAAACAGTTAAGTGTGGTGGCACCAGGAGGGGGTAAGAGGGAGGAGGGAGAACTGAGGGAGAGCTACATCAGGCTTCGTCCCCACTCCCCCACAGAGGATTCTTACCTGAATCAGATGGGACTGTTCTGTAGTATTGTCATAGACAGATGCTCATTTATTTTGCAACAAACCATTGCAATGTGCACCAGGCTCTGGGGGGTCACAGACAATGAAAAGTTCCAGGATTTGTTCCACAGAGCATGAAGAAACCTTGGATTGATCTGGATGCCAGTGCTTCAAGCCTGTCATCCTAGCTATTTAGGAAGCTGAGATCAGAGAACTGAGGCTTTTGTCTCGGGCAGGAAAGCCTGTAAGACTCTTGTCTTGAATTAACTACCAAAAACAAAATGCCAGAAGTGGATGTGTGGCTCAAGCCATAGACTGCTAGGTTTGAATAAAAAGGCTAAGGGACAGCACCTATGCTCCAAGTACAAGGCCTAGGACTCACACAAAGAAAGTAAAGAGAGAGAGGAGGGAAGGACAAAAGGAGAAAAAGAGGAAAGAAAAGAAGAAGGGAGAACATGCAAGCCTTGGTTTGGAGTCCCTGGATCAAGGGAGCCAACTATTCACAATTTCTGTGGGGACAGTTTCAGAACCTAAAGCCAGTATGTAGGACCAAGCCACTGACCTCTCAGCAACTTCATGACAGCCAGAGCTATGTGGTCACCGACTGTAGAGGGAACCAGCCTCTGGTAGAACCTAGGGCTCAGGGTGGGTCACCAGGTTTCAATTAACCCCAGACACATCGAGTTTATTTTCTGGTCAGATAAGAAGAAAGTTTCCAAGGGCTAGGGAGGTATTGGGGTTAGAGTTTCAACGGGGGGCCAAGGGATAAGCAGGAATTTCAAAAGGGAGGATGGTCCCAGGTCAGGTGTGTCAGGAAATTGGAGCCATGGCCTCACCTGACAACATAGACTACCAGTGTTTGAACCAGGCACACTTCTATTAAATGTCCTGGCACCTTGGTCTCATCACTGACGACCTGGCTTTCATTCACTGCAGGATGCCTGAGCAATACATCCTTGGGGACTAGGACTTTCCAAGGCTCAAACTGATGATATCACCCCCGGTGTTCATTCCTCCACCAAAGACTGAGGTATGCATTCCACTGCCACAGGACAGCCTGGGAATGAGGGCAGGAAATGGTTCTCTTGGCTGGCTCACTCTTTAGTCTACATGGCAGATCTGGGATTCAGAGAGGGCAGGCTGAAGGTGGGGCAGAGCTGGGTAGAGGCTGGTGGGAAACCTAGAGGCACTGGGCTCTGAACAGGGTGGTTTCTTTGATAATACTCACAACATAGGAACATTTCTGGGATAGAGCAGCCCTTTTCACCTCCCCAAAAGGGACCTAGATCTCCCCAGTCTCCCTCCCTTGACCAGGAATCCCTTTGGGTCCCATATCATGTGGTTGGATAACAAGACCTTACCTCACTGCCCAGTGCTGAGGCAGTACAGTGAGAGAACCTGAGTCTTTGATAAGGTCAGGGGATCTTCAGTATGAGATTGTACTTGAATGTCCCAACTTAGGGCATGGATCTTATCTTTTATGCTCCAAGATAGCACTCTACC
This sequence comes from Dipodomys spectabilis, assembly GCF_019054845.1. Lineage (NCBI taxonomy): Eukaryota > Metazoa > Chordata > Mammalia > Rodentia > Heteromyidae > Dipodomys > Dipodomys spectabilis. Next base: position 1,627,161 of record NW_024870718.1, on the reverse strand, counting down.
ATTTGAATCCCAGCTCCACTTCCAGGTTTTGGGGTGTTTAATTGGAGATAAAGAGTTCTCATGGGCTTTGCTGCTAAATGTCATCCAACTGCAGTCCTCAGATTTCAGTCTCCTGGGGGGAGAGGATGACAGGAATGGAAAAGTATGTTTGGCCTGCTACCAGTAGCTCATGGCTTTTATCCTAGGTACTCAGGAGGTGAGATCTGAGGATCATGGGTAAAAGCCAGCCTGGTTAGGAAAGACCTTGAGACTCTTATATCCAAGGAATTGCCAGAAAACCAGCAGCAATGCTGTGGTTCAAGCAATTGAGTGCTTGCCTTAAGCTGAAGAGCTCAAGGCAAGGACCAAAGCCCAGAGTTCAAGACCCTTAACGAACAACAACAAAAAGAGGTGATTAAGTTTTCCGCATAGCAGTATGCATGGTAGAAAATGCCGTGCTGGTCTATGAGGCATTCCAGATATGTGAGAGGCTCAATGTTTTGTCTACAGTGGGTCTGATGTCGGTACTGCCACCTTCTCATGGGTGGGATGTGTTCATAATTGAGGGAGTTCATGTTTCTATTCTCGGGGACTGCTGAATCCTTGGGCTATCCGTATGTTTGTGTATATGTGTGTGTGTGTGTTTGTGTGTGTGTGTGTGTGTGTGTGTGTGTCTGTCTGTCTGTCTATGTCTGTATCTGTGTGTGTTTGGAGGTAGAAGAACTGGGCCTTATACTCAAGGCCTAAATGCTGTCCCTGAGGTTTCTTGCTCAAAGCTAGAGCTCTGACAGTTGAGCCACAGCTCCACCTCTGGCTATTTGGTGGTTCAGTGTAGATAGGAGCTTCACAAACTTTCCTACGTGGCTGGCTTTGAACAGTGATCCTCAGACCTCAGCCTCCTGAGTAACTAGAATGACAGACAGGAGGCACCTGTATTGGCTTTATGTGTGTGTGTGTGTTTGTGTGTGTGTGTGTGTGTGTGTGTGTGTGTGTGTGTGTGTGTGTGTGTGTGTGTAGAAGTTGGTTGTAACAAGCAGTGCTGGACCCATTAGTAACTTCTAAGCGCTGTCTTTGGGGGCAGCATGGGCTTTGAGGCTGAGGTATGGGGTTCTGGAAGGGTGAAACGCTTGAAGGGGACTCAGCACCCTTAAATTATAAGAGCAAGGGAACTTTGTGCCCTGGAACTGTCTACTCCCGTGGGCCTGGCTGGTGGCAGAGGAGTGTGGATGGATCTGGAGGTGGGGCCAACAAGGGATGGCTCCCCAGGGGGACAGAGAGCGTGGTCAGCACTTAATAAGGCTTTGAGTCCTGTTAGTATGGATCATATTGGTATGCGTCAGACTCTGGGTCTTCTCATCATGACGTCTGATGGGCAAGGCCAACCCTACTTTAAACCTTGACCTGTGTTCTTCAGATCTCAGCCTCCTGAGTAGGTAGGGTTATAGGCATGAGCCTCTGGCACTGGGCCTCGGATTCTTTTTGGTATATTAGGGTTGGAAGTCAAATCCTTAGGCTTTCCAGTCAGGTCTTCTTCCATGGGAGTCAAGCCTTTCTGTCTGGCATTTCTGAGATAGAGACTCAATATATGCTCAGGCTTGGCTGGATCATGGTCCTCCTGTGACAGGCATGCACCACCACGCCTGGTCCTCTGTAGTTGGGATGGTAGATATGTAGTTCCATGCTCAGTCATCGGTTTAGATGACTGTCCCAAACTCTTAGTCCATAGCATCCGATTCTTGACCACAGTTGAAGGTCTGGGTTCGGCCTGGAACCACTGGTCCTCAGTCTTCTCACAGGACAGTTGTGAGGAAACAAGGGATCAACACAAGGGGAACTCTGGGGCAGGGCCAGCATAGAGGCAACAGTCATCAGATAAGTTTCTTGGCAATTCTGTGAGCATATAACAAGAAGACACCTGGAAAGGTCTCAGAAGGGGCCTGTTATTTATCATGCCACAGGTATGGGATTATGAAACAAAACATGGCTCTTTTTCATTCTTACCCTCTCCTCATGAGGAAGGGGATCTTTCACTGTTCAGCTTTGCAGCTGGGGAAAACGAGGCACAGAAAAGTGGGATGACCTACTCATGACCCCCAGCTGATAGGAAGCTTCGTCTGACTTCTCTGCCATGCTCCCTAGGACAATGGGTGCTATTCAGTCCATTTCTTGTGGTGGGAAGTGCACTTATTGTCAATCGTGGGGTTTGAACTCTGGGACTGGGCACTCTCCACAAGCTCCTCAGATCAAGGTTAGGTCTCTACCACTTGAGGCACAACACCACTTCCAGTTTTCTGGTGTTTCTTTGGAGATAAGCCTCTCACAGCCGTTCCTGCCTGGGCTGGCTATGAACCATGATCCTCATATCTTAGCCTCCTGTGTAGTTATCATTGTAGGCCTGTGCCACCGGTAGCCAGCTTACGTGTAATTCTCTCTCTCTCTCTGTAACTTGTTGAAAAGGTGCTGGAGGAGGTGCCTCAGCGTCCCCATGTGGCTGGGACCCAAGATAACCCTCTTAATCTGGAGGTAGGCTGTGGGTCAGGAGTTTTCTTGCTCAGCCTGTAGAACTAGCTCCCTTAGGTAAGCCCCTCTGTGCCTGGGATAAACTGTTATGGTTACTCATTGTCAGTCTGTCTGGTGAGTACTTCCCCACTACCCTTTGCTAAGACAGTTAAAGGAAAGTGGATGAGGAGGCATCACATTTTCCAACTGCACAGCACTCTCCTGAGCCTCTGATCCTCACTGCCACTATCTGGCCAGACCCTGATTATAAGAAACTGAATTCACTCTATGTCTACTTCATGTTGCTGCAGGGTGTCATTTCGGGGAGTGGGGTGGAGGCAGTGTGCAGAGGAACGACCCCAGGTCGGACACCACCTGGGGGACATTTGTTCTGTGACAGCGCGAAGTCAGTGTTGTGGATAAGGAGGAAGCTGGCATCAGACTGAGCCAGAACAATGCTCAAAGGTAGGTAGGCTGTTGAAGTATCAAACACACCCAGGTCTGCTTCCCACTCACAACAAGGAGGTGCAATGCAGGTAGCTCAGCATTGGCCCTAGGGAGCTATAAATGGATGGTGACGGTCAGGTGCTAGTGGCTCTCGCCTGTCATCCTGGTTATTCAGGAGACTGAGTTCTGATGGTCGTAACTCAGAGCCTGCCCAAGCAGAAGAGTCTGTGAGATTTTTTTTTTTTTGGTCCAGGCATGTGTCCTGAACTCTGGGCCTGGGCACTGTCCCTTAGCTCTTCAGCTCAAAGCTAGCACTCTGCAACTTGAGCCACAGCGCCACTTTTGGCTTTGTTTCTTTTGCTTATGTGGTGCTGAAAAATCGAACACAGGGTCTCAGGCATGCAAGGCAAGCACTCTGCCACTGAGCTACCTTCGCAGCCCCAAGTCTGTGAGATTCGTATCTCCCATAAACAAACTCCCTCCCCTCCCCGAAAAAAGCCAGTTTTGGTGCTGTGGCTCAAGTGATAGAGCCTCAGCCTTGAGTAAAAGAAGCCCAGGGATGACACTGAGTCCCTGAATCCAAGACCTGGACTCACGAAAAATAAAATAAATGAATAGTGGGCAGTTGTTATCTTACTACCAAAATGGATGGATTCATTCTTCTCTCTGGTACTTGTAGCCAAAGGTAAGGGGCTTCCCTTGATGTTCCTCTAAACCTCTCCTTCTCTCTATTATCACCCTGTCTTCAGTTGCAGGATAGAATTCAGATCATCCCACTTGATGTGACCTTAAGTACCCTTCCTTACCCGCCTTTCATGGGGTGGGGATCCTGGATGTACTCACCACTGGGTGAAATAAGCACCAGAGAGATGGAGGTAGGTATCCTTGAAACTCATACTCACACACACACACACATACACACACACACACACACACACACACACACACACACACACACACTCACCTAGGCCCACTCTGAATAGCCTTTTCTAAAGATACTTTATCTCCTTGGATTATCTGACCTAGGAGAGGAACTTGATCCCCTATAAATTACTATTTTAACTAGGGCTTGCTAGTTGACACAAGATAAACAGAAGCTCAAAGGAAAGGTTCTGGAGCCTGTCTGGCTCAGGCTCACACTTGACATCCTGGCTCCTCGGTAGGCAGAGATGTGAGGATCAAAGATCGAAGCCAGCCATAAGCTGGAAGGCTGATAAGACTCTTCTCTGTATGGAATCACCAAAAATCCAGACGTGTTCAAGCCCAAACAAGAAATGGCCAAATTTGTTGCCCCCAGACTGCCTGATCCTCAAGTGCCCTCTCACAGAGTGTGATGCCACACTGGTTCCTGGATCGTGTATCAGAGCCTTCAGAAATTTTGTGGTGAAAGCCAGGCCTTCGCCTTTGTGCGCTCTCAACCCACACCAGCTGGAAGGCAGAGCAGGACAAGGCCAACAGCCTGCAGAGCGGAGAAGATCCCCCTCTGCCAGGGTGATTGGAGCGGGCTTCTTAGAGGCAGCACTTGAAAGGAGTTCTTGCTTAACAAGGAGAATGTGACAGGAAGCACAAAGAGAAAAGATGCCATAGATAAAGGACAACATAGGGGAGCGTGTTCTTTCTCGGACAGGGCTGCTGTTTAGAAACTCAGTTAAGATGGGCAAGACTGTCCGAGACAGGCCCAAGGGATCACAGAAGAACAGCTATCCAATGTTGGGATTTTGTCTTAGCTGTAGTGGGCTCACCTAGCACACAGGAAACCCTGGGTTCGATTCCTAGTTCCCGCATACACAGAAAAAGCCAGAAGTGGTACCGTGGCTTGGGTGGAAGAGTGCTCACATCAAGCAAAAGAAGCTCAGGGATAACGCCTGGACCCCGAGTTCAAGCCCCAGCATTTTCAATGTAAAACTGCACTCCAAGGGACCTGGGTGACAGGTAGATGGCTGTGCCCTGTAGCTCTTAGTAGATCCATTCATGCTTTGTGTCTCCTTCTTTGACAAAGAGGATCTGGACACTCCTTCTGCCCTAGGCACCCCTAGACCCAGTTATCAGCAACCCACCCAAAGTCTCCCACTGGGACATGGAGCAGCTGGCCCCAGAAATCCTCAGGTACCAGTTGGGTGTGACGGGGGGATACAGGGCAGGCCTAAGAAGTCCTAAACATCCAGGCCATCCAGAGGAAGCGGATGGGAGCTTAGAAAGGGCTAGTGATGTGAAGGGGCCCCTTTTATGCCTATGGCCCTTCCCAGATTCTGAAGCTCCCTTTGCTGTCTCTGAGGGAGGTAGAGGAGTGTCTAGGTGGTAGTGTCTAGAGGCAGACTAGTTGGAAATTGTAAAGAATGAGACACCATAGGCCATGCGCTGATGGCTCATGCCTGTCATCCTGGCTACTCGGGAGGCTGAGATCCAGAGGGTCTTGTATCCCAGTACAGGGAGGAAAGTCCAATGAGAGTCTCATTTCCTATCTCCAACTGGAAGTGGTACCAGGGCTCAAGTGGAAGATCACTGGGCTTGAGCAAAAATCATCATCAGGGACAGTACCCAAGCCCTGAGTTCAAGCCCCTCATCCAAAAAACCAAGAAAGAAAGACACCACTTGCTTGCCAGAGATGGTGAAGGAGTGGGGTTGCTGTGGTTGGGACACCAGGCTCTGGCCTCAGTGTACACCCATTTCTAAGAACTCCCCAAGTTTGCCCGAGTGTGAATTTACAGCAGGGTGGGCATTGTCTTACCAAGAACTGCAGAGCTTGTGGCCTGTCTTAAGCAGGGAGTGGGCGGATGGGAGCAGGTGTGGGAGATTAATGTCAATTATATTCTCTCCGACCAAGGAAGACTGGCTTTGGATGCTGGTGTCAAAGTCTGAAAGTGTAGGGTTACATGTGCTTTATGGCCTGACAAGTTGGGTTTCCCCTGGTTGTATAAAGGTGGCTGAAACCGGGCACTGTCAGTGTCTCACAACTGTCATTCTAGCTACTCAGGAGGCTGAGATCTGAAGATCACGTTTCAAAACCAGCTTAAGCAGGAAAGTCTGTGAGATTTTAACTCAAGTGAACCACCAGAAAACTGGAAATGGTGCTGTGGCTCCAGTGGTAGAGTACACACCTTCAGCTGAAGAGCTGAGGGATGGCACACAGGCCCAAAGTTCAAACCCCATGACCGACGACCAAAAATAACGTGGCTGAGGTTTCTTCATAGCGGTGTGTATAGTAGGAAATGTCATGCTGTTTTATGAGCCATTCCAGATGTGTGAGAGGCTCTGAGTTTTGTCAACATTTGATCTGAGGATAGTAGTGCCATCTTCTCGGAGGTGGGATGTTCAGTTGCTCAGGGACTACTTGGGCTACCCGTGTGTGTGTGTGTGTGTGTGTGCATGTGTGTGTGTGTGTGTGTGTGTGTGTGTATTTTTCCCTCATCTTTCTCTGACCACTTCCTGGATGCTTGTCTGCCTCTTCCTGACCTTGGATGGTGCCCTTCCTCAATAGAAACCTTGTCTATAGCCCCCTATCATTGTCTACAATGAGTCCTAAATTGCCAGAAACGTGCATATTCCAGCTTTTCCTTGGGACACAAGTTCGGCTGTCCATATATTTGTCCTCATCCAGGGGATTCTGGGTCAGCAGTGCTGGCTGGCATACGTTTTCTCCTGCCTCTGCGGGGGCAGGGTCAGTCATGCTGTGTCCTGTCCTTTTCTCAGCTGGGCCCCTGGCTGCATGTCCCACTCCCAGCAGGTTAGCAGTCGAGTGGGGGAAGGGTGGTTGCCAGTGGCTCTGGCCACCTCAACCTTGATACCTGACTGAAGGCTCCCCAATAAAGGATGATCTGTGGCTACATAAGAGGTGAGGCCAAGGTGGCTTGGATATACTGTTGGATGCCTAGGAAATGTCAACATACCTTATCGTAGGCAAATCTCTCTTCTGGGCCCAGGTGGGCCTCTCAGGTCCTTCTAGACAATTCCGGATGCCCATAATAGAGAGGCATATACTTTAGATTCCAGGGTCAGGGAACTGAGGGATGAGAGATTGGTATGGCCAGTATCTCAATGTTTTGGGGCATTATTTTTGACCTGGATGAGCTGAGCTAGAATTGGGGGCAGTCCTGAGTCATAGTCACAGTAAACTCTCAAGCCAGATCAAGTGGTTTCTCCCTAAGTCTTTCTTGGGCTGAGGGGTTTGGGCCATGGCAGTAAGTTCCATGGATCCTGCCCCTCGATCTCAACACGGGGCCACAGGATCAAGGGAAGGACACTAGGGATGCTTCTTTGTAGTTGGCCCATGTATGCAGACCTTCATCTGCCTCCCTTCCCCAAGCACTGGTGAGGAAAGCAGGGCACCGAGCCCTCGGACTCCTGGGATAATGACTGCTACAGGCAGTAGCCAGTTGGCTGTGGATTCCTACAAAATTTTCATGAGCCCAACTCAACACCTGTCCAAGGTCTGACTGACAAATTTGCACTCTTGTGATACTCCCGTGAGTGGGTATTATCTGGTGTGACATCTTGCAGCTCCTGCCCCTCCTGGCCCAGAATCGTGGTCTAAGACAGTGATTTACTATTCCGATCCACATTACACCCATGACATATGCCATTCTGATGATCTTCATGCCCCAAGGTTTGATACTTATCTGGTACTGTGGCCTGCTCTGTAGGCAATGGCCTCCAAACAAGGCTGCTATCAAGACTTGTAGGACACCTAGACATTAGGAGACCCTCAGGGTCCCACTAGAAAGTACTTTTCCTAGAGCCACAGAGTAAAGTCCAAGCAGGCCAGATGATTGTCATAGGGCTAGAACTCTAGGCCTGGGCGCTGTCCCCCAGCTCTTTACCTTACCACTTGCGCCACATAGCAACTTCCAGTTTTCTGAAGGTTCCTTGGAGATCAGAGTCTTCCAGACTTTTCTGCCTGGGCTGGATTTGAAACGTGATCCTCACATCTCAGCCTCCTGAGGAGCTAGGAGGACAGGCGTGAGCCACCTGTGCCTGGATGATGTGGCCTTACACCACAGTGGAGTAGGAGCTCCTGAAATCTTTTCTTTAATTTTCCTGTGCTAGTTTTTGGGGCTTGAACTCAGGGTCTGGGCTCTGGTCTCTAAATTTTTCCTTCAAGGTTACCACTTTATCAATTGAGCCACAGCTCCATTTCTGGATTTTGGTAGTTAATTGGCAAGAAGAGTCTCATTAACTTTCCTCTCCTGAGCTGGCTTGACCCTCGATCTATATCTCAGTCTCCTGAGTAGCTAGGATTTACAGGGGTTGAGCCACTGGTGGCATTGGGCTAGAAGCTTTTCTAAAGCAAGAGGTTTTCCCTGCGTTTGCCCTGACTCCTCCATGCAAAGGCGTCATGAGGGAAAGGAGTTGTGAAAACAGGTTTCCAAACAGAGGAAATGGCTTTGTGACCCTGGCGAAAAAAAAAAGCTATTCTTCCTCCTGGACGCTATTCTGGGACCCCACCCTCTGCCTTGTGACTCATTTAAACGTTGACCTAGCCTTGAATATCCTGCCAGACTTTTCTGAAGCGATAAAACCTTCATACCATTCACACCACCTATGTTACAACACACCTCAGGACCTTTGTCCATGCTATACTTTGTGCCTGAGGCTCTCTGCCTTGTACCCCATATTAGAACTACTGTGGAATCTTGGCACAGGGTATATCACTTCCTGGAGCAAGTCTTTCCTTCCTTTCTCCATCTTTTTTTTTTTTTAATATTGAGTTGCTAGAGATGGAATTTGTGCAGGCTGATTGGCAAATGCTCTATATTGGTGTGTGTGTGTGTGTGTGTGTGTGTGTGTGTGTGTGTGTGTGTGTGTATGTGTGTGTGCCAATCCTGGGGTTTGAATTCAGGGCCTGGATGCTATCGTATCCCTGAGGTTTTGTGCTCCAGGCTAGCACTGTACTACTTGAACCACAGCTCTTCTTCTGGCTTTTTGGAATTTTAATTGGAGCAAATTTTCTTAAATTGACTTTCCTGCTTGCAATTAGGATCCTTATATCTCTTCCTCCTGAGTAGCTTACAGGGGTGAGCCACCAGCACTACCCTCTACCCTACCTCTTACCTATGACCTCGGCCCTCCTCTGAGTCCCAGAAGAATATGTCTCACCAGGCTCAATTTTTTTTGTCAGTCTTGGTGCTTGAACTCAAAGCTCATACTTGGGAGAGACTCTAAACATGTGAAGACTGTGACTAATGTTTCCATTTAATTATGTATCATGTTTCAACACTTAATACAATGTTAATGAAAAATGAGCCAATGTCCTAAATTATTGTGTACAATTTTATAATAGATGTGCAAAATATAATATTATGTGTATAATAATACTAAATACAAAAATCAATAAATGAATCAAAGAAAAATCAAATACAAAATCAATAGTAAAATTCATAATATGAAATTAACATACATATATAAGTATATATCATGTATTACACATGTATAGAAATATTTCTTCCATTGCAGGGCCATCATTCAGGCCCTGGGAACTCTATCCTGAATTTCTTTTCCTCAAGGACAATGAGCTTCGCATTCACCCATGGTACAAAAGGGTTACCTGGATGGTGAGCTCAAAAAGTAGCAATGGCAGAAATACTGGCCCCAGTTCCAAGAAAGTGACTTAATTTTTTTAGTGGAAGCAGTTATGATTACTCAGTTCCATACTGAACATTAAAAAAAGCAGTGTAGAGTTTTGTACAGCTATTCAAACATCCTTCCCTTACCTCCAAAGTGCTTCTCTGAGAACTACATTGTTTTTCTTTTTTCTTGTATGTTTTTATTGTAAAAATGTTCTACAGAGGGGTTACAGTTCCAGGAGCAAGGTAATGAGTACATTCCCTATTAAGCATTGTTTACTCCTCCTGTGTTTTCCCCCTACCATCCCTTCCCTCCCATCTCCACAACTACCTCCCCCTGCTCAGAGGTCAGTGACTTATTTTTTCATTTTTGATTGGCATGGGGTTTGAACTCAAGTAATGGCAACTCTTCGCTCACATTTCTACAGAGTGTGTGTGTGTGTGTGTGTATATATATCTATATTATATATATCTATATTATATATATCTATATATCTATATCCATACCTATATGTATTGATTTTGGCCAAGCATGGGTCTTGAACACATGTCATGGAAATTCTACTTCACCTTGAATCTCCCTTGGCTGGGGTGCAGTCTCTGGACCCATAGCCGATCCTGGGATCCTGGGCCAAGAGGGCTTTCAGGAAGAAAAAATGGTTGGAAAGCACAAAAAGTGGCAAACTGTAAAGAGCTGGGATTTTACGAATTTTTTCTTTGGACAGTGACCATCCTGGGTCTGAAAGACAAAGCTGCAAAGTGGACCTGACCTGCCATTGCTGGTGGCTGGCGGGCTATCAATGAAGCCATAGGCCAACCTGTCAACATAGGCCCTGGGTTGAAATCGCAGTTCTGACATCAATCGCAGGAGATCACAAGAGACTATTCCTATGCATATGAATACTGATTGAAAGAGTAGTTTATACATCGGTCTTCTCTAAAGTTGGATGCAGTAATCCTAGAATGCTGATTGAGCTTAATTAATAGTTTATTAAGCATGAAAAGAACAATATTCCTTCAATGGCGGTTTAATAAATACCTAAGAGTTGGTAGGAACATAGTGGGTGTCAATCTATCATACATAGATGGCTATGGAACTCTTTACAAATATATATATTTATTTGTATACCTCCGTCTGCCTATCCATGTATCGCTGTTTTGGCCAAACCTGGGGGTCAATCTCAGAGACTGGGAACCACCTGATATCTTCATTGGCTAGAGGCTGCCAAGCTCAATCATGAATTGGGCCTGTTTGGCACTAAGTTCAGATCCTGGCATTGCCAGGCATGATGGAGAACACATCTAACATCTAGAGGTTATGTGACAGGATGTAAACAATGTAATAAATGGTATAGATGTCATCAGAGTCAATAAAATAATTTCTAAATAAATGAATGACACAAGAAATAAAATAAATAACCACACCAAACACAATATGGACTGAACATCTGTAAGGAAGTATAAATAGTATCTTTAAAATATCTATAAGGAGGGCTGGGAAGGTGGCACAGTGGTAGAGCTCTTACCTTGCATGCATGAGGCCCTAGGCTCGATTCCTCAGCACCACATAAGCAGAAAAATAAGCCAACAGCGGTGCTGTGGCTCAAGTGGTAGAGCACTAACCTTGAGATGATGAGCTGAGGGACAGCACCCAGGCCCAGAGTTTAGGCCCACAAGTGGACCCCAAAAAAATTATATAAGGAGTATCTTTTCCAGGCCTGAGACTTGAATTCAGTCCCCCTATGCGGAGGGAATGGTGGGAGATCCTGAGGTACTCATTTCTGGCCTGGTAGGAGTCATGGAATGTGATCAATCTCATCCTTGAATGAATAGTTTTTGCATGATGCAGGTAGGAAATGATAGGCAAGACTTATGGGGTATCGATTATTTGTAACGAACTTGATGAAGCATGACAATAATCATCATAGTCATGAAATGGACACATCAGGAAAGAACCAAGAATTAGTAGTCACGCAGTTTGGATTCCACAACAGGTTACCATCTCTCCTACTCTATACAAATATGTACTTATTTGCATACTTCCTTCAGTTTATGGATGGATGACTGTTGTGCTCCCCGCTGTCCCCTTGGGGGGAGGAGGGGCCCAATCGCAGTTTCCAAAGGATGGTGTGCTCATGTGGACCCATTCGCCACTTAGTCCTGCTAGGCACCGAGTTCAGATTCCCAGCCCTGCCAAAAGATTCATCTTGATGTCAGAAGTCAAACATTGCACCTGTTTTCTTTCCTGTGCAAGTCCTGGATCTCAGCTAGGATGGACATTGCTTGGGCCACCCTATGGCCATGGGAATAAGTTGTTATTCATGTCAGCCCAGTTATACCTGTCATCATATTCTCAAAAAAATACACAATAAACCCGTGAATATCATAAAAAAATAAAGAGAATAACTACACTCAATGCACGATGCAGTCCACATACGGATGTGAATATACATCCCATGTTTCAATGATCATTGAGGACTATTTTGGCCTCCCTGAGTCTCGATCTCAGTTCCTGGGAGTGACCCAGCTCCTTAGTGGCTCACAGTCTGGTGTGATCACGTAGACCCATTGGGCAGTTGGGCTTCCTAGGCCCACAATTCGAATCCCAGCACTGCCAAAAAATCACCATGATGTAAGAAGCCAGTCGTTGCACATGTTTTCCTACACTGTGCAAGTTCTGGGGCTCAGCTAGGAAGGAGAATGTATACACAACTCTATACTCATGGGAATAGGTTGTCATCCAGTTCTCCACAGTTATATCTGTCATCCTATACTCAAGGAAGTACACAATACATCAATGAATAAAACACAAAACGAAGAGAATGACTAAACCACACGCAAGATGCAGCCCACCCATGTTTGGAAATATATATCCACTGTTTAATTATGAATTTATTACTATATTGGCCTCCACCAGGGCTTCATCTCAGGTCCCAGGAATGGCCTAGTTCCTTAGAGGCTCACAGCCTGGTGTGCTCACTTTGACCCATTCACCAATTGGGCCTGCTAGGCTTTGAATTCAAACTCCTGCACTACCAAAAGATTCATTCTGATGTGAGAAGCCTATGGTGGCACAGGTTTTCCTGTCCTGTGAATGTCCTGGGTTTCATTGAGGATGGAGAATGCTATATTGGCAACTCTTAGCCATGGGAAAAGGTTGTCATCCATGTCAGCAGAGTTATATCTGTCACCCCATACGCAATAAAATACACAATACATCCATGACACAAAATAGAAAGAATAACTACAGTGAATGCAAGATGCATACCACACCTGTACGTAAAGAGAAATCCTATGTTTTAAAAATGTGGGCTTTTTATTTTGTCCAGTGCTAGGGCTTCAAATCAGGCCCTGCACCAGGCCTGACATTCTACTCTTCAAAGATGGTGAGCTTCCCCTTCTCCCAAGTGCAACAGAGTTACCCAGACCTGAGCTAAAATCCCAGCACTGACAAAAGATTCATACTGATGTCAGAAGACAGTCTTTGTGCCTTTCATCCTCTCCTGTGAAAGTCCTGGGTCTCAAATACGATAGAGAATGCATAGACAACACTGTAACCTTAGGAATAGTTTGTCATCCATATCAGCACTGTTATATCTGTCAACATACTTATTAAAATACACAATATCTCCATGGATTAGAGACAAAATAAGGAGAATAATTGCACTGAACACAAGATGCTGTCTACACATGTATGTCAATTTAGATCCTATGTTTAAATTATGAATTTCTGACTATAGTGGACCACCCTGGGGATCAATGTCAGATTCTTGGGATGGCCACATTCCTTAGTTGCTCACAAGTTCGTATGATCACCTTGACTGATTGGCCAATTGGTTTTGCTCTGCCCTGTTTTCAGATCCCAGCACTACCAACAAGTGGATCGTGGAGTAAGAAGGAGAGTGTGAAACTTTTTTTCCTTTTCTCTGAGAATGTTGGGGGTCAGGCATGATGGAGGACATTTCTACAAATCTAGGTGTTCTGTCATAGGTCATCATCAATGTAATAAACAGAATCTGTAAATAAATGAATAAAACAAAAGATACAAGGTACAACCACACCAAACATGTATGGACAGAACATCTATAGGTAAGTATAAATCCTATCTTTACAATATATAGAAATAGTATGTTTCCAAGGCTGGGTCTTGAATTCAGGACTAGTGAACAGGCCTGACTTTTTTATGTTCATGAAAGGTGATCTTCCCCTTTATCCACATTGCTGCAGATTTACCCAGATCCTGAGTTCAAATCCAAAGCCTGTAAGAATAAACTGTGTGAACTGCAAGCCAGGGAGCTAATTTTCTTTTCTCAGCATGGGGCTTGAACTCAGGTTGTGGCAATTCTGCCTCCGCTTAGATTACCCTAAGATGGTGTGCAGCCACTGGACACACAGGTGATTCTGGGATCCTACACCCCCACGTGTTGCAGGAAAAACAATGCACAGAAAAAATGTGTCCTTTTATGTTTTCTTCCTTTGCATAGTGACCCTTCTGGGTCTGAATGACACTGTTGCAAAGGGTACTTCACCTTGCATTGCTGAAGGCTGGCAAACTATCAGGGAAGCCATAGGCCCACGAGGCAACATAGGCCCTCATTTTGAATCCCCGTACTGACACCAACCAATGGCAGGAGGTACTAAGAAACTGGTTCCAATCCAAAGGAATAACACTGGAATTTTGTCAATGTCACAGTTGAATGAGTTGATCGTAAATGATGATCCTATAAAATTAAACAGCATCATTTCAGAAGGCTTGTTGATTTTATTTAATAATTATGAAGCATTAAAAGAATATTCTTACTTACAGGAACACAATAATTTCAGGACACTGAGTGCTTTCATTAATATTTTAAGGATGAAAACAATAACATTAATTACATGGACACATAATAAATACCCAGGAATTGGTAGGAATATAGTCTACATAACTGAATAATGTATAGACATCTCTGGCACTCTATAAACATATATATATATATATATATATATATATATGTGTGTATATATATATATATATATATATATATATATATATTAGCATACTTCCATTTGCATGTCAATCTGTTCTTCTTTGGTTAACCCCTGGGGCTCGTTCTCAGTTCCTGGGAACAACCTGTCACCTCAATTTCCCCCAGGATGGCATGTTTGCACTCACCCATTCATGAATTTGGCCTTGTAGGCCATGAGTTCAGATGTCAGTGCTCCCAAACAATGAATTGTGGAGTAAGAAGCTGATGGTGACACATGGTTTCCTTTTCTGTGAATCTTCTGTGTGTCAGGTATGAAGTGGAATACATATGTAGACCTATATCCTATGTAGTCAATGTTCTATGTGGTATAATAGTCAATACAATAAATGGTCAATACATGAATAAAACAAAAAATAAAATAACTACACTGAATGCAATATGGAGTCAACATATATATAAAAATATAAAACATATATGTAAATTGTACATGAATAGGGGGTTTTCTAGTGCTGGTGATCAATTTCAGGCCTAAGGAACAGACTTGAATTTCTTGACTTTAAGGAGGCAAGCTTCCTCTTCCCACACAGTGCAACAGAGTTACCCAGATTATGAGTTCCAATCCCAGTCCTGGTAGAAAAAAACATCACCTTCATAGTATTTGAGGCCCAATTCTTAGGTATTTCATTATGCCTCCATTTGATGAATATGATTACTTAAATGTTTAATAAAATATTAACTGAAATCAATCAGTGTCGTGTAATATAATTGTGTATAATTTTATCCTAGCATCATTCAAGAACTGTTCATTCAATCATGACTTACATCACATTCCGTTGGTAATCATATGGACAGGAAGAAGTTTCTTAGGATCTCCTACCATTTGGAGGTGGCATGACCAGGATTCAAATTGTGGGCTCCAGCTCCCGCCACTTCAACCAGAGGATAGGGAACTGACCAGTCTGTCCAAGAACGTCAACAAGACCAATGATTAGGCAGGCACCAGTTGCTCTCAGCAGTCCTCCTTGATACTTACAAGGCTGTGATAGGAGGATCCTGGTCAAAGTCACCCTAAGCAGGAAAATTCTTGAGAACCCTGTCCAACTTCAGTGCCAACAAAGCCAGAAGCCTTGTGGCTCTAGTGTAGAAGACCAGCCTTGAGCAAAAGCAGCTCATGAACTGTGCCCAGATCCTGAGTTCAAAGTCTGAGACTGACAACAAACAGAACTACACAACAATCTGTGTAGCCATCCAGATAAAGCAGGTTACCCTCTTGTCTCCAACTGAATTGGACAGAATTCCCTGGGAAAAGGGCCGGGAGAATCTCTGTCATCTTGACTCCGCCCATGCTGCTTGCTTCACAGGATTCTGGGCACACCCCCATTCTTTCATGCTTCTTTCTGACCAATGGGATACAAGAATGGTGGCCACGCCCACATTCCATGATGCCAGGTACCACTGGGATTCCCTATGTTAGTTTACACCACTATCAGCAGTTGAGGAAGATAGAGGTTGCTGAGAGGTGAGGAAGGGACTCGAGGCCACCTGGCCCCTCCCCTCCCTTCACACAGTGCCAGGTTTCAAACCTCAAGCAATGTCCTGCTGCCAGCCGGCCTAAATCATTGACCTGGTCCTTGACGCTTGTCTTCTGCTCTGGGCCCGTATGTCCACAATGCTGCTGCCATCGAGGCTGGCACAAATGGAGCAGCTGTCAACAGCTTCTCCCAGCAGCACAGGTGAGTTTCCGCCCCAACAACAACCTACCCTGGGTCAAACACCCCTCTGGGGGCACCATGACCCCCCTGCTTGTTTCCTCTCCCCGGCTCTGATGAGCCACCTTTCTGTCTTGAGGATTTCTAAGATAGAAACTAAAAATATGCTCTGGCTGGGCTGGATCGCAGTCCTCCTGTGAAAGGTATGCTCCACCAGGCCTGGCCCTCTGTATTTGGGATGGTAGACATGTGGTCTCATGCTCAGTCATCGGTTTAGATAGATTATCCCAAACTCAGTCCATAGCAGCGGATTCTTGACCACACATGAAGCTCTTGGTAGGGCCTCAACCATTGGACCTCAGTCTCCTCACAGGACAGTAGTGAGGAAACAAGGGCTTTATACAGAGCGATCTCTGGAAAATGGCTAGACAGAGAGGGAGCAGCCTTCAGATAAGTTTTTGGCAATTCTGTGAGCATATGACAAGAAGATACCAGAAAGGGCTCAGGTGGGGCCTGTTATTAATCATGCAACAGGTCTGGGATTATGAACCGAAATATAACTCTCTTTCATTATTACCCTATCCCAATGAGGAAGGGGATCCTTCACTTTGTTCAGTTTTGCATCTGGGGAAACCGAGGCACAGAGAAACCATGTGACCTAATTATGACCTCAAGTTCACACGAAGCTTGGCCTGACTTCTCTACCAAGCTCCCTAGGACAATGGGTGCTATTCAGTCCACTTCTTGTGGTGGGAAGTCCACTTCTTTTCAGTCGTGGGTCTTGAACTCTAGGATTGGGCACTGTTCCAGAGCTCCTCAGCTCAAGGCTAGCACTGTATAACTTGAGCCCAGAGTGCCGCTTCCAGTTTTCTGGTGGTTCTTAGGAGATAAGATTCTCAAAGACATTCCTGCCTGAGCTGTCTATGAACAATGAGCCTCATATCTTAGCCTCCAGTGTAGTTAGGATTAGAGTTTTATGCCACTGATTCTCTCTCTCTCTCTCTCTCTCTCTCTCTCTCTCTCTCTCTCTCTCTCTCTCTGTCACTGTCACTCTCAGGAACTGGTAAAATGGGTGCTGTAGGAGGTGGGCCAATCTCCCCAGGTTGCTGGAACCCAAGATAGCCCACTCATTCTGGAGGTGGGCTGTGGGTCAGGAGCTGTCTCATTCAGCGTATTGATACATCTCCATGAGATAAGCCCTCTGTGCCCTTGCAAGACTGTGAGGGTTATTCATTTTCCATCTAGCCTTACTGGATTTATTGTATTCTTTTCTACATTATTTTCTAGCAACTGGCCAATATTATGGTACATAGTTACTGAATGAAAATATAATGTCAAATTAAGAAAGTCATTTAGGGATCTAGGAATGTGGCTTCATGATATGGTGATTGCCTAGCATGCATAAAAGCCTGAATTCAATTCCTCAGTACCACTTAAACAGAAAAACACTGGAAATGGTGCTGTGCCTCAAGTGGTACAGTGATATCCTTGAGAAAAAAGCAAAAAAAACCCAAAACAAAACAAAACCAAAAAACATTCAATTAGTAAATGCAAAATAAAGAACCCATACTTGGAATATATCCTGTCATACTGACACCTGACAATAGTCCCTAATTCATGTACTTTTACTTGTATTAGGATATTGTGTTGAAACAAAGTTTTGTTCATTAGGTCACAGCAATTAATGTCATGAATGTGCTTAGATGTCAGGTGAAGATTAATTCTGGAAATTCGAAGATTCCAGGTTTTTGAATGGTCACTGCCAATCACAATGAGAAGGGTAGTCTAAGTGAGATTTGGAAATCTTTTTGGTTATTCATGGCCCCAAAACGGCAGAGGCAAATTAACAGTTGTGACAGAAGAGAAGGAATAACTCCAAAGTTAAGTAATAAATGATAGTAACTAAGTTATACCAGAAAGTTTTTTAGAGAACCATTTTTGGTTATTAAACAAATAGTTATCAACTAGTCTTATACCTCATTACCTTTATCATTCTAAATCTCTTAGGCTACTTCTTAATCTCCGTGTAATAAATGTATCTCCTTCTGTGCTGTTTTATCTTAAATTAACTTCTTTAGTTTTTAAAAATCTCAGTCATTCTATATTTCTCTATGAACATTTCCTGATACTAAATACACCTACACAGATGGCAGAGAATGATTATTGAGGATCCCATAGCTCATGAGTTATTAATGAAACAACGTGGAAAAGGAGGACATATTTATTGTTACCTCAAATTTTCTGAAAAGCTGCAATGCCATCATTTGATTCAAATTTCCATTATTTGTCTACATAGTGTCATTCAGTGCACATAAGGGCAAATATGAGCTGGGTGCTGGTGGATCACACCTGGAATCCTAGCTATTCGGGAGACCAGAGGATTGTGGTTCAAAGCTAGCCTGGTCAGGAATGTCCACGAGACTCTTATCTTCCATTAACCACCAGAAACCCGGAAGTGGTGCTGTAGCTTAAGCAGTAGAGCACTCAACTTGAGCTGAAGAGTTGAGGGAGTGTGTCCAGGATCAGAGTTCAAGCCCCACAACCAACAAAAATTGCAAATATTACCTTAAGTTTTCCCAAAAGGAAGGACAAGATCAATAATCTTCTCAAGGAGAAAAAATAATTTCAAAATGATTCAGTGCACCTACTTATGCTGAGTTATTTAAGTTATGGCTTCTTTGCTAGATATATTCTCTTCCTTTATAAATAGTCAAATATTAGCTTTACAATAAGCTTCATCTAATATTTCTTGTTTCAAAAGAGAAGTCTATACAGTTGATGTCACTTAGCTTTCTTACTATCTTAATTCAAAGCCAAACCAGGCAGGAGAATCTGTCAAACTCCTATCACAAATTGAACACCAAAAAACCAGAAGTGGAGTTTTGGCTCAAGCAGTAGAGTACTAGCTTTGGGGGCAGGTGGGCAGGAAAGACAACTGTTCAGGGACAGGATCCACCCTCTGTGTTCAAGACCCAGAATGAGCACAAACTAAACAAACAAGCAAACAAAAATCCCAGATAGTTCTTTGGGACCCTCCTTAAAGGTGTACTGGTCAGAGAAGAGGCTTCTTTTGCTGATCATATTGACTGGATCCTGCTTTTTTGGAATCCTTATTGCTCTGGAGAACTCAGTACCAGAACAAAGGAATTGATAACTGACTCCTGCATCAAGAGAATCATCTCAGGCGTGAAATATCCATTCATAAGACACTTTAAAACCTCCATGTCTTTGTTCCTTTACAGGAGAACCCTTTAAAACAACGTTACTTCCTTTTGTTCTATACTGGCCTTCAAATGGTACATTATTTCTTTTTATAACACTATGAACTAGAAGTTTACAGAAAAAAATTATATGAGTAAAGAACACACTCGAAAAAGCCGGGGACAGAGTTTCCTTCAAGCCTTGGGATACTTTTCTTGTACAGTAAAAAGGAAAGCACAAGGTAACTTGAACTTTGTTATTCCTCTATGTTCCATTCCTCTCTTCGGGTCAGTTTCCACATCCAGTAACAGTTACTTCCAGTAACAATCGATGGTGCTGCTTGAGGTTTAATGAATGTTTTCTGGCTTCACTGCAATAACACTAGAACACCTGTGGACCTGAGGTAACACGTGTTTCAGAGACAACTTAGTAAAGAGAAAATATGAAATTTATATTGCTTATAAATACATTATACATGAGTACATTGAGTTCAAACTTTGTAAGTTCTCTGTGAATTAAGGTGAATTTTAAATGGGAAGAAGGTTTTCAGAACATTCTTTTTGTGAGTGTACGTGCTGTTCATTATTTCCCAAGTGTACATGAGCTAACAGTAAGGGAAACAATAGCAATAATAGGAGAAAGAGAAGTTCTGTGTTTAAGTGTAAGGGTTCAATACACTATAGAAGATTCTACAAATAAGACAACATTGAAACAATAAAGCCAAGTCCAGTATGTAGATTTATGGGAGTGATATACAGAAAGCAAGACACCTACATGGAACAAGAAGTATGAGGCCACTCCCATTCTAAATCATGCTTGCTAATCATGCAACTTTGTAGAAAGTAGAATGGAAGAATAATTCTGTTTCCAATGCAAGTCTGATATAAGAGCATGGATTTAGCTGGAAAAATGTCCATCTTGTGAGAGTAGGGGTTATGCTAGCAATGAACTGGTGGCTAAGATTACATTTCTTTTTTTTCTTTAAAACACACACACATACACACAGACACACAGACACAGACACACACACACACACACACACACGCACACACACACATATATATATATATACATATATATACATATATATGTATATATATTTATATTTGTTGGCGGTGGTCTTGGCACTTGAACAATGGGCCTGTGAGCTGTGTCTCTGCTATTCTGCTCAAGCTAATGCTCTACCACTTAATCCACAGTGCCATTTCCACTTTTCTTTTAGTTAATTCGAGAAAAGAGTCTCTGGACTTTCCTACCTGGGCTGGCTTTGAACCTCAATCCTCATATCTCAGCATGAAGATATGTAATGTGTCTGTTCATCTATCTTTATAAGAATTCTTTAGTTAGGGGCTGGGGAGGTGGCTCAGTGGTAGAGCGCTTGCCTCACATGCATGAGGCCCTTGGTTTGATTCCTCAGCACCACTTAAGCAAAAAAGAAAAAAGCCGAAATTGTCGCGGTGACTCAAGTGGTAGAGTGCTAGCCTTGAGATGAAGAGCTGAGGGACAGAGCCCAGGGCCAGTGTTCAGGCGCCATGACCAGACCCCCCACCAAAACAAAAAGAAAAAGAATTCTTGAGATAAAAATCTGGGCTACAGCTTAGACGTTACCCTCACAAAAATGTTTGTAGTTTAAAAGTTGATACTCCTGGAGAAATAAAACCTAAGAATTTGAAGGAGTCTGGGAAGTTCAATGTGCATTCAGCCTGGGCATAACAAGCTTTGCAACAGTATATAAAATTAAGCAGTCCAAATCTGGATTGGAAGAATGGCTCAAGTGATGGAATACCAGTCATGAGCAAGATTGCTGAATAAGAGCTTGAGGCTTTTGCATATATACATACAAACATACACATACACCCAGAGGCACTTATATGTGCACACACAAATGAAACAACTCTCAGAATGTATAGAAAAGTTAGAAAACAATAAATATATGTCCTGAATAAGACTAGAATCAAGTGATAATTTTTAATATTAGAAAGTCCTCAAATGAACTTCCTTCAAATAAGTTTGAGACTATTACATTGGTAAGGATCAGAGATAGTAAGAGAGTCAATAATCATTAATAAAGGGATAGGATCCATGGAGGAATGAATCAGAGATCCCGCAGGGGCGTCTGAAAATGTTCATATCCTGTATCAAATGTTAGAACATCTTTGAAAATTGTAGATAAAGTCAAAGTAGTCATTCTGGTGTATAATATCACTGGAGAAGTTCAGAATTGGTAGTCTGTATCTAGATTAAATAAAGCAAGAAACTATTGCAGGACAATGTGATACAAGCCTAGAATTCTAGCACTGAGATTAAGACAGGAGATTAGAGAATGGAATTACATAGTTATACCTTCCCTGGACCAAGGTGTAAAATTTTGTCTTAGTAAAACAAAACAAACAAGAAAGGAATACGTAGTTGGACAGTTGGGCTAATTTTGTCATTATGTTTCGAGAAGTCAAATTTCCTGTTCAAATGCAACTCATACTTAATCCTCACTTGTGTTTTAAATTTTCTCTTCATTACAGAACATTCCTAGATGCAAAATGACTCATGATTCCCATCCAAAATTTGAAAAAGTAAGTTATCATCATTATATTGTATCCCAAAACAATGATGAAGAATTACAAAAGCTTAAGCCTGGAAAAATAGCAAAGTTCGTCGAATGTAGGATTTTGAAGATCTTGCTAAATTTGAATTTAGATTTAAAATAAATATTTTGGTTTTGTTTGTAATTTTATATTCTATAGGATTCTACAAAATTCTTTTTAAGTAGAGTGTTTAATTGACATTCACAAATGATTTTGCATTCTATGTGCCTAGAATATTCTTTCAAGAGAGTTATAATTAGAACTTAGTTAATAGATAATTCCAACAGTTCATGTATAAAATGATAATGTGAAGGTTGTAGACAGAGTTGTCAACAAATTGATGATATTAATTTATAAATTTAGAATAAGAGCAATTTTTGAAGTCTTTGGTATAACATGTTATGAAGAGAATAATCGTGTGACATCTTCTTTCTTCTACCTGTATGTAACACAGGAAGCAATTTCCTTAATTATTTGCTCCTGTATACACTGAGAAAAATGTTAGGTTAGGAGTTTGTTTTTATTTTTGTTTTTGTTTTATTGGTTTGTCCTAGGACTTTTAATCTGGGCCTAGACACTGCCTCTGTGTCTGTTTATGCTCAAGTCTCGTGCCCTACCACTTCAATCTCAGTGCCACTTGCGTCTGGCTTTTGCTGAGAAGTTTATTGAAGATAAGAATCTGGGGAATCTTCCTGCCTGGGTGGGCTTTCAAGTCTAATCTTCCAATTTTAGCATCCAGAATTTATATGATAGCTAAAAAAGTATAAATATAAATAATATTTGCAAGTGTTCCGATCTCAAGAATACCAGTGAGGGGAAAATGATGCAACCCAGTTTATTGTGGTGTTCTTACCAGAACATGTATGGCATCACATTAGCAGAGTTGTATTTTTTCATATTAGAGATAAGCTATTCATGATATGAATTAAGGGAAGTTTGAGGTGCACCCTAAAAGTTGGAAAATTTTGGGCTAGGATGACTCTATATCATAAATATTGGTATTGGTAGTCATAAAAATAATAGCTTATTGTGATAAACAATTGCTTACTCTTGAAGAATTAATTATTACCGATGCTACATAGTTTTATCCTTTACCAGAATGTGGTTATTTTTCTGTTGACTCTCAATCTGTAACACCCCATTGGAAAATGCATCTATTGCAGAATTACATAACATGCAAGCCAGTATTGTTTTGAATCTCTCAGGTATGGAATCTTCCGAATTTGAAAATGAGTAGTTACTAGTCATTGGAATGTTGACGAACACATATATTCTGTCTTCTTAACAACTTATTCGCTTTTACAAGTTATTGGTTTCCATAGAAGTAAACTGTTTCTGCTTTTAGTATGAGAAAGTACTATATTCTTTTTTCAAAATATTGGCAAGTATATTATGAAAATATTGTCTAGTCGGAGAGCATTAAAGTTGATGGTCCTCTAATTAAAAAGGGGTAATTAATTCAAATGAGACACCAAATAGTATGTGTACTATACCAATACAGTGAAATTTGATTTCATGCAGCTTATTTTTTAAATTTAATTTTATTGTCAAAGTGATGTACAGTGGGGTTACAGTAATTTTAAGCTAGTGAATACATAACTTGTCAAACTTGTTACCCCCTCCCGCATTTTCTTCAGTTTTCCTTCACCCCAATAGCCCTCACAAGTTGTAATGTACATTTCCAACATATTGTCTTCTGAGTATTGATATTGCATTGGTTTGCCTTTGTCATCTGTCTCACCATTTTGTTGTCCCTCTTCCCTTCCCTAATTAAGGTAAATATATACCCAATACACAGGCTACCAAAATCAAATACAGCAGGCAATAAAGCATAGGGGAAAAACCCAAAAGAAAATAGAAATCACATAGTACATTAAAAACAACAACCGCAAATAAAACTTCCTATTTCCATATCTTGGAGTTCATTTTGCTTAGCATCAGCTTATAAGGTTATGTATATGCGTAACAAAGAGACTGGAAAATAATAGTTTCATGGACACTATATCATGAAAACAACATGTTAACTGTTTTTGATGATAAAGGAGGAGTTAGGATTGATGAATTCACGGTTCCAATAAAGGAATTTCAAAAGAGTTTTAAAATTATGACAGGTGGGGCTGGGAAGGTGGCACAGTGGTTGAGCGCTTGCCTTGCATGCCTGAGGCCCTGGGTTCACTTGCTCAGCACCACATAAGCAAAAAGAAAAAAAGCCGGAAGTGGCGCTGTGGCTCAGGTGGTAGAGCGCTAGCCTTGTGCTGAAGAGCTGAGGGACAGCGCCCAGGCCCAGAGTTCACCCCACGACTGGACCCCCCAAAAAATTATGGCAGGTAAATTTTAATTTGTTCAAACTTTTTAACAACTTAGCCTATTATGAAAATTTAAAATTGCTTGGGAAAATAGGCTTTCATGCAAAGTAATCAATGGAGACTTAGCTGAGATGGAGCAAAGTGGGTGAAGATGGCTCATTTTCACACTAAACAAACAAACCTCAGAAACCATGCTATAAATCCTGTAGGTTGCCTTGAGAATTGTCCTTACCCAGGAAATCTACTCACTGTGTGAAACAAGGTTGTGGTAGAATTTAAATTCAACCTTCTTAAAAAAAAGACATCTTTAAGTCTTTCGCCCACTTATTTATTGGGCAGTTGTGAAAGACTTAAAGAGAAACTTCTCTGAAGAAGAAAGAAGGATGGCCAATAGACACATGAAGAAATGTTCAACATCCCCAGCCATAAAAGAAATGCAAATCAAAACAACATTGAGATATCACCTCACTCCAGTTAGAACGGCAAAAATCAAGAACTCTAACAACAACAGATGCTGGAGGGGATGTGGACACAAAGGAACCTTACTTCATTGTTGGTGGGAATGTAAACTTGTTCAACCACTTTGGAAAGCAGTATGGAGGTTCCTCAAAAGACTTCACATAGAACTCCCCTATGACCCAGCAATCCCACTTTGGGGCATTTACGCAAATGATTACAAACAAGACCACACTAAAGCTACCAGCACAACTATGTTTATTGCAGCATTATATACTATAGCTAAGATATGGAACCAACCCAGATGCCCCTCAGTAGATGAATGGATCAAGAAAATGTGGTATATATACACAATGGAATTGTATGCCTCCATCAGAAAGAATGACATTGCCCCATTTGTTAGGAAATGGAAAAACTTGGAAAAAATTATATTAAGTGAAGTAAGCCAGGCCCAAAGAAACATAGGTCCCATGGTTTCCCTTATTTGCAATATCTAGTATATGTATGAGTCAAGAGGAAAAGGTCAGATAATGTGATGTCAGGAAAATGAACCCTTAGATATGTATTTTAATGTTTTTTTCTTTCATGCATGTGTTTCTAATGCATTTATAAGATTATCTCTTTGTTTCTTTGTATGTCCCTCCCCCACAGTATAACCCCTGCTTTCACTATATTTGATGTCAGTATAACTTGTGGAAGAGATGGGGAAAAACCAGTTGTTTGAGGATACAGGTGGACGTGTTGCAACAATGAGAAGTACAAGTTGTCATGTCCAAAATGAGCTTTACAAGGTCGGTGTGGGGGGGGGGAGGGTAAGGGGGGGTAAGGAGAAGGATTGGGATTTGGGGGGAGGGGGGAGGCTAGGAAGGGATGTGAAGGGTATACAAAGGAGGAGGCTGCAATGCTTGATAAGAAATGTACGCATTATCCTGCCCATGTAATTGTAACCCCTCTGTACAGTATGTTCACAAATAAAATAAAATTAAATTAAATTAAAAAAAGACATCAAAATTTGTGAATTGACTTTAATTAGCAAACAATAATTCTCTGAAAAAGATAATTTGGGTCAATATATTTAGGGAGAAAGTGTCTTCAACAATTAAAGTAGTTATTGGGTTTACACTTTTCAGTTTGTAATACTTTCTACAATGTCTTTGCATGTGAAGCACTGAACTACAGAAAAAAACCTGATTGGATACTTGAAACCAATGATTTCACATTTCTTAGTAGCTCATATATATAATATCCTTATTAACATGAGATAGTGAAGACTTCCCTTATTACATAAGCCAAAAAGTTTTGGGATCAGAAAATAATTGAGCAAATTGAAAAGGCAAGAAAACGGGTTCTTAGAGGCCCTAGCTAAGCATATTAGCTTCATCAGTGGAGGGAGGCCAAAATTTTGATATATTGTCTTAATATTTTTGCTACCTAAAGTGATTTTACAGAGCCTATTTAGCTCACTACAATTTAGAACGGATTGAATGAAGACATGAAAATAAATTCCACATCCAAATATAAGACTTTTAAAAGAGAAACCATGAAGATGTAGCAGTGGGGAAGGACTTATAGTCCTTCACCTTCAATAGACTTGAAGCCAAGAATCTGTGATTAGTTGGAAATCAGGCAAGAGCTAAGAGGAGGACAGAGCAATAGGACATAAGAGCACTGTCCTTTTGTAACAGACACTGTCATCCAAGGTATAGATGATTTAACTCTATTCTTTTCCATACATCCTTCTGAGCAAATGCAAGACCGAGAGAAAGATGATCTATTGAAATAATTTTGGAAAGAATAACTTCACTGATCCTGATATGGTATCTAGGGAGAAATCTAAAGAGAGAAGATAAAAGTGAAGTATTCTTCGGTTTCCTCTAAGCATCTTGTTAGCAAATTACATCTTTGAGGTTAGAAGGATTGAACCAAAAAGTGGTGGAGTTCCTATTTTTGAGGGCACTTTAGACACAAGAAGACTTTTAAGGTAAAAGAAAAAAGAAAAAAAGTAAAGCTAAATATTTGTGATCACAGCTTCTTGGACTGGTATTTTGGAGACAAAGTTTTACAATAGAGATTGTCCTCATTAACATTGATGCTGAGTTTCCGTGGCACCCAAATGAAAGGGGAAAGTTTAATAGACTCACTTGGACAAGTAAACAGCATGATAGAAAAAAATGGCAAATAATATTTATCAAATTACTTTGAACAATTACTTTGCCAGAACGAAGAAGGAAAAAATATAATTAAAAATCACTTGACTTAAAATTATGAATAAAAGTAGTCAAGAGAAATGAGAGAAAACATAGAGGACTGTTTTCTCTCCAGTGGAGTAATGGGTTCTTGATATTGTTTCTTCCATTCTGTCTTCACAAGCTATCAAGTGTGGCTCAGGACTGGAGTATCCAGTTCAGGCCAAGAGAATTCGCAAAAGAAAATATTTGCAGCAGATGTAGGTCATTTATAACCTTAGACAATCTATTTAAATCTGTTAAAAATTCTCCTCTACCCTAAACTGCCTACTTTTAACAGCTTTGTATGCTTTTCCCAAGATTGTCCTTCATTAACTATTTAAAATTTTGAGAGGTCATAATCATACTTTATAGAGATTGCTGTTTGGTTGTGCTTTTTGTGTGTTTTTGTTTTTTGTTGTGTTTTTTCACTGAATTTCAAAAGGTTGTGCAAGTGTGTTACAATTAAAGATGTCCATCTAATTGTCCAATGTTCCGGGATCAGAGTCACTCCTTCTATCATTCTCAACCAACCCCTTCTACAAGATTTATTTCCGATTTACCACGTCCTTTCTCACATGTGCACATTGAGTATTCTAGCTGTACTTGCTCCTTGTTCCATTTTCATTCATTCTATGTCTTTACTATTATTCCTCTCTTGTTTCAACTTCCTGATAGTCATTCTGTTAAACTGTCTGCTAGTACTTTGAAAGGTTTATATACATTCCATGGAGTTTATATCCTGCATATACTTGAACTGATGTCAGCTTATATTTCCATAATTCATTCATCTGAAGTAACAATTTGTAAAAGTGGAGACATGAAGCACCTAGACATGATTTTATTCCCCTCCATTTGGAAAATTAATCTGTAGTCAACAAGAAAGTTTAAAAATGGCTTAGAATGTATTCCTAACTACAAGTTTTGTAAATGGTGTTGTACAATGGTTTGTGATTATTTTATTTTACATGGGATAATATTTTCTACTACCTATAAGTTTTGGAAAATGAAGAAAATGAAAATTTACTACTGCAGAGGAATATGATAGAAATAGAAGACATATTTTATGTTTGTCAAATCTCTGATGAGTACCCATATTAAGACTTAAAGTCATATTTCTTATTATGTTAGACACATAGGGAAAACATAAAACACCATATGATAAGGCAACTATTCATGACTTTTTTAAATGTACTTATTATATGATGAAATTTACTTTGCTAGCTAATATTTTGGTTTGAAATATGCGAGGCTGATGTATTTAACAAATTTTCGAAGTCACCTACTGAAAAACACAAATGGTGGGGGGTAGTATTTCTACACTTTAATGAATGGTTGAACCTGTTTGGCCTTAGTGCTGGGTAAATAAATCAACTCTATTATAACTTGCTCCCTACACTTGAAAAACTTGTAACGTCACTAAATATTATCTACTTGTAAAGTGTTATTTTGGCAAATGTGATTTTAAAAAGTTTATTTGAAAAGGCATATACTTTCAGGAGATTAAATGTAGGTTATCATTTGTTTGAGAATGACAACATTTTTATACTACAGAACCAAGTTTTACTGAAGTACCAGTGTTTTGAAGCACTAAGGATCTTCTCAATTAATGTTTTTCTGAATTATATTTGACTTCTATGTCAAGTTTTCCTAGTCTTTGTAGACCAATTATGGATCTATCATTCCAGGAACTATTTTTTGGCCTGATGATGCTGGACTGAAATCATTCATTAATCATTAGGAGAGGGGTATTACAAATAATCTTGTGACATTTGTGGTCTTGTTCACTCACATGGGATGGTCATCTGAATATTGAAAGTTTGAATTACTGTATTTTCACATTTTGTGATTTCATCTTGCATTTTAAGTTGCTTTGCATTTCTCAATTGCTTACTGCTAATTCCTGCATTTCAAGGAATTGGGGCCCTGAAATATAGGAAATGAGAAATTGAGATGAGTCTTCAATTACTTTCTGTTGGCATGTTGCATGGGCCTAGGTAAGAACTCTTGCCCTAGTTATCTGATGATGCAGATAACTGGGACCTGGCATCCTAGGACCCGTGGATCCTGTAGAAGAAAAATACCTTTTAGGTACCATATCAACAAAATTTGGGTATAATCAGTAGGAATGCTTCAGAAATATGGAGAAAAACAGTTTGGGATCAGCAAGTTAAAAAAATAGAGCAGCAGAGTAAAATCCCTTATAGATTGGAGGAAAACAACATTTTTTTTAACATGTGAATTCAGAAACCAAGAACACTTAGAAGGTATCACAGTTTATACCGAAAATATTGTTTTGATACTTTTTATATTTTAATATATATTCTAATCCTGATTATTTATATTCCAATCTATTTATTGGAATAAATATCAAGTAATTTGTCAAATTATCAATTAATTCCAGTAAGATTCACTGTGTGAAATATAAAATCAGCACATATAAATATAAAATATATAAGTATATATAATATAAGAAAATGTTTTACATTGTTCTGTTGTGGTTAAGGTAACAAAGGCAACTGTTTTAAAATATATTTCCATTACCTCTACCTCAGTGTTTGGTAGAATTAGACCTAAAGCTTTACCATTTGGACATGTACAGCCTAGAAGCAAGAGGAAACACTGTGATTAAAACATTACCAATTTAAGGCCTAATAATGAGAAGAAACATATGGACTTCTCCTGGAGCTATGAAATATATTTGGTGATAGAAAATCAGTGGTGTAAGTTCCTGCCTGGTTGGATCTTAGACAGGCCAGGACACTAGGTAATCGTGCATATGAAAATTTTTTCACCTTCTTGGCTTTAGCTACTTTTGAAATGGTAGGGATAATAAATAATTATATTTTGACTAAAATACGTTCTAGTCTGAACAGTTCTGTCTGAACTGTTCATCTCTCTATGATCCCTTATAACTAAGATTAGTTTTGCTCCAGTAAGACAAGCTATGCTGTCAGAGTAAGATATTCTGGTTGTTCTGTTCCTACATGGAAGAAGGGTAATGGGTCAGGCAGACATTTGTGCCAGTAAGACCTCATTTGTGACATTTTTAAGCTGGAGAATTTTAGAAGTAGCTCTTAAGCAAGGCTTACTTTGAATCCATTAGCTCCACAAAGCTAAATCAGTTGATAAGTAAGTACTTGAAAAGCCATCACCTTTGGACCTAGCTATAAAGGCTTCAAAGTATGATCAAATTTCAAATGAAAAAGACTTAAAATAGTTATTGACAAACATTGCAAATGTGAACAATTGAACAAAAAATAACAAGAAATTTAGGTAACAATAAGGTTTCCTTGTTACAAATAGGCAACCAAGGATATATGCCTGTCTTAAGATTGCATCATTAACTACTTAAATTTACAGGATACTACATGCTTCAGCAGCACGTCTACCCGAATTACAATGCTCTTGTGCAAGAGCCATGTTAATGATATGAAAATTTGTGAAGTATTCCATATTTTTCATTCTTCGAATGCAAGAAATGAAAAACAGTTATTAAAAAGTTGATTACAAATATACAAGTGTAATAATACATGTAATTCATAGAAAAAAAGTTAGTTTGACATCAATATATTCAATCTTCACCTTTTCAGAAAGGCCTTTACATAGCATAACTTTTATAAAACTTTTGAAATAAGATAACATTGTCATTTTATTCCAAAGAAATAAAATTCCATAAGGACCTAGGAATTAAAGGAATCTTTAACTGTTTCTATATCGAATGCAATCTGAAAGGACACGTTTAATAAGAACCTATATATTATAAAACAATGTCGAATTCAAAGTATTATATCAAGGAGAAAATGAAACAGATTATGGATATTATACAAACAGAATACTAAATATTTTAAAATACACTTTTTTCAGACAAGCATCAGAAATATCTTTAGTTTCTGTACTACTCATTTCAACAGATAAGTTAAAATTATTTCTTATTAAAAAATAAAAAACTCTACAGAAATCATTAGTATACAAACAACTCGAATATATTTTGACATCAAACTCAGGCAATTCACTTGGAACAATACCATGCAATCCATGAATTTTTAAAGTAAGATATTGTTGTTGCTTTGTATTGTTAAAATATTTTGTATGGACACATAGGATGGACTGGCAATTTTGAAATTTAAGAAACTTAACCAAACCATTAGGACTTTAGAGAACAATTTGTACAGCCTTCCAGAACTTCAAAGAAGTAGTGATACATACTTATTCTTTTGGCAATATCAAATGCAGTTTCTTCCAAGTTGTGCTTCAGACCTGGTTTGATATAATGGTTCAAGAGAAAGAGATCTAGTATAACTTTGCTGTTTCTATTCCCAGCAGCAAGATGCAAGGGGGTCAAGAGGCCTTTAGTTTGTCCATTGGTATCTGCATCATGATGAAATAAAGAAACCACTCTAGTATTATTCCATGTATAAGTACTGTGCAGGGGTGTCCAGCCATTGACAATTATTACATTAATATCTACCTGGAGCCACCAACTCATGGACAATGTCTAAGTGTCCACTGTAGGCTTCTCGATGAAGAGGGATATACTCATTGTTATCCCTAGTATTCACATGAGTGGCCTTTTTGGAAAGTTGTCTCTGCACTGTAGTAAGGCGATTATTTTCAGCAGACCAAAGAAGAAATTTGATTGAATCCTTCTCCATTTTTTCTTGCAATTGATACCATTTCTCACTTTTTTTTCTTGTTCCTCATCTTCATCGAATTGCCTAGCCAGAAACTTTGAGTGCCAGTGAGAATGAGGTGTCCATGTATTTCCCCAATAGTTCACATTGGATGAACTGGTCAAAAATTCCGGTGAATTTTCTGCATCTGTTTGTTTCACTATTATTTATTTTCTTTTTTATCCTTTTTACTATTCTAAATTATTCTAACTGGAGAGTCGGGAATTGGTAGAGAGCAGAGGAAAGATTTTCCTCCGTATTCAAAGGTACAGACTGAAAATGAGGACCAGTGGTGTCTTCATGTGCAGCTTATTCTAGGAATGAGAAAATAGGAAATAAAACCTTCTATGTAAATTAGTTGGGAAATGGCAGAGCTGAAAGTGAAATGATGCAACCAAAAATATAAAAGCAAAATAAATTAGGATAATTATGGAGCAATCATATTACC
Source organism: Dipodomys spectabilis (assembly GCF_019054845.1). Classification (NCBI taxonomy): domain Eukaryota; kingdom Metazoa; phylum Chordata; class Mammalia; order Rodentia; family Heteromyidae; genus Dipodomys; species Dipodomys spectabilis. Next base: position 1,595,106 of record NW_024870718.1, on the reverse strand, counting down.
TATGTGAACCATGAAAGGGAGAGAAGAAGAGAGAGACAGATGTGCAATGATCTAGCTAGCCACAAAATACATCCCTCTGATGAATTTATAGAGCAAACAATTTTATTTTTTAAAAGAGATGGAAATAAAATTTAAGATCAGATGTCTCCATTGTTTTTAATTATATTTTTATTATCTTAAATACTTGGACAATGGAATTTCCATTCAACAAATCAGTTTTTTTTTTAAGTATAATGGATCTTTATATAACTTTTCCACACCCTTCCAAACCTCACCCCACCTTAATTTTTCCTAGTTTCATACAATGTACATTGAATATTATACTTTCCCTCTCTTCCTCCATAACTCTCTTTATTCCTTCCTTTTGACTTCCCCTCACATCTTCCAAGTGATAGTTTCCTGATATATATTTTGTTGGATTAAAAGTTCACTTTTATAAGAAATTACACCTTTGAAATACTCTGCCGCAAATAGCATGCTTTGGTTAATATTTTTGTGTAAACTTGTAATAAAGTTCTAGCTTCCAAATATGAGACAGAACATGGGTCCTTTGTGTATCTGGTTCTGACTTAGTTTAATTGATATAGTTTTAGATCTATCCATTTTGTTGCAAATGATGTAACAGTCTTCATAATGGATGGATGCAATCTAATTTTGTATAGGTGCCACACTTTCTCCAACCATCACTCCTCCAAAGAGCATCTGGGCTGTTTCTGTAACTTGGTGAATATTGCAACAGTGAACATTGTTTTTAAAGTGATTTTACTGTAACTTTTTGAAAGAATTCATCACTGCCTTTATGGGAGCAATCCTCTAGCCAGTTTTCCAGAATAAGCACATCCCTCCCTTCACCTTCATCACAATGTATTGCAAGTCTTTAGAAACACAATTCCTCTTACAGGTCTCAATAAGCTAAAACCACACTGTGCCCATATTCTTTCAATACATTATTTCATAAATGTTCATATAATTTAGTGAGAACCTTCTATGTACTTTCCTAATGTGGAAATGAGGGACATGACAGAGTAAAAGTAAGAAATATGCAATTTAATTAGGTATTATCACATTTAAAATCATTTTCAGCTCTAATTCATAGCCTCACATAATATTATTTTAATCTTTATTTGATTACTTCAACTAACCCGTAAATTATAACAAGTGAGTTAAAAGCAAAGACAAAAAGTGTGGCTTGATTTTGACACTCGTGTGTGAGGTTGCACAATATGGGCAAATAAATTGATAGGAATTAATACCTCTTATCCATTTTGTTAACGTAGAGATGGTTTTCCCAAACTTATTCTCGCAATTCGTATTCCATTCAGCAACAAGAAACATGTGATAATTTCCTTTGTTTTGCTCCTTATTAACTTTTGTTTCCATTTTATTTTATAATGGATGGTTTTATAAATCTACTGTAGATACAAAAATATGTTAAAATATTTCTATCCATATGCATTGATATATATATATATATATATATATATACACACACATATATTACACAGGTTATAATGATAATGAATAACTTCAGTAACTGTACAATTTACTAAATTATTATACTATCGGCGGCTATTGCCTGGCATCCTGGTTGCTCGGGAGGCTGAGATCTGACAATCATGTTTTGAAACCATCCTGGACAGGAATTTCCAGGAGCCTCTTATCACCAAACAACCAACAGAAAATCAGAATTGGAACTGTGGCTCAAAGTAGTAGAGTGGTAGCCTTGAGAGAACAATCTCAGGGACATCATCCAGGCTCGTAATTCAAGAAAAACAATCTACGCAAATAAAATCTATTCAATTTACACTTGTGTAAGTAAAATATTTCCATCACTCAAATGCACAACCATGCTCATTTGCAAGGTAACTCTGTTTTGTCTAAAGTACCCCAAAACATTTTCACTTAAGTTGAAAGCTTTGCACCATGGGTTCATTCTCTCTCATGCATTTTTCCATTCAAATACTCAAATCTCAAAATTATTCAATTATTTAAAATCATAGCTTTTTACTTTAATACCCATAATATTAAAGTTTGAATTGAGTGTCTTGTGCCCCCTAAATGGGTGTTCTTATCACTTTGTCATGTCTCCAGCCCTAAATTATCCTGATTATCTTTCAGATCCTTGTGTATGATCTTGGGCTCAGTCCACGTTATGTTATTCTTCCTGGAATTTAGAATAACAGGTGCATGGCATTGTGTATATATCTTTCTGTCCAGTCTGGGCTTTAACCTCTATCCTCACAAGAGTAGACTCCCATGTAGTCAGGATTTTCATAAGCTTGTCATAGCTGATGTTTTTTTAAGTCTTTTATTTCCTGCAAGTTCTTGAGTAATGAATTAATTTGTTTCCTTGGGTTGTTTTATTTCATTTGAATGTATGTGTTGAGTTGTTCCTCACTTTTCCCTTTGTTTCTTTCAATCAAGTTCTTACCTAAAGTTCTGAGAAACCAATTCTTATTTTTCACGATAGTCAATGTGAACATGCTGCATTCCAAAGCAATTTCAGTAATATTTAAACACCTTCATATCTATGAATGGTATATAAATGATAAGTGCTGTGAAGGGTCTTTTTATTTTCACAGCAGTCTTTGTCATACACAGACAGACCATGAAACGTATGAAGATAATAAAACTACAGATGCTAGCAAGGAGAAGGAAAACCTATTATTAATTGTTTGACAGAGGCTTCCCTTCTAGTGAAAGAAATACGTTGCTTGATGCAGGATTTCACAAAATTACATTGCTTGGAGGAAACTAAATAATCATCTAATTCTACAGAATTGAGGGAGATGAATCGACCTTCTGAATAATTTACATTTGGGTCAAATAAAAGCCTGCTTCCAAAAAGAGAGTTGACTTTAGAGAAACAAGATGAGTTGTATGTAAAGAGGTTCTTAGCTGATTTTGTTAATTTGTAAACTAATACTGGGAAATAGATTACAGCAAGGTAAAAAAAAAAAAAGAACTTCGCATTGAAATACTCATTTGTGTGTGTATGTGTGTGTTTGTGTGTGTGTGTGAGAGAGAGAGAGTGTGTGTGTGTGTACACATGCACGCATATACACACAGGGGCATGTGCAAGTGCTCATTCATTCATTCATCATTCCTGAGGCTTGATAGTGCCTAGGCACTCTCCCTAAGCTTCTGTCACCGAGGATAGTGGTTTAACACTTGAGCCATTGTTCCACTTCTGTTTTTTTGAGATAATCGCATTTATTTTCAAGATTGGACTGGCTTTGAATAGTGGTCTTCATATCTCAGCCTCCTGAGTAGCCAGCTAAGCTTATTCAGCCTCTAAGTAGCTAGTTAACATTGGGCCTGTCCTCTATGCTTCAATGCTCTTTTATTCATTCTTGTCCTGAGGTGTTCACATGCCTAAGTAATATATATGTCTAGTTGCTTTAAAAAAATACTCTTACTGCTTGGCAGTAGGGGCTTCTATCTGAACTAACTATTGAGGAGGCTTGAGAACAGAACCCAGGCCAAAAGTTTAGTGGACTTCCTTCTCAATCTATAGCTAGCTGCATTGTATTATTTCCACCATCCTGCACTATTTACAGGTTAAGATTGGAAGGACTGCAGAATCCAGGCCAGCCAAGGTAGGAATCTAGACAAGTTGGTTTGCAACTCTTATGCCATTGGTAATGAGAAGGCTAAAAATACAGATCAGGTGCTTGTTCTTGTGGAAAGGGAACCCCTATCCTAAAATTAACCAGTCTAACAAAAACAATACCCCAAGTTGAACACAATTTCTCACAACCAAAATAAGTATATACATTAACATCCAAAACTTACTACAATCTGCTCTTTGTTCTAATATCAGCTTCATCTGATTATCATATGATGTGAAAGAATCGTTTCTTCATTAAACTTATTATATATTTAAAAAGACCTAGAAAATTCTTTCTCACTTATTAAGTGCAAACGAATGGCAAATTGCCTCATTTCTTACATACTTAACTACCACTATAAATTCATCTTATGATTATTATAAATAGTAATATATTCTGATTTATTACTTTAGTTTGTAACAGTTTTTAATCTTTTAGCTTCTCCTCTGAAGTTGAAATATTTAAATACTATTATCAAATTATATTACTTGGGTACTTAGGGCAGTTTTCTAAAAAGTTTTTAACCAATGGCTTCTAGTAATTCTGTTTTTTTTGGGGGGGGGGCTGTCTGGTCCTGGAACCTGAACTCTGGGCCTGGGCGCTGTCCCTCAAGGCTACCTCAAGGCTAGCACTCAACCACTTGAGCCACAGCGCCACTTCTGGCTTTTTTTTCTGTTTATGTGATTCTGAGGAATCAAACCCAGGGCCTCAAGCATGCAAGGCAAGCGCTCTACCAGTTAACCAACTTCCTAGCTCTCTACAAATTCTTAATTGGTATATTATTTAGTTTATTTTTAATTTCAATTTAATTTTATGGTAAAAGTAATGTACAGAGGGGATACAGTTACTTAAGTAAGGTAATGACTACATTTATTATGGAAGGAACATTGTTATCTTTTCCATTGATTTTTTTGAACACACAAAAAAAAAACTACTGATGTTTCTCCTGTTGTTATTGACCAATGGATACTTTTCTTTCTTTGTTCATGCATTTTTTATTATAAAATTGATATACAGAGGGTTTACCGTTACTTAAGTCAACTAAAGAATACACTTTATTTTCTAAATTTCAAATTTTGAACTTCTTTTGTTTTGTTTCTTTAGTGTAATTCTTTTTTCAAAGTTGTAGATTAGTTAATTTAGTTTTGCATAATTATAACACATGTAAATTATTCAGATATATATTTTACTTTCAAAATAGTTAACATGTGAATATGTAAAAAATTATTTTCTTAAATTTTATATGGTTGGTGAATTTAAATAATTTTATTTTGTTATAGTCCTAAACATATTTGTCCATGTAACAAATGCTGTATTTTCAAGAAGCACATACTTTATTAAAAAGGCCTTATTACCTGGTCACTTTTTGGAAATATTTGTACTTGAATTAAAAAAAATGTTTGAGCTGGGCATAGCAATTTGTGGTTTCAAATTTCTAACTATGGTGGGAAGTGTAAATAGGGTTTGTGATTCGGGAGAGATTGAGGAATTATGAGACCTTATCATAAAATTTCCAGAGTGAAATGATTAGAGATATAGCTATCCCTAGCAAGATATAGAGCACTTGGTTATCATCTTCTAAATCTTGAGTTAAAACACCAGTAACATCAATCTTTTGTCAAACTAAAAGGACAAATATTTCAAAATGATTATTATTTAAAACTTGTTTGTAAAGTTCTCATGTCTTTTATTTCTTAATTTTCAATTTACTCTATCTATAAGAATCCAAGTATCTTGTGACTATTTTATTTCTACTAAACTTTTAAATAGTATGAGCAATACTATGATTTCATATATTAAAATACTTTTACTATTTGTGATAATGTCCTTTGTTTAATATAATAACAATATTCCAAATGTGTGTATGTGGTGTGCATGTGTGTTTATGTGAATTTTGTGTGTGTGTGCTTTGTGTTTACTTTGCAATGCTTGGGAGATCACACAATTGCTTCACATATGTTAGGCCAATGTTTTACCACTGAGCTATTCTATCAAGTTATAATACAAATTGTATTATAAATTATGACTTTTAAATTTTCATTCCTAGTATGTTTTTTCAAAATTGTATATAAAATGTGATCCATCTTCTATGCACATTAGCAATTGTTATTGTTATCTTTCTCTTATTTCTTTGAAAATGAATTATATTACTATTACAATTTCTTTACATTGTAACAGCTTTATACAATGCTTTATTTTCTATTTTATTTTTCCCATGTTATCTGACTTTCAGTCCACACTATCAGGTGGATTAAAAAGAAACTAGATTCAGGACACTTTATTTTTCTCCTTGTCTTCTCTGAAGTCTTTCTGTTTTTTTGAAACAATACCAATGACATACAGCTCCTATGTGGTCCCCCTCTCGCTCTCTTCTGCAGTATAGCTCAAGTCGTTATCATTCAGCTTTATTACGCTGTACTGTTATCTAAATCTTATCTCATTCCTTAATTAATTTTAGTTGCATTGAGCAGTCTCTAAAGACATTTTCTATATATAATTTCAGGGGTGTGTATTTTCACAAGGTGTGAAATATGATTGACTGAAATATTTAGATATCTCTAGAATATTGGTCCACCTGCTCAATAATCTCGTATGTAAATTCAAGGAATACAGGTCAGTCAGAGCAATCTTGTAAAATGGTGTAGCTTGAGCCTTCATACTAGATTGAATAGTATTACCATGTTTAGTAGTGAAGACAACATAGTTCAACTATAAGAACAGACACAGAGAATAAGGTAACAGATTTGTCAAAAATAAATTCTTAGTTTTATGGTCCACAGATTTTGAAAAGGATGTTATGATTTTATGAAATAAAAACAGAATCTTAAATGGTTGTATTGCCACTATTGCCTCTCTAGATTTAAAGAACGATCTTAGACTACAACCTCAATCCTTTGTTTTTTTGTTTGTATGTCAGTCATGGGGTTTGAACTCTGGGCTTTTGCGCTATCCATGTGCTCTTCAGCTCAAGGTGAGCACTCTACCGCTTGAGCAACATCAAAACTTCCAGTTTTGTAGTGGTTTATTGGAGATAAGTGACTCATGGACTTTCTTGCCCGGGCTGGCTTTAAACCACGATCCTCAGATCTCAGCTTCCCGAGTAGTTGGGATTACAGGCGTGAGCCACCCGCACCTGGCCTACCTCAAACCTTATAAAGAATGACTATCAAACTAAATGTGAGATGTAAAAACCTATAAAACCTAAATGTAAAAATTCATGACATTGATCAGTAAAGGTTTCTAAAAATTTGACATGGAAAATATTACTGGCTAAAGAAAAGCAAGAACTGGATTATATCAAGTGATAACCTTTCATAATTCAAGGGACACTATAACAGAAATGAAAACATATCCAACAGAGGGCACGTATTTGTTAATGCTACAGTGTTAATGCTACAATGATTCTGAAACTTAAGTATTTTTATATCTTCTAATCTATATAAATTTTTCCTGAATAGGATATTTCTTTAAATAACATATGTAAATCAATAGCTAATAGGAGGAGCATATGAATTAAGCTCCTTTTTAGTGTCTAAGAAATAATAAAAAGAAAACTCACTAGTATGACCATAATATAAAAAGAGGAGGCAAAATATAGTAATGCATTTGTGGAGAAATTGATATATTTCTCATTGTGATCGATTTGTATAATACTGCAGTCATTTTAGCAAACAAGTTTTCAAGCCTTCAAAAGGTGAAAAAGAATTGTATAGGATCCACGCATTACACTTCTATGAATGTATTAAACAGAAGTAAAAAAACATTTTTGGACAGAGAATGTAGTTAATTGACAGTGAACTTGTATAGTATGTGTGAGACCCTGGACATGATCCCCCAAATATAGAGGATGTATGCTGGGCAAATTCCGGTAACTGAATTTTATATCTATTTTAATGTCTGTTCTAAAATTTACAGCATTTCTATTTGAAGAAATTCAAGTTTGTGAAAACTAGGCTTTGAAAACCTATGAAGGTACAATTTACTTCCAAAGCACTAAAATGTATACAATAAAAGGTGATAATATATTGTAAGTGAATTACATGTCAGGAAAAAAAAACTATTGTTAAAACTTCTTCACACAATGCAGAATAGCTAAAAAGATGTTTTTGGTGTTGGCTAAAAACTCTTTCTAAACTACTGCATTTAAAACAAAGATGTGGGGCTGGGAACGTGGCTCAGTGGTACAGCCCTTGCCTTGCATGCTCAAGGCCCTGGGTTCGATTCCTCACTACCACATAAGCAAAACAAAAAAAGCCGGAAGTGGGGCTGTGGCTCAAGTGGTAGAGCGCTACCCTGGAGCTGAAGAGCTCAAGTGCCCAGGCCCAGAGTTCAGGCCCCACGACCAGACCCAAAAAAAAAAACAAAACCAAAAAACAAATATGTGATTTCTGTTTATTTTGAAGGTATTTTGTCCGTTTGAATTTATACAGATAACATAATCCAAAAGTATATGTGATAACTGGAATACCTATACCTAGGAATTATGCATCACTTCTAAGTAATTTATTTTTATTTTTATTTTTATTTTTATTTTTTTATTGTGAAAATACTGTACAGAGGGGTTACAATTACATGGACAATTTAATGAGTATATTTCTTATCAAGCATTGTAGCGTCCTCCTTTGTTTCCCCTTCCCATTCCTTCCCATCCTCCCCCGCCGCGCCACCCAATCCTCCTCCCTACACCCCCCACCAAAGTTGTAAAGTTCATTTTTTGACATAAGGACTTGTATATCTCATTGTTGCAATGGGTCCACCTGTATCCCTATTTCTTTCCCATGGTTTCCCTTATTTGCAATATTTAGTATATGTCTGAGTCAAGCAGAAAGTTCAGATAAGGTGATGTTAAGGAAATTAACCCTAAGATATGTATTCAAATGTTTTTTTTCTTTCATGCAATTGTTTCTAAAACATTTATAAGATTATTTCTTTGTTGTTTTGTATGTCCCTCCCCCACAGTATAACCCCTGCTTTCACTGTATTTGATGTCCGTATAATTTGTAGAGGGGAAGGAGAAAAACTTCTAAGCAATTGAGAAACTTTTCTGGAAGAAACTTTTAGGAAATGACAGAAGACATCTATGCATCTGCATTTTATGAAAGTCATATGTTACTTGCTCAATCAAATGGCTTATCTCTACCTTACTAGGAAAAACGTATTATCAAGATAAGAGCCAAAAGCAGTGAAAAGAACAAAATACACAATCATCTTGATTTATTTGTGAAAGTAACAAATGAAATAAAACAATTCCACTCAAGCGACTCCAATATTAGTATATGTGAAGATGTTCCTGAATGCCAATATCCATTAAATTTTTGGAATTTTAATTTCTACTAACATATGAAAACTAGAAGAAGAAAACAAACATAGACTTAGAGTGAACCAGCCTTGAAATCATTTTCTTAATTGTTTTGAAATTACAAAAGAATTGAGACTCCTTTGCTTTGGAAACCATTTAAAAATATTTATCAAATGATAATTCAAATACCAAGCAAGAGTAATTTTATATAATCATTATAAATATCATTTTATTACTTTTGTAAAATAGAATTAAAAAAACCAGTCCCAATATATGACCTACCTATCAATATTATTAACTTGTAATCATTACCTAAATATCTTAAACAATCTAAATAGTCATGTCTTTAACATAGACTTAAATATTCTATACTTTTTTACTTAACATTTTTCAGTGGTATGTATTCACGTTTCTAAGAAATATTCACAGCAGTTAAAAGATGCTTTTGTGAAATTAATGTGATACAATTGTTGTTGTGGATGTTGTTTGCAAGGCCTGGGCATTGTCCCTAAAGCCTTTTTATTGTCAAAGACAACACTCTATAACTTGAGGAAAAGAGCTAATTCCTGTTTTTAGTGGTTAATTGGAGATAAGAATATAACAAGTACTGTTCGGTCTGGGCTAATTTCGAAAACAATTCTAAGATTTCAGCACACAGAATAACTCGTATTATAAGGGTGAGTTACCGGCACTTGGTTTCATGAAGTTATTTATTAATTATAATTATGTTTTAAGATGTTTGTTTCACTATGATGTATATCATTCTGCAAATAAATTTAAATATATGTATATATTTCTGATGACAAATAATCTCTAAAAATGAACTAGTCTACACATAACATATATATATATATATATATATATGACAGACTCCCTCTAAAACATTTATGTTAGTATTTTTACCTTTTTCATTTCAAAGATATACAGTCTATTTTTCTAAAAGTTTCCTAGAATAAAATAACTAATATTTCAATATAAAGTAGAGTTTATTACTTTCAAGGGAATTTTAGGTATACACATGATATTGTAGTTACATTTACAGTATATTACTTGAAAAGGTTCTGCCCAAACTCTTAAATATTTGTTTGTAGTTAAGGAGAGAGAGGAAGTTAATTAATACTGATTAGGAATTTGCAATGCTTCAAAAAATCTATTCCATAATTTGTTATAAGCACACAGTCAAGTTACCTGATATGGTTTAGTTTTTTGTTTATTTATTCAAAATTTCAATATGGATCCATGCACAGTGGTAACATTAAAATTATTAATCAATAGACAAATAATAGTAAAATCATAGACACATATCCGACGTTCAATAATTAGCACTTATGATGCTAATAATAATTTGGATGGAGTGTAGCCTAACAATGACGATGTTGTGATTGAAAAGGAAAAAAAAAAACTTTAATTATCTTTGAAGCTAAATTTCCCACATTGAGTGCATAGTTATAAACAGCGTTGGATGACATACAATAACAAGAGGAAGGCTGGGAAGGTGGCTCAGTGGCAGAGTGTTGGCCTTGCCTACATGAGGCTCTGGGTTTGATTCCTCAGCACCACATAAGCAGAAAAGGCGGGAAGTGGCACTGTGGCTCAAGTGGTAGTGTACATTGAGCTGAAGAGCTGAGGGACAGTGCCAGGCCCAGAGTCCAGGCTCCATGATGAACCAAAAAAAAAAAAAAACCAGAATAAAAAGAGGAGAGTTTCAATATCAAGAAATACAATCACATAAACAGGTAGAGACAGTAAAAACCCTAATGTTATGCCAGCAGTCTTTCTAATGTATACTCACTGTTCTTGGTGATATTATTTTCTTATAAATAAAATCTATTATTTCCATATTTTGATGGACTAAGATGTAGGTTTCAACTTAATGTGATTAGTTCAAATAACTTTCTCATATAGACACTACTCAATAACCAATGTTTCCAATGATATATTAAGAGTATGTTCTTCATTACAGCTGTAAATACATGACACAATATACATAATACCACTTACTTATCTGCAGTTACCATAAAAGGACACAAGCTGCAGAGCCAGGAGTTAAAATTTATTTTTCTTTCTTCATGAAACTATTTCTGACTTTATACCAACAAACTGAATTTGACTCTTTCCTTATTTGTAAGCTAAGGTAGAAAATGTAAGGACTGTTTACTTTCTTTTTCCTTGCTCTAGAAGTCAATATTTATATTCTTCAATATTTCTAGTAGATTACATCCATTTACAGATGAGAAATATAAGACCAACAGTCAATGTTGTGAGTAAATAATGGTACTAGAATTTTTGTCTGAGTTCTTCACTCTGTGTGCTTACAAGGAGAGCCATTTGGTGATGGAGAGGACCAATATGAAAAGACTATGGGGAAAAATACATACTTTGTAAACAGTTGTTTTAGGACTGAGTGACTGGTGATGAGTATTTGCAATAGGCTGGTGTCAGGGGTATAAAAAGGAGTACATAGAAATTACATTAGTTACAGAAACTGAGAAAATCTTGATCGTTCATCTAATGGATGGAGGTAGGGTAAGAGGAACTCTAAAGTTTTTCCACATGTCTGTCTCCTAACTATGTTAGTTACATTCTTGATGATAAGGACTACAGGTGGAAAAGATGGATTTAGAGGAAAAAACTCTCTGATTGTTCTAAGGTTTATGTAAACAGATGCAAAGATAGGTCTGTTTGAACATCATCAAAATATCCACGAACATGAATATGAAAAATAATAACAAAATCAGGGACATTATTAAAGGGAAGAGGAAAAGGAAAGTTCTGCTGAAAGTGTGAACAATGTGATTATCAGTGTGAATAAGATTGGAGGAAAGAGATAAATAAGGAAACAAAAAAGTAATAAACACAGATTTACAGAAGAAAAGGAAGGAAAGAATTTTCAGGAAGATATTGAAGAAAATCTACTATTTGGATTTGAAAAGTAAAAGGACATAGACAAGTTCAATAAGAACAGTGTTTTGGTGAAAGTCATATTAATAAAATGTTGAGATATGAATGTGAAGAAATAAAATTCTGGATCCATAAATTCAACAGGTCCTGTTGATTCTAAATGTTGGGAACAAATACTTTTATCCTGACCTTAGAAATATTATACAGATATAACTCATGAACTTTTTTTAGAGGTATTCTCTGAACATTTTTGAAAACTTTATTTAGCCAGGAGATTATAGATTGAACTAAAACACAGACAAGTCTACTTTGTCCTATAGTTCCAATTATTGACCCATCTATCCATATCAGTTTGGGATGTTATTGAAATATATTTAGATATGTTTGGATATCTTATCAGCCTACTCATTATAAATGTAGGACAAGTAACACCAAGTATTAGATTGCACATACAGCTTTACTGATGTGACTGAAGACTCCTCGAATTGATTCTTCTTTAAAATAGAAAATTCCTCAATCGCCATTGACAGATCATAACTGGTCTCTTTTTAACTTGGAAGTTATAGATTATATCATTTTATACTCTAACTAGGGACAATGATCTGCTGTCAGTTATTTTCTTCTCTTACCCTTCTTTTTCCCTTCCACTTACATAATTATTCTTTAAAGAGACATAATTGAGCTTGCATTTCTAAATTCTTCAAAATTATCTGAACTAATTCATACTTCTGGCAGCCTCCTATATCTTTCTCAAGGGAAATATTTTTTCACTACCATTTTTATCCTATATGATATTGGATATCTTCCTGCCTAATTCAGTGCAAGATATACATTAGACTCATTCAGATATCTTAACACTTGTACCACCATAAAATACTATCTTACTTGGAAATCATGATATGAGTATATCTGGTGAGTTGGCATCTGTCATTTTTGAATGGCTTCAAGTGATACTTACATGCAATCATGTTTTAAACCAATATATCACTCATTAGATGAACGAATTGACAAAATGTGGTTTATATATGTACGGAGGAATTCTATGCTTCCAATTCATAAGGAAATGGAAAGACTTGAAAAAAATCCTAAGAAAAATAAGCAAGACACAAAGACAGATTCCATGGTTTCCCTCATTTGTAATAACTAGGAAATATCTAGGGTAGTCCTAGCAGATGAACAGAATGGCTCAATAGCTATGCATAAATGAACACAAAAAAATGATACTGAGCAAAATAAACTCCTAGATATGGAAAGAGAGGTTTTTCTTTGTGGTTGTTGTTTTAAATGTAATATGTGATTTCTTTTTTCTTTTGTGTTTTCCTCTATGGTGTGTCCACTGTTGTATTTGATTTCAGTATCCTGTGTATTGTATATATATATATATATATATATATATATATATATATATATATATATATATATCTTCATTTGACAAGGGAAGTGGAACAATAAAATGGCGAGACAAAGGACTAAAGGCAAATCAATGCAATAGTAATACTCACAAGACAACATGTTAGAAATTAACATTATGATTTGTGAGGAGTATTGGGGTGAAGGAAAAGTGTGAGAAAAATGAGGGAGGGGTAAAAATTTTGACATATTATGTATTCACTAACTTACAATTACTGCAAGACTTCTATATATCACCTTGACAATAAAATTAAGTTAAAATGAGCTGCATAAAATATAATTTCACTGTATTGGTATAATAAATATTATTCTATGTGTATTACCTTTTAAAAAATGAACATTTTGCCTGCTAATTTGAATTAGCTCTTTCTTTATCGGAGGGAATTCAACGTGAATGTTATCAAAGTATACAATATTTTCAGAATAGACTTGCCATTATTTTGAAAAAAACATTATTTTAGTATTGTCTCATACTAAAACAGAAAACAGTTCAATTCTATGGAAACTCCTAAATTTGAAAACTGACTAATTGTTAAGAGGACAGAATATATCTGTTCCTCAACATTCCTATGACTACTAACTACTCATCTTCAAATTCTGAACATGCCATACCAGAGACAGGCTTGGCTTACTTTTCAATATAATTTTTTCCAAGTTTTTCCATTCCCTAACAAATGGGGCAATGTCATTCTTTCTGATGGAGGCATAGAATTCCATTGTGTATATATACCACATTTTCTTGATACATTCATCTACTGAAGCACATCTGGGTTGGTTCCATATCATAGCTATGGTAAATAATGCTGCAATAAACATAGATGTGCTGGTAGCTTTAGTGTGGTCTTGTTTGTAAACATTTGGGTACATGACCAAAAGTGGGATTACTGGGTCATAGGGGAGCTCTATGTGGAGTCTTTTGAGGAATCTCCATATTGGTTTCCAAAATCGTTGAACAAGTTTACACTGCCACCAAGAGTGCAATAAGGTTCTCTTCTGTCCACATCCCCTCCAGCATCTGTTGTAATTAGAGTTCTTGATTATAGCCATTCTAACTGGGGTGAGGTGGTATTTCAATGCTGTTTTGATTTGCATTTCTTTCATGGCTAGAGAGTTTGAGCATTTCTTCATGTGTTTATTGGCCATCCTTCTTTCCTCTTCAGGCAAATTTCTCTTTAAGTCTTTAGCACACTTATTTATTGGGCAGTTGATTCTTTGAAGATTTGTTGTTGAGGGATTTAATTTTTTAAGTTCCAGGTATGTTTTAGATATGAGACCTTTATCCATTGTATGGCTAGTGAAAATCTTCTCCCAATCCATGGGCTTTCTAGTAATCTTGCTAGCTATGTCCTTTGCCAGGCAGAAAATCTGCAATTGCATGCAATCCCATTTGTCCAACCTTTTTTTGATTTTTTTTTTTTTGTGTGTGTTTCTGGGTTTGCATTAAGAAAATTTTGGTCTGTACCAAGGAGACCTAGGGGTTTTCCTATTCCTTCCTGTAATGTTCCAATAAATACCCAAGAGAAATATCTGTAGGTAATGGCCTCCAAACAGGCTGCTCTCAAGACTTGTAGGAGATCTAGGTATTGGGAGACCCTCAGGGGCCCACTGGAAAATACTCTTCCTAGAGCCACAAAGTAAGACCAAGCAGGCTAGGTGTTGGTCATGGGGCTTGTACTCTATGCCTGGGCACTGTGCTCCAGCTCTTCAGCTTACCACTTGAGCTACAGAGCCACTTCTGGTTTCTAGAGGTTCCTTGGAGATCAGAGTCTCCCAGACTTTTCTGCTCAGACTGGCTTTGAACCTCAATCCACACATCTCATCCTTCTGATGAGCTAGGAGTACAAGTGTGAGCTACTGGGGCCTGGCTGATCTGGCCTTTCACCACAGTGGACTAGGAACTCTTGAAAGCTCTTCTTTACTTTTTAGGTGCCAGTACTGGGGATTAAACTCAGGGGTCTGGGCTCTGGTCTCTTAACTTTTTCCCTCAAGGTTAGCTCTCTACCAATTGAGCCACAACTCCATTCCTGGCTTTTGGTAGTTCATCGGCAAGAAGAGTCTCACTAATTTTCCTCCCCTGAACTGGCTTGACCCACGATCTCTATCTCAGTCTCCTGAGTAGCTAGGATTTACAGGGGTTGAGCCACTGGTGGCATTGGGCTAGAAGCTTTTCTTAAGCAAGCATTCTCCCCTGCATTTGTACTGACTCCTCCAGGCAAAGGAATTCTGTGGGTCAGGAGCTGTGAAAAATAGGCTTCCAGCCACCAGAAGTGGCAGGGGTCTGTGGTGAAAAGCCAAGCTATTCTTCTCCTGGGCCCCCTTCTTGGACCCAAACCTCTGCCCTGTGACTCAAGTACAAACCTTGGCCCAGCCATGAATGTCCTGACAGACTCTTCTGAAACCACAGAACCTTCATTCCACCCACACTACCTGCTCTACAGCACACCTCAAGACCTTTGCCCATGCTGTACCTTCTGCCTGAGGCTCTCTGTCCTGTATCCACATCTTAGAACTCCTGTGGAATTTTGGCATTGATTATAGCACCTCCTGGAGCAAGTCTTATCTTCCCTTATCTCTCTTTTTTTAAATAATGAGTTGCTAGAGATGGAACTTGTGAAAGGTGACTGGCAAATGCTCTATCATGATGTTTGTTTGTGTGTGTGTGTGTGTGTGTGTGTGTGTGTGTCAGTCCTGGGGTTTGAATTCATGGCCTGGATTCTATCCGATCCCTGAGCTTTTGTGCTCAAGGCTAGCACTGTACTACTTGAACCATATCTCTACTTCTGGCTTTATGGGTGTTTAATTAGAGAAAAGTGTCTCATATAGACTTCCCTGCTTCCAATTGGGATCCTCAGATCTCAGCCTCCTGAGTTGCTTACAGAGGTGAGCCATCAGCAGCTTCCCTCTACTCTACTTCTTTCCTATAACCATGGCCCTCCTATGAGTCCCACAAGAATATGTCATACCAGGCTCATTTTTTTTCTTTCTGCCAGTCTTGGGTCTTGAACTCAGGGCCTGGGTATGTTCCTGATCACCTTTTGCTCAAGTCTAGCACTCTATCACTTAAGCCACAGGGCAACTTTTGGCTTTTTCTATTTCTTTGGACTGAGGAATTGAACCCAGGACTTAGTGTGTGCTAGGTAAGCACTATACCACAAAGCCACATTCACAGCCCAAGGCTCACTTCTCATGGGAGTTATGAGGGTGGGATTTATTGGCATACCCCTTTTGGCATAGAAATTGCTATTTAATATCTTTGCCAAGATTTGGGACCAGCCTAAGACTTGGCAATGACGAATGATAAATGAGTGATAGCCACCAGGCCCCAGAGGTCTAGGCTCATATGCTACAGAGGGATAGAGACTATGGAGCCAGAAACTTAGACAACTCCTACAGTCTAGGAACTGTGGTCTCCCTGGAGGCAGTGGCTGGCTGCTACGTGTCCCGATGGTAGACTTCAGCCAGAATATAAGGCTTCAATTTTTAAATGGCAGAGAGGGATGTTTTGGTCAAGCTGCAGGTTCAGACTGAGGACTCTTCAGGGCTTTTCCTAGCTTTACCAGGTTGGGGGGCTGGCCATGGCAACCTGCTGACTGCCCATCATCCATACATCATACATCCATATACAGAGACATGGAGTTATTGCCTCATTTGGGGGGGGGCAGTTCCAGGTTTTTAATATGAGCCTAGGCCCTGTCCCTGAGCTCCTTTTGTTCAAGGGTAGTGCTCTGCCCTTGAGCCACAACTCCATTCATTTTTTTCATGTGATATCTTAGAAATAAGAGTCTCACAGACTTTCCTGCCCCCGCTGAATTCAAATTGGCAATCTCTACATCTCAGCCTCCTGAGGAGCTAGTATTACATGCATGAGCCCATGGCTCCTGGATTTCTTTTCTTCTTGTTGTTCTTTTTTATAATTGTAACAATCTGAAATCTTTATGGTGTCATTCCAATGGTTTGCATTCAAAGTAAACTACCCAGGCCTGGAGTTCAAATAATAGGACTGCCACCCACAAATGGAAGGAGATCCTTCCTATTCATGGGAATGCTAATGGAATATATGAAAGCAATAAACTTGCAGCTAATCCATGATTCTATTTTAGAATGCCACACAAAAATTATTGGATATATATATCTTCCATTCCAGCACCATGGTATAATTCCCCTAATGGAAGTCTATTGACTAATTTTTAATTAAGGCTTTTGTAAGTATTCAACCGTGATACTTCATTAAATGGAGGCACTATTTAGTAATGAATAATTAGTAATTATATATACATATGTAATTTAATATCCTCACCTTCCCTCTCTATGTATGCATAATATATATACATATCTATCTATCTATCTATCTATCTATCTATCTATCTATCTATCTATCTATCCATAAGGCACTCCTATGGCTTGATCACAGGTCCTCAGAACTCCTGGCAGCTCAGTTTGCCAGAGGCTAATGTGCTAAGACTGTGACCCCATTTATGGATTGGCCATTGAAGACCGTGAGTTGAAATCCTAGCATGGCCAAAAATTTATTTGTGGATTAAGAAGCCAATTTTGACATATTTATTTTTTCCTTCTCTGAGAAAGTCCTGGGTCTCAATATGATGCATAATCCATATGCGGATATATCCTATGTGATATGATGTAATAAAAATGTTATATGTGTAATAATACTAAATAAATAAGGGTAATAAGTGTCATACACAGTAAACCTATGCAAGTAAATAGATCTCATATATTAATATTCCTTTTTCCAGTGCTGGGGATTCAATTCAGGCCCTGATAACTGCTCTGAATTTCTTATCTTCAAGCACGGTGAGCCTTTGCCCTTCACCTACAGTGCTACAGAGTTATCCATACCCTGAGTTCAAATACAAGGCCTGCCAGGAAAATGGTGCAAATTCCAAACCAGGGCTTTATTGTTGTTATTATTATTATTATTATTATTAGCCGAGCACAGGGCTTGCACTCAGGTCTTGGCATTTCTGTCACAGCAGACCCTTGTATCCGAGGACCCGAGTTCAAATCTTGTGGCTGGCAAAAAAAATAAAAATAAAAAAAAAGGAGAAGCATAAAACTGAGAAGTTCAAGAAGGTGGTTTTACATTTTTTTTCCTTTGTATTGTGACCATCCTGGGTCTAAATGACAAGTCCCAGAAAGTGTACATGACCTTGCATTGCTGATGTTTGGCAAGCTATTAAGGAAGCCATACTGAAACTGGCAACTTAGTTCTGGAGGTTGAATCCCGGGATGGCCACTAATGAATAGTGGAGATTCTAAGAAACCCATTCCCATATACATCCATACAAATGGATGTTATAAAATTAACAATTAAATTGGTAGTTAGTGTATGATTATAAAATTATACACAACAATTATACTACATTGACTAATTTTCAATTATTCCTTTATTATGTATTCAACTATGATAGTTAAAAAAGCAAGGAATAATTTAATTGCCAATAATCGGTAGTAATATTGTATATGCAATTTCATAGTATACAGACATATGTCTCTTGTTTTATGCATCTACATCTATCTATCTATCTATCTATCTATCTATCTATCTATCTATCTATCTACGAATCTACACATTTATCTGTTTATACACTTGTCACTACTGGGGCTCAGTGGTAGAGTACTCGCCTAGTACATGCAAAGTCCTAGGGTCGATTCCTCACTACTGTGTGCATAGATAAATCTGGAAGTTGTGCTGTTGCTCAAGCAGCTGAGCACTAGCTCAGCATAAAAGCTTAGAGACTGTGTGTCAAGACTTTTACTCAAGACCCAGGAATGGCACCAAAAAAGATGGAATGTTCTGACTACAACTATATAAGGATATCACTGCAAATACCTCATCACAGAGCAAGTCTGGAGTCTCGTGCAGACAGCTGCTGTCTCACCTGAATTAGCCAGACGTAAACCGTTGCAACTCAGCTGCACAGAACCAGATGCTGCTGGCTCGCTCACCTCTGTCATCCAGGATACTTGGGGGCTAAGATCTGACACTGGTGAGTTTAAAACCCAGCCCTGGCAGGAAGTCTGCCAAACTCTGAGCTGTGCCTCAAAGTGGCAGAGCTCTAGCCTTGGGCAAAAGATCTTAGGACAGTAACCAGGCTTTCAATGCAATCCCGGTGGCTGACTCCACTTTCCCCCCCAAAACCCCTCTAAATCATTAGATGTGATCTTTGTGTGCTTTTTGATGTGTTTCTGAAAGAATGGTGATATTGATGAAAGCACCCTAATTCTAAGTTTGTGGGATACAGCTATGTGATGAGTCGTTCATGAAGTTTCGTGTGCTGAGTCCTACTTTCATCTGGTTCTTGTAAGAGCTCCCCAAGTCAGATGATTGTGCTGAAGAGAAACTTGAGGCTCAGATATGTCCCCACATCAGGGCCAAAATTATGTTTGTCTCCTGCAGACAATTGTTTGGGTTTATTTTTCTCAGTCGTGAATATTGAACTCAGAGCCTAGCCCCTGACCCTTCCCTGTTGGGCTCATGGCTAGCCCTCTAGCACGTGGAGCCAAGGATCCCCTTGCAACAGAGTGTTACAGTCTAGGTATCTACAGCTGAGGTCTGTCATCCTGCTTACCCAGGAAGCTGAGATATGATGATCTCGGTTCCAAACTATCCCAGACACAAAAGGTCCCATGAGACTCTAATCTCCTTTTCACCACTTAGAAATTTGAACTGGAAGCTGGGAGCTGGTGACTCCCACCTGTCATCCTAGCTACTCAGAAGCCTGAGAGTTGAGGATCACAGTCCAAAGCCAGGCGCGGCAGGAAATTGCTTGAGAGGCTTCTCTCCAGTGAACTACCAAAAACCTCCAGGGATGCTGTAGCTCAAGTGGTAGAGCAATTGGATTTAGCTGAAGAACTCAAGGACAGCTCTCAGGCCTAGATATAAATTCCTCCAACTTCAAAAAAAGAAAGAAAGAAAGAAACCTGAAGTGGAGTGCTGGGAATGTGTCTTAGGTATACAGTGCTTTGCCTGTATGAATCCCTGGGTTTGATTCCATAGTACCACATACTAGAAAAAGACTGAAGTGGCTATGTGGCTTAAGTGATAGAATGCAATCCTTGTACCGGAGAAACTCAGGTCCAGTGTTCAGGTCCTTAGTTCAAGCTCCAGGACAAGTGTATGCACACACATACATGTGCACACAGACACCCACACTCACACATAGATACACACAAACAAACACAGATACCAGAAGTGAAGGTGTGACACAAAATGGTAGAACACTGAGCTTCTATTCTGAGCTCATGGTCAACACTGAGGCCCTGTGTTCAACCCCAAAACCTAGCCATCCGGGTCCAAACTAGGAGAGGTCAAAGGTTTCAAAAATTGATGAGCATCACCAGCCCTAAATGACAGGGAGCATTGTGATATTCCACATGTGCTTAGATTTAGCAAGCTTCCAGAAACCAAGGAAGCCACCATTGCCAATAATGAATCATTTCATTAGGTTCAGTTTCCTTGTTTTTTGCCAAAAGGACCCTTGAAATAATTGTAGCAGGTTATTTCAACACTGGAACATAGTCTAACAAAGACAGGATAAATGAAGGGAACTTAGCCTGCCACTGGAGGTGGCACAAATGAAGGTTTCCTGTCAAAACAGCACTGGGGAGAGAGATAGCTTGGGGTACAAAGAGGTCTTTTTCTCCTGGCCTTTAGAGCCTGCCCACACTCCTCCTCACTAATTGGCCTGGATGGAGTTGTTTATTACACAGCTGTACTGGTGTGAGGCCTTTTGTCTGTCTGTTCCAACAATGAGGCAGACTTCCTCCAGCACCCTGGTGTGTGCAGAAAACCTCAGGCTACACTGGGAACAGTGAGGGGAGCCCGGAACACGCACTGTCTTGAAAGCACAGTCTGTGTTATGAAATCATTCTGTTCAAAGCAAATTTTCTAGCTGGATGCCTTTCATCATAGTGACTCTGGATCTTTACCGATAGAAATGCATGCATACATACATGGGGAAACATGGAGTTACTTGTTTTTTATTTTGCTCTTTTTTTTGGCAGGTCCAGGGGTTGTATTATGAGCCCATGCACTGTCCCTGAGCTCCTTTTGCTCAAGGATAGCGCTCTTTCCTTGAGCCACAGCCTCACTCATGACGAGTTTTTATTCCTTTGATCCCTCAGAAATAAGAGTGCTGTGGACTTTCCTGTCCTGGCTGAATTCAAACTGGTATTCTCTATGTCCCAGACTCCTGATGAGCTAGGATTACAGGCAGGAAAAAATGACACCTGGGTTTCTTTTCTTCTTGTTCTTTTTTCATTGTGACAAACTGAAATCTTCACAGTGTTATTGTAATGGTTTGCATTTTGAAGTAAACTACCCAAGCCTGGAGTTTCAATGCCAGGACTGCCACCTACAAATGGAGGGAGCTCTTTCCTATTCATGTGAATGTATAATGGAATGTTATAAAAATAAAAATTGAGGAGTTCCGGGAAGATGTCAGAGGAGAAGCTAGAGGCTAAACAAGCTCTCGCACAGAAAGCAGTTTTAGCGTTCCAGTGAACAGTCCTAAGGCAGAGAATCACACCAAGTGTGCGATCACAGGTCAGAGAGTTAGGACAGAGAGGGAAAATCCAGGCAAGGAGACAGCTTTCAGCTCTTGCCACCAGCTGCCGCTGCTGCAGCAGCGGTTGCGGCGGCTGCCTCAGACGCCGTACCTGAATCACAGAGATTCCAGGACGAAGGAGTCAGATGCAGGGGCAAGCTGATTCTACTCAACACCAGCAAGAACCTACAAGGAGCGGACATCTTCATCCTGAAGTTCACAGAGAAGAGACGACCCATTAACCAAGACTCGGCATGAGTAGAAGCCTGACATATTCACTCCTTCTCAGGGAGCAGAGGAGGGAAGGCCAACCCTCCCCCCCAGCACTGAGATCTCCATCTTGGATACCGACAAATTTCGGCTGAGCTGCTAGCTCCAACTCAGGCCTTGGAAAAAAAACTAGAGTCATTTAGCAGGTCATAAGAACTTAATGGCATTACCTGCCAGACTCAGCTCTACCCAGGGAAAAGTCACCCAGTTCGGGCGCCAGCCTTAGGAGTGGCTTTCTTCACTGGGTAATCAGAGCCAGAGGCTGTCCCTCCCATTAGCAGCCTCTACAATCAATTGAAATTCAGTAAACAGAAACACTGAGAATGGCTCCAGACTGGGCTCTGTGAGTTTGTCACAAACCAGCCCCCAGGAAAAGCTACTGTTAGTTGAAAGACCTCAACTCTACCCAGAACCTAGCCTCAGCACAGCATCTCCAAACTTGAGAAAAAAGCCATTTCCCTCTTTTGTGATACTCAAAGCAGATATCCCTCCCATTGAACTAGCCTGGGAGGAGGATCACAAAATCCTGGGTAAAGCACAGCATTTTTCTGCCTATTTGAACAAACTGACGTAAGAAACCAACCAAGCCACAGGACCACAAGCAGACCAGAGACTCCAAAAAGAGGCTGGTTATGGACACAAGGGATATAGACGATTTTTCCCACCACTCCCAAAATAAATCAAAAACTTTTTTTCTTCTTCCTTTTCTTTTTTTTTTGGTACCTTACATAAAAAAAAACCTTTTTTTCTTTTCTAAAACTTTTTTTAATCTTTAATTTTTGCCTTTTTTGAAAAAAAATTTTTTCCAGTAACTTTTTTTTCCTCTTATAATTTTTATTTTAAGGATACATGTGTGTGTGTCTTTTTCTTTCTTTTTGTTTTCTTTCTCTCTCTTTTTTTAAATTATCTTTTTGTTTTTTGTTTAGCTCTACTGAACTTCTGATCTTTTTTTCTTCCTTTCTTATCCTTTTCACCTTTTCCTCTCTTTCAGTCTTCTTTATGGGACTTAATTGTTGTCCTGCACATCCTCAGATATACCCGTAGTTGACTATTAGACCATATCCCCCATTGTGTACATACTTAAACCACAAATTAATTGCTCAATTCAAAACCTCTGAGAATTAAATTCCTTAATAGCAGTACTACCTCTTTATACATATATACTATTTTAAGCACTATTAGTTTTAAGTTTTTCACATCTCCTTTTTATTCTTCCCATTCTCTCATTATATTCACGTTCTTCTCTAACTAGATTGTTTTCAACCCTGCATAATATTATTAATTTTTACTTTTCTACTTTTCAGGTCTCTTTTCTTTTCCCTTTCTATTTTTTCTTTTTTTCTCTCTCTCTACTTTCATCCAACCCAACCTATTTCTTGCTTTGAGATAAGGACTTAGTTAACTCTCCCTGTGCCTTCCCACATTACTCAATTCGACAGCAGGTTAGACCATGCAGAATATCCAATCTCAGGGATTGAAGACAGCCTAGATATTATAGAGAAAGAACATACAACCATCCAAGACAAGCCCAAGAAATATGAAAACTCTATCCAACACTTGAAAGACACCATCAGAAGGCCTAATCTAAGGATAATTGGTGTAGAGGAGCACCTAGAAAAAGTAGTTAATGGTCTAGGAAATTTGTTTAACAGGACCCTAGCAGAGAACTTCCAAACATGCAAAAAGATAGGCCTATTCAGATACAAGATGCTTTTAGAACCCCAAATAGACCAGACAAGCATAGGACATCACACAGTCACATTATAATCCACACAGGATCAACTCAGACCAAGGAAAAGATCCTTAAAGCTGTCAAGGAGAAAAGATTAATCACCTATAAAGGCAAACCAATTAGAATCACCTCAGATTTCTCAGCAGAGACAATCAAAGCAAGAAGAGCCAGGCATGATGTATGCCATGCCCTAAAATCAAACAACTATCAACCAAGAATACTGTACCCAGCTAAACTCTCCTACATAACTGAAGGCTAAATAAAAACCTTCCATAGCAATGAAAAATTAATGCAATACATCTCCACAAAACCAGCCCTACAAAAGATTCTTAAAGATGTCCTAAACATAGAAAACCAACAAGACCACACTAAAGGCCAAGAAACAGCACCCAAACTGAGAATCCAAGAACCATAAGAAGAACCCAGTTTTCACAGCACCCAAGAAGTTGGATAACATGGCAAAAACTCCCAAATACCTCTCAGTCCTACCTATCAATATTAACGGAATTAACTCTCCAATTAACGGTCATAGACTGTCTACTGGGATTAAAAAACAAGATCCTTCCATCTCCTGTCTTCAGGAGTCACATCTTGCCCATACCAACAAACACATTTTCAATGTTAAAAGCTCGAACAAAATCTACCAAGCAAACGGCCCCCATAAACAGGCGGAAGTTGCAATCCTAATATCAGATAAAATAGACTTCAAATTAAAATTCATGGGAAGAGATAAAGAAGGTTGCTACATGCTAATTAATGGATCTCCCCTTCAGGAGGATATTACGATTCTAAATATCTATTCACCAAACAATGGAACACCCAAATTTATCCAAGAAACACTACTTTCCCTCAAATCCCACGTAGATCCAAAGACATTAATTGTTGGAGATTTTAACACACCACTCTCCCCACTAGATAGATCAACTCAGCAAAAACTCAACAGAGAAACCGCAGAATTAAACAGCTGCATAGATCAAGAAGATTTAACAGACATCTACCGAACATTTCACCCAGCAGCATCAGAATACACGTTTTTCTCAGAAACACATGGAACATTTTCTAAAATAGACCATATTTTAGGCCACAAAGAAAACTTGTCCAAATTCAGAAACATTGAAGTTATACCTTGCATTCTCTATGAACATAAGGGAATAAAATTAGAACTCGACAACAAAAGCCTCCAAAGAAAGTCCGGTAACACTTGGAGGCTGAAAAACACACTGCTGAATCACCAGTGGGTCATGGAAGAGATTAGAAAGGACATTCAAATGTTCATGCTATTCAACAAAACGAGCACACAAATTACCAGCTCCTCTGGGACACAGAAAATGCAGTACTCAGAGGCAAGTTTATAGCTCTGGGCTCCTCCATCAACAAATTGGAGAGATCTGAAACGAACAATTTAATGAGACATCTGAACCTCCTTGAAAAAGAGCAGCAAGAAAAACCCCTATCCAGTAGATGGAACGAAATAATTAATATTAAATCAGAATTAAATGAATTAGAATCCAAAAAAACTATAGAAAGAATCAACAAAACAAAGAGTTGGTTCTTCCAAAAAATTAACAAAATTGACAGACTCTTAGCAAATCTTATCAGAAAAAGAAGAGAACAAACCCAAATAAATAAACTCAGAGATGAGAATGGAAACATCATCATGGAAACAATCAAGATTCAAAACATTACAAGGGAATATTTCTCAAACCTGCATGCTAATAAGTTTGAGAACTTAACAGAAACGGACCTTTTTCTAGCAAATATTGACATGCCAAAACTAAACCAAGACGAGTTAAACCATCTTAACAGGCCCTGAAATAGAAAGCACTTAAATAGAAACAGCAGTAAGAGACCTCTTAGCTAAGAAAAGACCAGGACCAGATGGATTTACAGCAGAATTCTACAAGGCCTTCAAAGCAGAGCTCACACCAATACTCCTCCAACTATTCCATGAAATTGAAGAGAAAGTTCACTACCGAACACATTCTATGAAGCCATCATATCCCTCATCTCAAAACCAGGCAGGGACTCATCAAAGAAAGAGAACTATAGACCCATTTCTTTGATGAACATTGATGCAAAACTTCTCAACAAAATTTTGTCCAATCCAAGTCAACAACTCATCCAAAAAATCACACAGCATGATCAAACAGGATTCATTTCAGGGATGCAAAGCTGGTTCAATATACACAAATCAATTAATATTATTCATCATATCAACAGGAGCAAGAATAAGAACCACATGGTTATCTCAATACATGCAGATTAAGCATTCGACAAGATCCAACACCCCTTTATGATGAAGGTTTTGGAAAAATTATGAATTCATGGAACATTCTTCAATACAATAAAGGCTGTATAGGACAAACCTACAGCCAGCATTATACTTAATGGTGAAAAACTAAAGCCATTTCCTCTTAACTCAGGAACAAGACAAGGATGTCCAATCTGTCCACTTCTTTTCAATCTAGTATTAGAATGCCTAGCTACACCAATAAGAAAAGATGCAAACATAAAGGGGATCCAAATAGGGAAAGAAGAAATAAAATTGTGCATCTTTGCATGTGACACCTTCGATCATCTTAGGCTGGGTTGCAGCCTCTGTACCCACAGTTCATCCTGAGATCCTAGGAATCGAATTCAAATCTTGGCTCTGGCAAAAAAAAAAATGGAGAAGTGCTGAGAAGGTAGCTCAGTAATAGAGTCCTTGCCTTGCATGCATAAGGCCATGGATTCGATTCCTCAGTACCACATAAGCAGAAACAAGTCACGAGTAGTGCAATGGCTCAAGTGGTAGAGCGATAGCCTTGAGCTGAAGAGTTGAGGAACAGCACTGAGACCCAGAGTTCTGACCCCAAAACCAAAAAGATAAAAGAAGAAAAGAGAGGGGGAAAAAGGAGAAGGTTAAAACTGGGAAGTATTAGAGGCAGTTTTTCATTGTTTGTTCCTTTGCAATGCAAGCAGGGCTCGGAAAGTTTACATGACCTTGCACTGCTGAATTTTGGTGGGCTATCTGGGAAGCCATAGCCCAAACCAGAAACCTAGGCCTGGGGTGTGAATCCCAGGACTCCCACCTATGAATGGTAGGATATTCTAAGAAATGCATTCCGATATACATCCTTATGAATGGAATGTTGTAAAGTAACAATTACATTATTGTATGGTTATATTATAAAATTATACACAATAATTATACTATATTGAATAATTTTCAATTAATACTTTGTTATGTATTCAACCATAATACTTCAATATAGGAAGGAATAATTTATTGATAAGTGGTAGTAATATAATATATATAATTAAATAATATACAGACATCTCTGTCTTGTTTTATACATATATACACACACACACACACACACACACACACACATATATATATATATATATATATATATATATATATATATATGTTACAATCTACATATCTATTTCTACACTTGTCATCCCTGGAGCTCAGTGGTAGAATGCTCGCCTCGAATGTATGAAGACCTGGGTTCAATTCCACACTATTACATGCACAGAAAACCCGGAAGTAGTGCTGTCAAGCAGTTGAGCACTGGCTTTGAGCATGAAGGCTTAGGGACTGTCTAGGCCCTTACCTCAAGCCCCAGGACTGGAACCAAAAACAAGTTAGAATGTTCTGACTGCAATTATAGAAAGGCAGGATTTCAAATACCTCATCACAGAGCAAGCTGGGAGTCTGAAACTGACGGCTGTCATCTAACCTAACTTATCCAGAGGTCAATAGCTGCAGCCCAGCATCATGGAACCAGACACTGACGGCTCACCACTAGCTGCTCAGGGGGTGAGATCAGACACTGGGGGTTGAAAACTCAGCCCTGGCACGAAGTCTGGTAGACTCTGAGCTGTGCCTAAAAGTGGTAGAGATCTAGCCTTGAGGAAAAGATCTTAGGACAGTCCCTCCAACCTATGAGAGGCTGATGACTCTCCCTCACAAAACACCCCTTTAAACCATTAGATGTGAACTTGTGCAGTTTGTGGCATGTATCTGAAACAACGGTGATACTGATGAAAGCACCCTAATTCTAATGACAGTTTGTGGGATACAGCTATGTGATGAGTCCTTCCTGGGGTGCTGGGTGTTGAGTACTTCTGGGTTGTCCATGGGGTATTGAGTGCTGAGTCCTTCATGAGTTGTATTCTTTAATCTGGTCCTTATAAGAGCTACACAAATGAGATGAATGTGCAGATGAGAAAGTTGAGGCTCAGATATGTCCCCAAGGCAGGGCCAAATTTATGTATGTACTAAACTCTAGTGACTTGTCTCCTGCAGACAATTGTTTTGGTTTAGGTTTCTCCATCATGAACCTTGAACACAGAGCATAGGCGCTGACTTTCTTCTTGGGCTCATGGCTAATTTTCTACCATGCTGAGCCAAGGACCCACTTGCAGCAAAGTGTCATGGCTTAGATGTCTTTAGCTGAGGTCTATCATTCTGCCTGCTCAGGAAGCTGAGGATCTCATTTCAAAACTATCCAAGATCATGGTCCAAAGACAGCCTTGGCACGAAATTCCTTGAGATGGTTATCTCCAATAAACCACCAGAAAGCCTGAAGGGGCATTGTAGCTCAAGTGGTAGTGTGCTAGACTGAGATGAAGAGCTCAGAGACAGCACCCAGGCCCAGACTTCAACTCCTCCAATTTACAAGAAAAGAAAGAAAGAAACCTGGAGTGCTGGGAATGTTTCTTAGGGGTAGACTGCTTTGTGTGTGTGAAACCCTGGGTTTGAATCCTCAGTACCACATCCCTAGAAAAAAAGCCTGAAGTGGCTGTGTGGCTCAAGTGGTAGAGTACTGTCCTTATATAGCAGAAACTCAGGTACAGTGGTTAGGTCCATAGTGCAATCACCAAGACGGTGTATGCACACACACACTCACACACGCACACACGGAGGCACCTTTGCCAATAATGAATCATTTCATTGTGTTCAGCTCCCTAATTGCCTAACAGAAGGACTGTTGGATTAATGGTAGCAGGTTGTTTCAACACTGAAACATAGTCTTACAAAGACAGGATGAGTGTAGGGAACTTGGTCTGCCATGGCAGGTGGCACAAATGAAAGCTTCCAGTCAAAACAGAGCACAGGGGACAGAGATTGCTTGTTGTACAAAGAGGTCGTTTTTTTCCTAACAGCCTTAACAGCCTGAGCACACTCATCCTCACTAATTGGCTTGGATGAATTGTTTGTTATCCAGATGCACAGGAGTGAGGCTTTTTGTCTGCCTGTTCCAACAATGAGGCAGATTTCCTTCAGCAGCCTGGGGTATGAGGACTCCCTCAGGTTAACTGGGAACAGTGAGGGGAGCCCCGGATCATGCACTGTCTTGAATGCACACTCTGTGCTAAGAATTCATTCTATTCAAAGCAAATTTCCTAGCTAGGTGCCTTTCTGAATAGCAACTCTGGATCTTCACAAATTCAAATACATGTATACATACACAGACACATGGACTTACTGGCTCTTTTTTTGTGGCAGGTCCTGAGGCTGGAACTGTGAGTCTAGACATTTTCCCTGATCTACTTTTGCTCAAGTAAGCAAATGCTTCCTTGTGTCTTAAACCATGATTACCCTAGGTTGGGATGCAGCTTTTACACCCACAGATGATTCAGGGATCCTAGTACCCAAGTTCAATTCCCAGCACTGGCAAAAATACAGCAAACCAACAAAAATGGAGAAGGAAAACTAGGTAATTTTACACAACAGGTTTACTTTTGTTTCCTTGGCACTGTGACCCTCCTAGGGCTCAATGACTTGGCTTGAAAATTGTACGTGACCTTGCATGGATGAAGGATGGGGGGCTGTCAGTGAAGCATGAGTCCAACCCAGATACCTAGGCCCTGAGATCGATCCTAGGCCTGCCACCTACATATGGCTGAAGATCTTAGAAACTTGTTCCTATCTATAGGAATACTAATAGAATGTTTGAAATGTACTAACTGAATTACTAATTAGATACACATTCCAGTATAAGATTGTATGCAATAAATATAGGTCATTGATTAATTCTTTATTTAGTATACCGTGATTAATTAATGGAGGCATAATTTTACACCATATAATTGGTAGTAATAGAATATGTAAAAATAAGATATAGACATCACTTTTTGTATAAGATTATACACTAGAATCTACATAAATGTCTGTCTCTGTATAACTTTGTAGATGCATATACATTTATTAATACACACACACACACACACACACACACACACACACACACACACACACACACTGCAATCTAAACATCTATCTGTTTATATATTGGCCATTCCTAGGCTTGATCTCAGGTCCTCAAATTTGCCCAGTAACTTCACTTGCATCAGACTGGTGTGCTAACATTTACCCTTTCATGAAGGGGGCCTGTTAGAGCCTGAGTTCAAGTCACAGAACTGGCAAAAACTTAAGCCTGGTGGAAAAGCCAATTGTCCCACTTGTTTTCCTTATCGGTGAAAGTCCTGGGCCTCAGGAATGATGTAGAATACATAAGCAAGTCTATGTCTCATGTAATAGGATGCAAAAAATGTTATATGTGTAATCATACTCAAATGCATAAGAAACAAATAAAACATAAAAAATGAATACACTAAGCACCACATGAGTAAACATGTGCATGTAAATATAAATCATGTATTTAAAATGTATACGAATATTGTTTTTGAATTCAGGCCCTAGGAACAAGTCTTTGTTTCTTGTCTCCAACAGGTGATCTTCCCATCCCTCACAGTACTGCAGATTTCCCCAGACCCTGAGTTCAAATCACAGGCCTGGCAGAAAAAATGGCAAGAATTACAAGCCAAGGATCCTCACAATATTTTTAATATTTTGTATGTATATATGTATGTATGTATGTAAGTTTTTTTTTATTTTTTCAAGCACATGGCTTGAATTCAGGTTGTGGCAATTCTACCTCAGCTTTGATCACTCTAGGCTGGGGTGCAGCCACTGGACCCCCAGCTGCTGATGGGATCCTAGACACTCAGGCCTTTCAGGGAAAACAATGCACAGAAAAAATGTGGCCTTTTTACGTTTTCTTCCTTTGCATGGTGACCCTCCTGGGTCTGAATGACAATGTTGCAAAGGGTACTGCCCCTTGCATTGCTGAAGGTTGGCAGACTATTAGGGAAGCCATAGGCCCAAGTGGCAACATAGGATCTGACCAACCAATGGCAGGAGATACTAAGAAACTGGTTCCCATCCATAGGAATAACAATGGATTCTTGTCAATGTCACAGTTGAATGAGTTGATCGTGAATGATGCTCCTATAAAATTAGACAGCATGTTTTCATGAGTCTTATTGATTTTATTTAATATTTTTGAAGCATTAAAAGAATATTATTATTTACAGGAATGCAATAATTTCAAGACACTGATTAATTTCATTAATAGTGTAAGGATGAAAACAATAACATTAATTACATGGACGCATAAAAAATACCCAAGAATTGGTAGGAATGTAGTCTATATAACTGAATAATGTATAGACATCTCTGGCACTCTATAAAGATACATAATTATTAGTGTACTGTCATCTGCATGTCAATCTGTTCATATTTTGTTAACTCCTGGGCTCGATCTCAGGTCCTGGGAACAGCCTATCACTCAGTTTGCCCCAGGAAGGCGTGTTCACACTCGCCCATTCATGAATTTGGCCCTGTAGGCCATGAGTTCAGATACCAGCACTCCCAAACAATGAATCGTTGAGTAAGAAGCTGATGCTGACACGTTTTCCTTTTCTGTGAATGTCCTGGGTGTCAGATATGAAGTGGAATACATATGCAGGCCTATATCCTATGTAATCAATGTAACCAATGTTCTATGTGCCATAATAGTCAATAAAATAAATGGTCAATACATAAATAAAACAAAAAAATAATAAAATAACTACACTGAATGCAATATGGAGTCAACATATGTATATAAATATAAATCATATATGTAAATTGTACATGAATACGTGGGGATTGATTTCAGGCCTAAGGAACAGACTTGAATTTCTTGACTTCAAGGAGGCCAGATTCCCCTTCCTACACAGTACAACAGTGTTACCCAGACCATGAGTTCAAATCCAAGTCCTGGCAGAAAAATGGCACCTTTATAGTATGTGAGGCCCAATTCTTAGGTATTTCATTATTCCTCCATTTTATGAATGTGATTGTTTACATCTTAATAAAGTATTAAATAAAATCGATTAGTGTCCTATAATATAATTATGTATAATTTTATCCTAGAATCATTGAAGAACTGCCCATTCAATCATGACATACATCCCATCCATTTGTATTCATATGGATATAAATGAGTATCTTAGGATCTCCTGCCATTTGGAGGTGGCAGGACCAGGATTCAAACTGTGGGCTCCAGCTCCCACCACTTAAACCTGAGGATAGGGAACTCACTGGTCTGTCCAAGAACATCAGCAAGACCAATGATTAGGCAGGCACCAGTGGCTCTCAACAGTCCTTCTTGATGTTTACAAGGCTGTGATGGGAGGATCATTGTCAAAGTCACCTTCAGGAGGAAAGTCCTTGAGACCCCTGTCCAACTTCAGTGCCAACAAAGCCAGAAGCCCTGTGGCTCCAGTGGTAGAGGGCCAGCCTTGAGCAAAAGCAGCTCAGAGACTGTGCCCAGATCCTGAGTTCAAGGTTCGGGACTGGCAACAAACAGACATAAATAACAATCTGTGCAGCCATGCAGCTAAAGTGATCTCCCTCTTGTCCCCAACTGAATGGGGAAAGGGCTGGGAGAGTCCCTGTCAACTTGACTCTGCCCATGCTGATTGCATCACAGGATTCTAGCCACACCCCCATTCTTTCATGTTTCTTTCTGACCAATGGAATACAAGAATGGTGGCAACGCCCACATTCCATGATGCCTGGTAGCAACTGGATTCCCTCTTTTAGTACACCACTACCAGCAGTTAAGGAAGGTAGAGGTGGCTGAGTGGTGAGCAAGAGACTCAAGGTAACTTTAGAGAATAGTAGGAAATTTACAGGTCCCAGCCCCCTCCCCCCCCCTTCCTGTGGTGCTGGATTTCAAATCGCAGCCAGCCTAAGGCCCTGACCTGGTCCCTGCCCCTGGTCCTCTGCTCTGGGCCCATATGTCTGCCATGCCACTGCCATCCCTGCTCGCTCTACCTGGATCAGCTGCCAACAGCGTCTCCCAGCAGCACAGGTGAGTGGCCGCCCCAACACCATTCCCAACTCGGGTCAGAAACCCCTCTGAAAGCACCATGACCCCCTGCTTGTTTCCTCTCCCTGGCTCTGAGGAGCCACCTTTTTTTCTTGTGCATTTCTGAGAAAAAAACAATATATGCTCAGGCTGGGCTGAGCTCAGGTGGTCCTCCTATCTGTGACATTTATGCTCCACCAGGCCTGGTCTTCTGTAGTTGGGATGGTAGACATGTAGAGCCATGCTCAGTCATCAGTTTAGATGGATTATCACAAACTCTTAGTCCATGGCAGCCGATTCTTGACCACAGATAAAGCTCTGGGTAGGGCCACAACAATCGGAACTCAGTCTCTTCACAGAACAGTTGTGAGGAAACAAGGGATTTATATAGAGGGATCTCTGGAACATGGCTAGGCACAAGGGAGTGGCCTTCGGGTAATGTTCTCAACAATTCTGTGAGCATAAGACAGGAAGTTATCTGGAAAGGGCTCAGGTGTCCCCTGTTATTAATGGGGCAACAGGTGTGGGATTATGAAACAAAACATGGCTCTCTTTCATCATTACCCTATTCCCATGAGGAAGGGTATCCTTCACTGTGTTGAGTTTTGCAACTGGGGACAACAAGGCATGGAGAAGCTGGGTGACCTACTTATGATCTCAAGTTCACAGAAATCTAGGCTTGACTTCTCTACCATCCTCCCTAGTTAAATGGTTGCTATTCAGCCCACTTTTTGTAGTGGGAAGTCCACTTCTTGTCAGTCATGGGGCTTGAACTCTAGGTCTGAGCGCTGTTCTGTTCTGGAGCTCCTCAGCTCAAGACTAGCGCTCTACCACTTGAGCCCACAGCACCACTTTCAGTTTTCTGGTCGATCTTTGGAGATGAGTCTCACAGACTTTCCTTACCGGGCTGGCTATGAACCATGATCCTCATTTCTCAGACTCCTGTGTAGTTGGGATTAGAGTTCTGAGCCACTAGCACAGGGCTTAAGTGTAGTTCTCACTTTCTTTCTCCCTCTCTCTCACACGAACTGGTTGAATGTCCTGGAGGAGGTGGCCCATTTTCCCCATGTGGCTAGACCCCATAGTGGCCCTCTCATTCTGGAGGTGGGCTGTGGATCAGGAGCTGTCTCGCTCAGCCTGTTGAAACAGCTCCATGACATAAGCCTCTCTGTACCCTAGCTAGACCATGACAGTTATTCATTTTCCATCCAGCCTTACTAGACTTCTCATATTGTATTGTTTTCTACATCATTTTCTGGCACCTAGACAAAATTATGATACATAGTTACGGAATAAAAATGTAATGTCTTCTTAAGAAATTCATTTAGGGTTCTGGGAATGTGGCTTCATGGTACGGTGATTGCCTAGCATGCATGAAACCCTGGGTTCAATTCCCCAGTACCACATAAACAGAAAAACACTGGAAGTGGTGCTATGCCTCAAGTGGTAGAGTGCTAGCCTAAAAAAAAAAAAAAAAAAAAAAAAAAGCTCAGAAATAATTCCCTAGCCCTGAGTTTAAACCCCTGGACTAGCAATAAAAAAAAAAAAAAGTATTCAAATATTTTTTCATTCATGTGACTGTTTCTACTATATTTATAAGATGATTTCTTTGTTGCTTTGTATGCCCCCCCCCCCCGGATATAACCCCTGCTTTCACTGTATTTAATGTTGGTATAATTTGTGGAGGGGAATGGAAAAAAACAAATCGTTTAAATAGGGATGCAGGTGGATCCATTGCAATAACGAAAAGTACAAGTCGTTATGTTGAAAAATGAACTTTACAATTTTGGCGGGGGGGGGGCAGTAGAGATGGGGGGTATAGGAAGGGATAGGAAGGGGAAACAAAGGAGGAGGCAACAATACTTGGTAAGAAATGTACTCATTATCTTGCCCATGTAATTGTAACTCCTCTGTACACTATTTTCACAATAAAAAAAAAACCATTTAGTTAGTAAATGCAAAATAAAGAAACCATACTTTGAATATATAATTGCTCCTTCCATACTGACACCTGACAATAGTCCCTAATTCATGTACTTAACTTACTATAGCATACTCTGTTAAAAAAAAAAGTTTTGGTCATTAGGTCAAAGCAACTAATGCCAGGAATGTGCTTAGATGACAGGTGAAGAATTATTCTGGAAATTCAGAGATTCCAGGATTTTGTGTGGTCACTGCTAATCACAGAGAGAAGGATAGTCTAAGTGACATTTGGAAATCTTTTTGGTTAATCATGGTACCAAAAACGCAGAGGCTAATTAACAGTTGTGATAGAATAGAAGGAATAACTCGATGGAAGGATAAGTGATAGTAACTAAGGTGTACTAGAAATTGTTCTGGAGAACCATTTTTGGTTATTGAAAAACTAGTTATCAACTAGGCTTATTCCTCATTGCCTTTAGCATTCTAAATCTCTTAGGCTAGTTCTTAATCTCTGTGTGATAAGTTGTATATCCTTCTATGCTGTTCTTTCATACCTTATCTCCTTTTTTTCCTAAAAATCTCAGGGAACAGGAAGCAAAGGAAGAGGCAACAATGTTTGATAAGAGATATACTCATTATCTTGCCCATGTAATTGTAATTGTAATTCCTAGAAGTTTATGTTAAGTATTTCACAAGTTTTATTTCTCTTAATTCTTAAGAAAACATTTGCTATAATTCTAATATTATTACCATTTTAGTGTTAGGAAATATTTTAATTAAAGGCACTAAGTGCATGGCCCAAAGGCACTAAGTGCATGGCCCAAAGACACACAGTGGGGAAGGAAATGAGTCAAAATTTCCAAAAGTAAGCAATAAAAAAGTAGGTAAAATCCTCTCCATTCCCTTACTCTCTCAATTCAATATTCATGTTGTCCAAGAAATAATAGCATAGCAATTATTGCCGATGGTAATTGTTTTCTGTCACATTTTGTCTTCAACACAGTGTTGGTGACATTGGGTTATCATGCTCAGAGCTGAGCTCATAAATTGAGGTTTAAAGAGAGACAAATTTCTTCTGTTCCACAGTTCCAGTATACATTTTAAAAAGTACTAAAACTAGCCAGTAGCTGGTGGCTCACGCCTATAATCCTGGCTACAGAGGAAGCTGAGATCTGAGCATTGCGCTTCAAAGCCAGCCCGGGCTGGAAAGTCTGTGAGACTCTTATCTCCAATAAACCACTAGGAAAGCAGAAGTGGCACTGTGGCTCAAGGGGTAGAGCACTCACCTTCAGCTGAAAGGCACAGGGACAGCGGCCAAGCCCAGAGATCATGCCACATGACCAATAAAAAAAAAGATTAAAACTTTTAAATACCATCACTTACTGTCTTTTAAGAATCCAAAACGAAATAAATTCACATATAATCACTCCAAAATGCTTTAAAAGCAGGAGATGATAAACAAGCCTCCATGAACTCAATTTTCTTCTACTTTATAAATTATTCTGAAAGCCTTGTGCTGGTTGGTCACACCTGTAATCCTGTCTACTCAGGAAACTGAGATCTGTGGATAACCGTTGGAAGCCAATCAGGACAAAAACTATTCATGAGATTATCTTAAAAAAATTACAATGGAATTCTATGCCTCCATCAGAAAGAATGACATCACCCAGTTTGTTAGGAAATGGAAATACTTGGAAAAAATTATATTAAGTGAATTAAGCCAGGCCCAAAGAAGTGAAGTAAGCCAAGCCCAAAGAAACATAGGTCCCATGGTTTCCCTTATTTGCAATATCTAGTATATGTATGAGTCAAGCAGAAAAGGTCAGATAATGTGATGTTAGGAAAATGAACCCTTAGATATGTATTTAAATGTTTTTTTCTTTAATGCATTTTTAATGCATTTATAAAATTATTTCTTTTTGCTTTGTATGTCCCTCCCCCACAGTATAACCCCTGCTTTCACTATATTTGATGTCGGTATACTTTGTGGAGGAGAAGGGGAAAAACAAGTCGTTTAAGGATACAGGTGGACACGTTGCAACAATGAGAAGTACAAGTTGTTATGTTGAAAACGAACTTTACAACATTGGTGGGGGTTGGTGAGGATGGGGTAGGGGGGGCAGCGGGAGGCTGGGAAGGGATGTGAAGGGTAAACAAAGGAGGAGGCTGCAATGCTTGATAAGAAATGTACTCATTATCTTGCCCATGTAATTGTAACCCCTCTATACAGTATGTTCACAATAAAAAAGTAATAAAAATATTTTAAAAAATTAATGAACTACCAAAGAGCCAAGAATGGAGATATAGCTTATATAGTAGCTCATCAATCTAGAGAGGAATGGCCTAGTGAGACCTTGGTGCACTGAATTCAAACTCTGAGAACGAAAATGCGCAGGCACGCACACACACACACATACACATACACACATATTTATTCAAAATATCTTCATATCAGTATTTTGCATTAATTTCTTTGTTAACGATATTACATGGGTAAAATAGGGGAAATATTCTCTTCCATCCGAGAACATTTTTATATTCTTTATTATAAAAGTACTGTACAGAGTGGTTACGGTTACATGAAAAGGTAATGAGTACATTTCCTATCAAGCATTGTTACCTCCTCCTTTGTTTTCCCCTGCGATCCCTTCCCTCCCACCTCCACAAGTACACTTCCCTCCCCTCCCCTCCTAAATTGTAAAGTTCATTTTTCAACATACTCTCTTGTGCGTCACATTGTTGTAATGGTCATACTGTATGCTTATTTAAGCCTTTTGTTTTTTCCCTTTCCATCCCCAAGTTAGAGAAGTGTACATACGAGATGGAAGTGCACCAACATCAGATACAGTGAAAACAGGGGTTTAACTGTGGGGGATGCACATATAAAGAATCACATCGTACATTAGAAATATATTAGAAACCACAGGAAGAAATAAAAAACCACTTGTGTCCTTATCATGGGGTTCATTTACCTTAACATAATCTTATCTAGTCATATGCACATGCTTTTGACCTTTTTTTTTAAATTGTGAAAATACCATACAGAGAAGTTACAATTACATGGAAAAGGTAATGAGTACATTTTTTATCAAGCATTGTTGCCTACTACTTTTTTTCGCCTTACCATACCTTCTTTGCTTATCCCAGACATACATTAGTTATTGCAAATAAGGGATACCATAGGACCTATGTTTCTTTTTTTTTTAATTCTGAAAATGCCATACAGAGGGGTTACAATTACATGGGTGAGTTATTGAGTACATTTCTTTTATTTTTATTGTGAGAATACTGACAGAGGAGTTACAATTACATGGGCAAGATAACGAGTACATTTCTTATCAAGCATTGTTGCCTCCTCTTTGCTTCCCCTTCCCATCCCTTCCCATACTCCCCCACTTCCCCCATCCGGTCCTCCTCCCACCAAAGTTGTAAAGTTCATTTTTTGACATAATGACTTGTACATCTCATTGTTGCAATGGGTCCACTTGCTCCTCCTTTGTTTCCCCTTCCCATCCCTGCCCATCTTCCACCTCCCACCCCACTAACCCCTCCCCCACCCCCGTCCCCCCACTGTCCACATCCCTCAACCCCCGGCCAAAATCATTTTTTGACACAACGACTTGTTCATCTCATTGTTGCAATGGGTCCACCTGCATCCCTATTTAAACGATTTGTGTTTCCCTTCCACTCCACAAATAGTACCAACATCAAATACAGTGAAAACAGGGGCTTTAGCTTGCAGGAGGAACATACAAAGCAACAAAGAAATGATCTTATAAATATCTTAGAAACAATCGCAAGAAAGAAAAACCATTTGAATCCTTATCTTGGGGTTCATTTTGCCTAACATCAACTTATATGATGTTTTCTACTTGTAGCAGACACATACTAGTTATTGAAAATAAGGAAACCATGGGACCTATGTTTCTTTGGGCCTGGCTTACTTCACTTCTTTGGGCCTGGCTTAATTTACTTAATATAATTTTTTCCAAGTCTTTCCATTTCCTAACAAACTGGGTGATGTCATTCTTTCTGATGGAGGCAAAGAATTCCAGTACACACACACACACACACACACACACACACACACACACACACACACACATACACACACACACATTTTCTTGATCCATTCGTTTACTGTGGGACATCCGGGTTGGTTATATATCTTAGCTTTGGTAAATAATGCTGCAATGAACATAGTTTTGCTGGTAGTTTTAGTATGCTCTTTTTTGTGATCATTTGGGTGAATGCCCAAAATGGGATTGCTGGGTGTTAGGGGTGCTCTATGTAGTCTTTTGAGGAACCTCCATACTACTTTCCAAAGTCTTCGAACAAGTTTAAACTCCTAACAACAAGGCATTAAGGTACCCTTCTGTCCACATCCTATCCAGCATCTGTTCTTTTAAAAATCTGGAATGCTTCACGAAGTCGAGTGTCATCCTCAGTCAGGGGATATTCTTCTCTTTATTGTTCCAATGTTAGTGTATGTGCTACTGAATTGAGCACAGAACAATTTTATATATAACGTGTAATTGATTTTCTTAAACTAGACAATTCCACAAAAATTAAATTCAAAAGAATTGTTGTGAAATTTTAGAATCATGTATTTCTTACATAAGAACACACTTAAGAATAAAGTCAAGATTGACATGTCCAAAACAAAATAATTCCATATATTTGTTGTTCAACGGATGTGTAGGAGGAGGAATTCAATTATTCTGTACAAGGAACCTGCCATAATGAACACTATAGAAAGTGTTAAGGTTTGTTAAAAGTTTTAATGTTTTAAATATGTTTAATTTTGGGAATTTGCTCATATATGCCAAAATTAAGACTATTTAGCACGCTGTAAAACTTTTCCATAAAGCATTTAAGATTCATGGTAGCAGTCATATACTACTAAGTATGTACATTTCAGAGTTTATAGAAACTTTACTAATGAGAAATTGCAAAGTGTTTGTGTAAAGAAGCAGAGTGAAGATTTAAGACATTAACTTCACAGTTTCTGTTAAAATTTAAGGGATTCCTTACTTTATATGTAAGCGAGGAATAAATGATGGTATAAGCCATATACAAATGATGAGATGAACCATAAATAATAATCTTAGTGGGTAACTTTAAAGGCTACTCATAGTCCATAAAATTCTTGTTGAACATCATAGACTTAGGCAGTTTTAAATGTACAGCAATATGAGAAAATAATAAATCGAATATGGAGTACATTTCAAATACTAGAAATAGAGGTAAATGTTTTGTTTTTTATTTTATTAATCATTAATATTTATGTATTGGTTTTCCTTATTTGTAGCATTGCTTTCCTTGTTGTAATATAATACAACTTTTTGTAAGTCATCATTAGGAAATACTTTGAGAATGTTATTGGGATGGCCACACTGTTTTTTATAGGTATATGTGAATTTACAAAGAGCAAAATTAATAACAAAACATTGATTAAAAATTTTATCAATTAGAATCTGAATCAGGAGTGTTGATAAATGTCCACACCTAAAATCTTAGCCCTAGACTGAAGCACTAGTGTTACAATGTTGAGCACACAAAAGTGAGAGATTGTATTTTGTTTTGTTTTTGTTTTATTTTTGTTGGTTGTGGGGCTTGAACTCTCTGTCCGGGTGCTGTCTCTCAGCACTTCAGCTCAAGGCTATTGCTACTACTTGAGTCACAGCATCTCTTCCATCTTTTTCTGCTTATGTGGTGCTGAGGAATCAAACCCAGGACCTCATGCATGCAAGGCAAGCACTCTACACTGAACCACCCTCCCAGCACCTGAGAGACTGTATTTTAAAAAATCATCTAAACAACATTTACTTTCTGTTTTGGGTTATATAATGAAATAAAGAATATCTTTTTATATTTTTGAATGGTCATACTTCTAATTTTATATTAAATTCAGCCACTTTATCCTTTTCAAAGTCATGTAATATCTCTGAGAGTTTGCTTCTGTAAAGATTGTTTTTGCATTGATTATTTATTCTGAGTCATTTTTATTTTTTATCAAAAATACTTTATATTTTATGGTTTTTCGTGTTTTAAGTGTGAAAATACCATACAGAGTGGTTACAATTACATGGGCAAGGTAATGAGTACATTTCTTATCAAGCATTGTTGCATACTCCTTTGTTTCCCCTTACTATCCCTTCCCATCTCACCTCTCTTATGTCCCGTTTCCCCCTCTGCCTTTCCCCCATCCAAAGTTGTAAAATTTGTATTTCGACATAATGTCTTGTATATCTCATTGTTGCAATGGGTCCACATGTATCCATATTTAAAAAAATTTTTCCCTTCCCCTCCACAAATTATACCAACATCAAATACAGTGAAAACAGGTGTTATACCATGCAGAAGGGACATACAAAGTAACAAAGAAATCATCTTATAAATATGTTAGAAATAATTACAGAAAAAAAATTGAATTCTTATCTTAGGGTTCATTTCACCTAACATCAACTTATCTAACAATTTCTGCATGTCTCAGACATACACTAGTAATTGCTAATAAGGGAAACCATGAGACCTCTGTTTCTTGGGCCTGGCTTACTTCACTTAATAAATTTTTTTTCCAAGTTTTCCATTTCCTAACAAATGGGGCAATATCATTGTTTCAGATAGAGACATAGAACTCCATTGTGTATATATACAACATTTTCTTGATCCATTCATCTACTGAGGGACATCTGAGTTGGTTCCATATCTTAGCTATGGTAATGCTGCAATAAATATATCTGTGTGGTAGCTTTAGTATGGTCTTGTTTGTGATCATTTAGGCAAATGCCCAAAAGTGGGATTGCTGGGTCATAGGGGAGCTCTATGTGGAGTCTTTGTAGGAACCTCCATACTATTTTCCAAAGTGGTTGAACAAGATTACACTCTCACTAGCAATGAAGTAAGGTTCCCTTCTGTCCACATCCCCTCCAGCATCTGTTGTTATTAGAGTTCTTGATTATAGCCACTCTAACTTGGGTGAGGTGAAATCTCAATGTTGATTGATTTGCATTTCTTTTATGGCTAGGGTGGTTGAGCATTTCTGCATGTCTTTATTGGTCACCCTCCTTTCCTCTTCAGAGAAGTTTGTCTTTATGTCTTTAGCCCACTTATTTATTGGGCAGTATTTTCTTTGAATATTTGTTGTTGGAGGATTTAATTTTTTGATTTCCAGATCTGTTTTAGATGTGAAACCCTTGTCGGTTTTATGGCTAGTGAAGATCTTCTCTGATTCCGTGGGATTTCTATTGATCCTGCTAGCTATGTCCTTTGCCATGCAGAAGCTCTGCAACAGCATGCAATCCTATTTGTCCAAACTTTCATTTGTTGTGCTTTTGCATTTCTTTTCAGAAAATTTCAGCCTTTGTTAAGGAGACCTAGGGTTTCTCATATTCCATCCTGTAATGTTTTCAGAATATCTGCTTTGACTCTGAGGTATTTGATACATTTGGAGTTGATTCTGGTACAGGGTGATATATAAGGATCTAATTTTCTACAAGTGATTAACCAATTTTGCCAGTACCATTTACTGAACAGCCTTTCTTCGATTTTATCTTTTTAGATCCTTTATCGAATATTAGATGATTATGGGTCTGTAGGTTCATTTCTGGGTTTTCAATTCTATTCCATTGTTCCTGAGGTCTTTTCTTGTGCCAATACAAAACTGTTTTAATTACTATGGCTTTGTAGTAGAGTTTGAAATTTGGTATTGATATTCCTCCAACACTGTTCTTCTGTTAAGGATTGCTTTTTTCAATTGGGGGTCTTTTGTTGTTCCATATGAATTTTGGGATTGCCTCTTCTATTTCCTTGAAGAATGTGGTTGGGATATTGATAGGTATGGCATTGAACTTGTAGATAGCCTTGGGAAATATTGCCATTTTCACAAGGTTCATCCTTCCTATCGAGGAGCATGGGAGGTTTTGCCACTTTCTAAGTTCTGTTTTGATTTCCTTTTTCAGATTTTTAACGTTTTCATCATAAATGTCCTTCACTTCTTTGGTTAAGTTAATTCCTAGGTATTTCATTTATTGTGGGGCTCTTACAAATGGAAAACCTTTCTTGATTTGAGCCTCACTTTTCTCATTGTTGGCATACAGAAAAGCCATTAATTTCTGAGGGTTAATTTTATACCCTGCTATTTTGACAGTTTTGATTTAGCTTGAGTAATTTTGGAGTGGAGTCCGTGGGATTCTTTAAGTACAAGA
Organism: Dipodomys spectabilis; assembly: GCF_019054845.1. Classification (NCBI taxonomy): domain Eukaryota; kingdom Metazoa; phylum Chordata; class Mammalia; order Rodentia; family Heteromyidae; genus Dipodomys; species Dipodomys spectabilis. Next base: position 1,551,989 of record NW_024870718.1, on the reverse strand, counting down.
TCATTTTATCTGCAAAGAGGGAGATTTTTACTTCTTCTTTCCTTATTTGGATCCCTTTTATATTGGCATATTGTCTTATTTCTGTAGCTAGGCATTCTAATACTAAATTGAAGAGAAGTTAAGAGAGTGGACATCCTTTTCTCATTCCTGAGTTAAGAGGAAATAGCTTTAGTTTTTCACCATTAATTATAATGCTGGCTGTATGTTTTCCATATACAGCTTTTATTGTATTGAGGAATGTTCTATGGATTCCTAATTTTTCCAGAACCTCCATCATAAAGGGGTGTTGGATCTGGTCCAATGCTTTTTCTGCATCTTTTGAGATAACCATGTGGTTTTAATCCTTGCTCTTGTTGATGTGATAAATTAAATTAATTGATTTGTGTATATTGAACCAGGTTTTCATCCCTGAAATACATCCTGTATGATATTAGTGTATGATTTTTTGGATGAATTGTTGAAGTCGATTGGCCAAACTTTTGTTGAAAAGTTTTGTATCAATGTTCTTCAAAGAAATGGGTCTATAGTTCTCTTTCTTTGATGAGTCCCTGCCTGGTTTTGGAATGAAGGTTATGATGGCTTCATAGAATGAGTTTGGTAGAGAACTTTCTCTTTCAATTTCATTGAAGAGTTGGAGGAGTATTGGTGTGAGCTCTGTTTTGAAGGTCTTGTATAATTCCGCTGTAAATCCATCAGGGATTTTCTTAGATGGGAGGTCTCTTATTGCTGTGTCTATTTCAACACTTGATATAGGCCCCTTACTATGCTTTAACTCATGTTGGTTTAGTATTTGCATGTTGCTAATTTTAATTTGAAGCATATTTTAACTGATATTATTATTGCAACTCCTTCCTGTTTATAGCAGCCGTTTGCTTGGTAGATTTTATTCTAGCCTTTCATTATCAAAATGTTTTTGTTTTTATTGCAAGGTGTGACTCCTAAAGGCAAGAGATAGAATTATCTTGCTTTTTAATCCAACTAGACAGACTATTTCGCTAAATTGGAGCTTTAAGTCCATTAATGTTGAGAGCTAGGACTGAGAGGTGTTTGGTAGCTCCTGCCATGCTATCCACCTCCGTTGGGGCTGTGGAAACTTGGTTCTTCCTATGGTTCTTGGATTCTCAGTTTGGGTGTGGTTTCTTAGCCATTATTGTGGTCTTGTTGGTTTTCTGTGTGTAGGCCATCTTTAAGTATTTTTTGTAGGGCTGGTTTGGTAGAGATATATTTTTCAGTTTTTCTTTGCTATGGAAGGTTTTTATTTGACCTTCGGTTATGATGGAGAGTTATCTGGGTACAGTATTCTTGGTTGAAAATTGTTTGTCTTTAGGGCATGGCATACAGCCTTCCAGGCTCTTCTTGCTTTAATTATCTCTGCTGAAAAATATGAGATGATTCTAGTTGGTTTTCCTTTATAGGTGATTGATCTTTTCTCCTTGACATCTTTTAGGAAGTTATTCTTGGTCTGAATTGATCCTCTGTGGATTATAATGTGACAATGGGAAGTGCTGTTCTGGTCTGGTCTATTTGGGGTTCTACAACCATCTTGTATCTGAATAGGCCTATCTTTTTGTATGTTTGGGAAGTTCTCTGCTAGGATCCTGTTAAACAAATTTCCTAGACAATTAACTTCTGTCTCTAGGTGCTCCTCTACACCAATTGTCCTCAGAGAAGGACTTCTGATTGTCTATTCCAAATGTTGAATAGATCTATCATGTTTCTTCGATTTGTCTTGGATACTTTTATGTTCTTTTTAATACCTAGGCTCTCTTCAATCCCTGAGATTTAATCTACTGCATGGCCTAACCTACTGTTAAGTCTTTCTACTTGGTTTTTTATTTCTTTTCCTTTTAATTGGTCACCTTTGTAGGCTTCAGATTCTTTGTTGGAACTTTGTTTTAGCTTCTTTACTTCCTTAATTTGGTGTTCTCAAATCACTTAGTTTATTGGTTATGGTTTACTTGGACTCCCATTCCTGCTGTCGGGCTCCATTCAGCATTCCCTTTGTGGTCTCTGAATTCTTTCAGATATCTGTTTATGGATTCCATGAATGCCTCTATTGATCTTTGTCTATTCTCATACTGCTGTCACAATTCCTGTGTTACTCTTTGATTAGCTTCCTCACGTTCATGCAATTCCTGTAGTTCTCTTTGTCTTTTCTCAGCCTGCTCAAGCAATTCCTGTTTCTCTTCATCTGTTCTCTGCCTGCTCACACAATTCCTTTCTTTCTCTTTGATTGTTCTCAGCCTGCTCACGCAATTGCTTTATTTGTCTTTGTTCTCAACCTGTTCACGCAATTACTGTATCAATCTTTGAGCAGTTTCCTCACAGTCATGAGATTCCTGTTGTTTGGTTTGCCTCCTCTCTCTTCCTATCACGTTCAAACTGAGTCCTTTGCAAGCTTTCAGTCTTTTCATTCACCACGTTTACCAGTAGTGTTTTTAGTTCTTTGGGGGAACTCTCCTCTGGATTATTCATTAACAGTTCTGTCACTGGATTATCATGAATGAGAGTTGAAATACCCACACTTGCCATTTTTCTCCTGTTTTCCGGCTTGTTCTGCACACTTGATATGAAAGTGACACCAATTTTTTGCTAAAATACTATTTTAAGGCAAGCATCAACCAAAGTCCTGTAGTTGCACAGTCAAAATGGCTGTAGATACAACCTAGTTCAACAGATACAATCTATTCAACATCAAACAACTATCCATTAATGGGCTAAGAACAGCAAAGACGAATTTTTCAAATCAGAAAGTATTATATTTAGGAAGAAATGTGGGGAAAAACAGGATTAGAAGTATGTGGAGAGGTTAAAGTAAATTTAACCAAGTCCTAAACTCAGAGAGGGAAAGGGATTGGACAGAATGACAAGAGAGAAATTAAAAAGAAGAAAATCAAAAATGGAAAAAGAAAAATTTAAATTTAAAAAGTGAAACATTTAAAAATTATGTGACTTTAAAAAGTGATATTGAGAGGAGAAAAGGATAAGATGACAGGAGTGGGATGATAGAAAGGAGACATGAAAAACTAAAAAATAAAAATTCTTAAAAGTATTTACTTGAAAATTATATGTTATAAAGATATAATACTTCTATTAAAATGTTAAGCCTGTTTCTGGGGGTTTAGCCCAGCAGAAGGGCACTTGCCCTGGGGAAAAAAAAAGACAAAAAAAAGTTAAGCCTAAAAATTTGTGAATTAAGTAATACATTTCTGGATTAATTATGTACACAATAGGGGATAAGTTCTAATAAACGATGATGGGTATTTATCTTGGGATGAGGCAAAACAGCAATTAGGTCACGCAAAAAAAAAGAAAGACAAAAGATATAAAAAAATTAAAAAGGACCAAAAGGTCAATAGCGATTTTTTTAAAATGCATACTCACACACACACACACACACACACACACACACACACACACACACCACACACACACAAACACACACACACACACACACACACACACACACACACACACACACACCTAAAATAAAAATTAGGAGAAGAAGAAAAAAATGATTAATAGAAAACAATTAAAAAATTTAAAAAAATGGTACCAAAAAGAGTTCTTTAATTTTTTTTTGGGGGGGAGGGGTGTGGAATGGGAAGATCCTGTGTCTCCCCTTTGTCTGTAACCAGTCTCTTGGTGGAGTGGCTGGTCTGCTTCTGGTGTTTTGTTTTCCTGTGGCTTGATTGATTTCTTACATTAGTTTGTTTGTGTAGTCAATAAAATGCTCCGCTTTATCTAGGATTTTGTGATCCTCCTTCAGTCTAGTTCAGTGGGAGGGAGATCTGCTTTGAGTATCCAGAAAGAGAAAGATGGCTGTTTCCTCTAGTGTGGAGATGCTGTGATGAGGCTAAGTTCTGTTTAGGGTTGAGGCATTTCAGCAAACAGTATCTTTTCCCTGAGGGGCTAGCTCCTGAGACACTCCCAGAGCCCAGCCTGGAGCCATTCTCAAGGTTTACGTTTACTGAATTTCAATTGATTGTCTAGGCTGCTGTAGGTAGGGGCAGCCACTGGTTCTGTTAACCCACTGAAGATAGTCACTCCTCTGGGGGGCAGAACTCTCTCTGCTTGGGCTAGGTGACTTTCTCCTGAGTGGATCTGAGCCTGGAAGGTCAGGTCAGATTCCTGTGACGTGCTAAATGACTCTTTTGTTTTCTTCCAAGGCCTGAGTTGGAGCTAGTTGCTCAGCCTGGCCATTCTCAGTATCAAAGATGATGTCTGGTGCTAGGGAGGGGCAGCCTTCCTTCCTCTGCTCCATGAGGAGTGAGGATGTCAGGATTTTACTCAGACAGGAGTCTTTCTTCCTGGGTATCACTGGTCTGTGATCTTCAGGATGAATTTATCTGCTCCTTGTCAGTTCTTGTTGGTGTTGAGTAGAATCCTCTCACCCACTGCATATGGCGCTTTTGTCCTGGACTCTCTGTTGTAGATATGGTGGCTATGGGTGCCGTAGCTTCTGCCACAACCGCAGCTACTGGCAAGTGCTCAGATCTGTCTTCTTGCCTGGATCTTCCCTCTCTAGCCAAACAATGTGTACAGTGATGGCACACTTGGTGTGATTATCTAGGCTAGTACTGTTCACTGGAACACTAAAGCTGCTTTGTATGTGAGAGTTTGTTTAGCCTCCAGGTTCTCCTCTACCATCTTCCTCCGACCTCCATGAAACTCTTTATGTTTTATGTTGATTGGTTATTATACAACAATTACTTTTAAATGTACATGTCGTATCTAAAGATAGCCATATGAATATTCTCATACAGCTCTTATTTATCTGTTATGTACTTTCAGTATTATGATATTTCTCTCTCTCTTATACTCTCTCTCATTTCCTCACTTTCTCTTTCATGCTTCATGTCTGCTACTTAGAATTTCTGGTGGTCTATTATTATCCTTCAGGATCCACTGGTTTGTGGGAACATGATAAAGACAATCAGTTACCCTTGACTTATTTAAGAGTTACAACAGTGATGTGGTATTATTTGCCATTCTAAATGGTAAAACAACAGATCTATGAATTCCTTCTCACTTTTATTACTATTATAAATTTTATTTTCCTATGAATCATTGGGATGGATAAGATAATTTTAACCTGTGTCCTAAAAGTACTTTTTCTTTTACAAACAACCATTTTCTTTGAGTATCAGTGAGTAACTACATGTAATGAAACAAAGCTATCCTATAGAAAGTAGACTGAAGTTGTTCACAGGGATGAAAAACAAGATAATGGGAAATTGAGTACAAAGGATACCCATCATAGAGCACAGATCCTTAAAGTAGTTTACCATGTACACTTTGTGAGAATGACAATGTGTTAGGAACTATAGATTAAATCACTGAACACTTGATATATATGCAAATATTTTTATATATTTATATATGCATATAAGTATGTGCACTTATATATGTACACATGTATGTTACTATACTCACAAATACACACATACATATACTCATGTATAAATGCACATGGAGAAAGACACATAGTTACAGTCAACACAAGTTTCACTACTTGATGAATATGCCTTAGACAGAATGCTTGGAACCAAATATGTTGAAGATGTATTTGTCTCTAAGAGTTCTTTTACCACTCCTCTTACCTCTTAAAAACTGCTACGTTTTAAGGAATGAGATTCGACTTGCAAAATGCAGTACAAGTGATAGCAAGTCATTCAGAAATCTCAGTAATAAAGGTCATAAGGTGTCTCCCTGCTCCCCACGGAATGCCTGCTCTTGTAGACACTCTCAACAACCAAAGTAGCAGGATATCCTATCAGTGTATATACTATCAGAGGGGGTTAGAGGGAGGATTTGGGTGATGTGAAAGGAAGGGATGGTAGGGGAAAAACAAAGGATTGGGTAACAATGCTCAATAAGAAATATACTCATTACCTTCCTTATGTAACTGTAACCCCTGTGTACAGTGTCTTTACAATAAAAATATATATTAAAAAGATACAAGGAAAACTTCTGTACTTATGGGAAGTTGTATTTATCACTCAATATCAGTAAGGTATTGGTTTTAGGACCACAGGCATATTAAAATTTTGGATCCTCAAACATTTTACTTGAACACAGTACATTATTTACATTAGAATGTGTCCACAACCTAGTTCAGTGTAATTGCTATGAAACGTTTTACTATATTTTATGTTTGAAATGGAAAATAAAAGTATTTGCACTATCAACAGAAACATTTTTTTTCAATTTTTTTTGTCTTTTTGTCTGCATTTTGTGGATGGAATTGGGAGAGCAGTTTTGAAAAGCTCAAATTTCATCACCAAGAGCTGTCTGCAAAATGTAAAAGGATGTACTACAGCATCTTGAATAATATGGAACTCCAAGGAGAAGTTCTTGAATTGAGACATTATCAGAAACTAACCACTCAAGGAATTTTTAGACGCGCAGCTGCTAGATTTCTAATGGAGAGGTTTCATAACCCTTTCTGTAACACAAGTCAGAACCTCATTGAAGTGTACATGATTTCCTTCACCTGTCTGCCAAGCTCAGTCATTATCAATCAACATACAACTAATATTGAATAATCCTCTAATAACAAAATATTGATGGAATGTCCATCCAGTTTAGGTTAAGAGCGTTAACCTAGTAATGAACTAGATGGTAAGTAAATCTGAAACTGTTATAGGCTACAGGAGTTCAAGAAATGGATACTACAGTATTTTTCCTGATAACAGAATTTGAGGGCAAGTTATTTTATAATGGTTCATGTTAGGGAACAAGATAACTTCTGAGGAAGAGTCAGAAAATCTGGGGGAATCACGGCCATCTGAAACTCATTTCCAGAGTGCAAACTGATTAAAACTAGAGAATTTTTCTTAAACATTAGAATTGGACTATCATTAGGGTGAAAGTTAGGTTTCAGTTGCAGCTGTAGTTAGTGTTAGCATTAGGGCAATGGAAAGTTTAGGGTCAAACTGAAACTATCTTTGAATAACAAGTCATGTTAGAATTAGGATGAATGTGAAATAGGAAACTGCTAGTTATATTAAGATTAGGATATGGTTAGTGAGAGGGTTAGCTTCAATATTCCAGTTAAGGTTAGAGTTACAAAAATGGCAAGATAATGGGTAAAACTACAAATTAGTTTTAGAGAGATGAGTTGAATCAAAGTTAGGATGAATAAATCTAATGTATTTTTATGGCTTTTAGAATCCAAAGGCTATTAGTTCTATGGTTAGGGTTGCTGTTCTAATTCAGGTTAGACTTAGACTTAGGTAAGGGTAAGCTGTAAGGTTAAACTGAGTTTTCTGCTAACATTTTCAAGTAAAATAAGTGTGAAATTTAACAAAAATTACAGAGTTTTCCTAATTTTACTATTCAGGGTTCAATAGGGTTAAATTTAGAGTTAGGTTTCTAGTAAGGTTTAGATATATAGTTAGGGTTAGGAACTAGAGTATAATTTAAGTAAACCTGCAACTTCTTTTTGGAATTAGAGGAGTTCAGTAAAAGTTAAGATCAGTGGAAACTATGATAGCTTTCATGATATGAAAATTTGAGGTTAATATTCATAATAGGGAATGATTTCATATCCAAGTGAGGGAATCTGTAGGATTTGGAGAAAAGTGCAAATAAATCATTTCAAAGACCATGAGTATGTGTTAGGATATATTTTCCATTAATTTTAGGATTGGGTTACTATTATCATCAAGGTTACTCTTAGGATTCTGACCAGGATTAGAGTTAGGATTATGGAAATGGAAGGTTGAGAACTTGAGTGACTTACTTCCTTTGTGTCTGTATATGCACTATTCTAAGGCTTGGACTCAAGGCTTGGGTTCTATCCATGAACATTTTGCTGTAGGCTAGCATTCTAGCACTTGAGCCATGATTCCACTTCCAGATTTCTTTGGCAGTGAATTGGAGATGAGAGTCTCACAGATTTTCCTATCCATGCTGACATTGAACTGAGATCCCAAGTTCTCTGCCTTCTGATTAATGATAGGATTAAACTCATGAGCTACCAGTGCCATGGAAAATGCCTGACTTTTATTGATTGTTTTTACTTTTGTTCAAGATCAACATTGAATTCAATATTTGATAGCATTGTTCACTAGGTAACAAGCTGCCACTTGAGCCATATCTCCAAAAATGATTATCTTAAATAGCTGGAAATCATTAAATTTTCTTCAGTGGATATGAATCATTAGTGCTGTTCTAAAACTTATCCTAAACTTTATAAACCCTAGAGGTGATCTGAGCAGATTCTCATGGTTGACTTCTAATTGCATAGTATTTTAGGGATATGATTTTTTAATTATTATTTTAAGTAACAAATGAGTTATTAAACAAAGCAGTTTCTGCGTACAATATAACTTGATCAACGCCAACCCTTTCAACATTCGCATCCTTCCTCTATGAACCTCTTCCTTCACTCTTCTTAATTTTGTAGGATATTTACTGGATTACTCTCTGCACTTCCCCCCTTTTCTCCTGGTCATTCTTGTACTTTTCCCCCTTCACCCCTGTTTTGATTAGCCACTTACATATGATGCAGCAACTCTACTCCTAGGCATTTACCTGAAAGATTACAAACCCGGATATAGTAAATATTTCAGCACAACCATGCGTACTGAATTAGCCCAGATACCCCTCAAGAGAGAAATGATTCAAGAAAATGTAATGCACACACACACACACACACACACACACACACACACACACACACACAGAGGAAATCCTACTTACCCATTAGAAAGAGTATTGTGCCCTTTGTATCTCTCATTTCTCATTTCTTCTGCCTGGTATCCAATTGTTGTCGTACTGTCCCTGCACTGCAGTAAGTGACACATGCAATCTGATGTAAAAGATTTTCAGAGAGTTCGCTAGCCATAGATTCCTAAATATGAGTTCTATGCTCATTCTCTTTGTTTATTCATGCCTTTGAGTAGTGATTGCACAGTTTCATTTGTACCATTTGCTACACAGAAAAGACATGACCGCACATACATGGATATACATACATACATGGATATATGCACACATATGGGTATATATTAAATACTTGAATTCATTTTATGTTTTTGAGAATTACGGAGTTAACAAAAATCACATGCATTTTACTTCCTAGTCAATTCTTTCAAAACCTAAATAACTTTGTCTCCTTTGAATACATAATTTTAAAGAGAATATCACCATCTCTAATCTTTCAGTGGCCTTGAAATTAGATGTTCCAATGGGAAAAAGTTATTTAGCCAGTCCCAAATTGCGCCTTTTCCAAGTTATCAGATATTCAATCTATCACATGCCCAAATAATAGAGAATGGGAACAGGTCTACATTGAGCACTCACAGTAGACAGCTCTCTGGACTTTCTCAGGAAGAGCTTTCTGCCATTGTGGAATGGATAGGGCTGGATAATATGCAAACAGACATCATAGATTGAAAGTATTGTGCTAAGTTGACACCTGAGATATTGGATGTTTTAACTGCATAGTATTGGTTTTCATGAATCAGTTAATCAGATTCTTTACACTATATGATGTTACTAGACTGTGGAATGCATGTTTATTGCATTTACTTTGTATAACGTATTTTGAAATTTGGTATAAATCGTTTATCTTTTTTCTTGATATGGATTACTCCTAGTTGTCAAGAGTGAGGAAATGCCCTGGGACTTTGTAATTTGAAGTCTTATGTTGCCATGTGTCATATCCTATTTTCCTTTTACAGAGTTGGTAATAAAATATATGTAATTTATTTTATTTTTTGGGGGGGGCCCGGTTGTGGGGCCTGAACTCTTGGCCTGGGTACTGTTCATCAGCTCTTCAGCTCAAGGCTGGTACACTACCACTTGAGCCACAGCGCCACGCCTGGGTTTTTTCTGCTTATGTGGTGCTGAGGAATCAGACCCAGGCCTTAAGCATGCAAAGGGAGCGCTCTAACACTGAGACAACTTGCCAGCCCTGTAATGTATTTTTTATTTTTATTCATTATCTATTACAGAATTTGAACTCAGAGCCTGGGCACTGCTCCTGAGGTCTTTTGCTCAAGGTTAGCTCTCTACAACTTCGAGCCACAGTATCAATTTTAGTTGTCAGTGATTAATTGGTGATAAGTGTCCCGCAGGGACTTTTCTCAACCTGGCTTTGAACGGTGATCCTCATATACCAGGCTCCAGATCAGCCAATATCAGAGGCATGAGCTACCTCCACCCGGTTATACGTAATTTATACTGTAGTTTTCTGAAATCTTTCATCCTACACTGAATATTTTTTCTTATGAGCTTTCTAATAAATATGTAATCTATTCAATTTTGAAAAGTACTGTGTACCTCCCACTTATTTGTATCAGTCCATACTTTCCTAGCTATGATTAGCATCAGTACAGTTAAGCACATTACATCTCAACAGGAAAATTCTACTGAAGTTCTGATCCCCTTGAGCTAGATAAGGAGAATTCCTGTAAAAGAAGCCTCTCCTCAATTATGAGAAAAGATATGTTTGGAAGTTTAGTTTAGTTTAGTTTCTTTTTTTTAATTTTTTGGCCAGTCATGTGGCCTGAACTCTGGGCCTGGGCCCTGTCCCTCAACTCTTCACCTAAACAGTTACACATCAGCCTCATTCCATCACATATCTTTAAGTCCTTCTTTTATTTCTTTTTATCGTTATTGTTTTGTTGTCATTGTATTGCTGACACTGAAGCCTGAACTCATGGCCTAGGCAGTGTCCCTGGGCTCAATGCTAGTGCTCTACCACTTGAGCCATGCACCACTTCTGGGTTTTTCTGTCTGGACATGCTTTGAATCATAATATTCAGATCTCAGCCTCCAGGGTAGCAAGGATTACAGGTGTGAGCCACCAGTGCCAAGCAAGTCCCTCTCTTTCAGACATTATTCTAAAAGCCTCCAATCCAAGGTCACTCCTAAGATTGTAAATGGAACTATGCCAATAGTTCCTTTAATTGTTCTGGCTATGGAGTTTTTTGCAAATTATATTGAAACTACTTAACTGTTCTCTTCCTAATCCATGATTCTAGATGTTTTAGTAATAATTACTTAAATTTAGGAGCTATAAACCCTAAATCTCTCAATTATTAATTTCATTTAATTCTTTCAATATGATTATTTTTCAATACAAATATGAACTTATACTCGCCTTCTTGAATCTACCCCTTGGCATGAGCTGTGCCTGGGCCTATTCTACCTCAAATGCAAGAGGTTGGTAAAAGAATAGCCTACAGTATTCCTGCCTAAGAGTGAGGATAAGTAGTTGCGTGCCTAATAGAAGCAATGCATTCCTGGCATGGGAAGGGGTGGGAGAGACAACAGCCTAGAGAGCAAACTGGCAGTCACAACATTTAACAACTTCTCCATTGGGGACACTGATCTCCTGCAAATTGGCAGTGATATAACTCACCTAGTGAATTTTCATATATGAAGGAAGTTGTCATGTCTCACTACACAACTCACCTGTAGTCAAAGAGAGGGTCATTCTTCTGTGTCCTCCTTAGGCCCAGTCTCATTTTATCTCCATCTTAGACTTTGCCCAGACTCTATTCCTACAAGAAGGTCCCTGATGAGGAGGAATGTATGATCTCTTGGCTTTTGATTAGCCCTATGGGAACTGAGGTCACTTTTAATTTTGATCCTGTTCATTCTGACAAGTCTGTGGTGGGTGGTGGGAAAGCTCATTCTCTGAATTGTTCCCTATTACCAAATATCTTCAGAGAAAGTCAAGGAATGACAGATTCTGCCTGAGGGAGTGAGTTTCTCCATTTCCAAAAAGGTCAATTAATATCTGATTATGAGGCCCACGTGGTGGTCCTTCCCTAGATCCTCCAAACAGGAGTGGATGTTACCTCAGACATCAGGCCATACTCACATTTCTTCTGCTCTTTCACATGAAAATAAAGGTCACAGGAGTTGAGTTGAGAAACAAGGAGAAATGAGAGTAGCAGAAGAATCATTGACATGGGGAGGAATTAGAAACCCTGTGTGAAAAAAGGGCTCAGAAAATCTAGGATCAGAGTTCCAGGAAGATGGCGGAGGAGAAGCTGGAATCTGAACAAGCTCTCTCATAGAAAGCAGTTTTAGAGTTCCAGTGAACAGTCCTAAACCAGAGAATCACACCAAGGGTGACATCACAGAACAGAGAGACAGGCCAGAGAGGGAAAATCCAGGCAAGGAGACACATCTGAGCACTTGCCAGCAGCCACCGCGGTGGCGGCAGCTGTGGCAGCAGCAACAGCAGGGCACCATACCTGAGCCACAGAGAGTCCAGGATGAAGGAGCCTGATGCAGCGGGTGAGCGGATTCTACTCAACACCAGCAAGAACCGACAAGGAGCGGACATCTTCATCCTGCAGTTCGCAGACCAGAGACGACCCAGGAACCAAGACTTGGTGTGAGTAGAAGCCCGATATCCTCACTCCTTCTCAGGGAGCAGAGGAGGGAAGGCCACCTTTCCTCCCCCAGTACCGGAGATCTCCATCTTGGATACCGACAAAGCTTGGACCAGCTGCTAGCTCCAACTCAGGCCTTGGAATAAAACGGGTCATTTAGCAGGTCACAAGAACTTAATGGCAGCGTGACCTGCCAGACTCAGCTACACCCAGGGAAAAGTCACCCAGCTCGGGTGCCAGCCCTAGGAGTGGCTTTCTTCACTGCGTAATCAGAGCCAGAGGCTGCCCACCCCTCTAGCAGCCTCAACAATCAATTGAAATTCAGTAAACAGAAACCCTGAGAATGGCTCCAGGCTGGGCTCTGTGAGTTTTTCACAAAATAACCCCAGGGAAAAGCTACTGTTTGTTGAAAGGCCTCAACTCTACCCAGAACCTGGCCTCATCACTGCATCCCCCTCTTTTGTGATTCTTAAAGCAGATCAGCCTCCCATTAAACTATCCTGGGAGGAGGATCTCAAAATTCTGTGTAAAGCAGAGCATTTTTCTGCCTGTTCGAACCAACTGACTTAAGAAACCAACCAAGCCACAGGACCACAAGCAGACCACAGGCTCCAAGAAGAGGATGGTTAAAGACACAAGGGAGATACAGGATTTTTCCCACCCCTCCCAAAAAAAATCAAAGAACTTGCTTCTTCTTCTTCTTCTTCTTGTTCTTCTGGTTCTTGTTCTTCTTCTTCTTCTTGCTCTTCTTGCTCTTCTTGTTCTTCTTGTTCTTCTTGTTCTTGTTCTTGTTCTTGTTCTTGTTCTTGTTCTTGTTCTTGTTCTTGTTCTTGTTCTTCTTCTTCTTCTTCTTCTTCTTCTTCTTCTTCTTCTTCTTCGTCCTCCTCTTTTTGGGTACCTTATATAAATTTTTTTTTTCTTTTCTAAAACTTTTTTTAATCTTTAATTTTTGCCTTTTTTGAAAAAAAAATTATTTTCCAGTAACTTTTTTTTCCTCTTATAATTTTTACTTTAGGGATACGTGAATATGCATTCTTCTTTCAATTTTTTTCTTCTTTCTCTTTTTTCTTTTATAATTCTTTTTGTTTTTTGTTTAGCTCTACTGAACTTCTGATCTTTTTTCTTCCTTTCTTATCCTTTTCACCTTTTCGTGTCTTTTGTTCTTCTTTATGTGACTTAACTCTTGTCTTGCACATCCTCAGATAAGCCCATAGTTAACTAGTAGACCCTATCCCCCATTGTGTACACACTTAATCCACAAATTTATTACTCAGTTCAAAACCTCTGAGACTTAAATTCCTTAATAGCAGTACTACCTATTTATACCTATATAATATTTTAAGCATTTTTATTTTTAAGTTTTTCACATCTCCTCTATGTTCCTCTCCTTCTCTCAATATATTCACGTTCTTCTCTAAATAGGTTGTTTTCTCATCTCCATAATATTATTAATTTTTACTTTTCTATTTTTTCTGGTCTCTTTTCTTTTCCCTTTCCCATTCTTCTTTTTTTTCTCTCTCTACTTTCATCCTACCCAACCTATTTCCTGCCTTGATATTAGGACTTAGTTAACTCTCCCTGTGCCTCCCCACACCAATCTATGCCTATTTTTTACCCACATCTCTCCCTAACCCTAATAATTTCTGGTTTTCCAAATTCTTCTCTGCGGTTCAAAGCCCATTTTGTATAGTTTTTTTGATGTTGAATAGATGTATCTGTTGTACTAGATTGTATCTGTAGACTATTGACTGTACAAATTCAGATTTTGTCTGATGATTGCCTTAAGATAGTGTTCGAGCACAAAACTGGTGCTAATTTCATCTCAAATGGGCAGAATACGCTGGAAAAACACAAGAAAAATGGCAAATTCGGGTTTCTCAATTCCCAATCTTGATAATCAGGGACAGAACAGATAATGAATAATCCAGAGGAGAGTTTCCTAATAGCTCTACAAACACTGCTGGCAAACATGATAAATGAAAAGATAGAAAACATACAAAGGACTCTGAATGAGCATGATAGGGAGAGAGAGGAGGCAATCCAAAAGTTTATACAGGAATGTCATAAATGTGAGGAAGCTACTCAAAAACTGATACAGGATTTGTGTGAGCAGCTTGAGAGTACTCAAAGAGAAAGGCAGGGATGGCTTGAGCAGGCTGAGAACACTCAAAGAGAATTGCAAGAATCCCATGAACGGGAGGAAGCTAATCAAAGAGTAATACAGGAATTGAGAGAGCAGGAAGAGCATACACAAAGATCACTAAAAGCATTCATGGAAGCCATTAACAAAGAGCTGAAGGAAGTCAGGGAGACCATAAAGGGAATGCTGAATGGAACCCAACAGAAGGAATGGGGGTTCAAAGAAATTATAACCAAGTGATTTGAGAATAAGCAATGAACACAAAATTAAGGAGGCCAAGAAATTCATACAAGATCTAAAACAGAGCTTCAACAAAGAATTTGAAGCCATCAAAGCTGACCAATTAGAAGGGAAAGAGATAAAAAACAAAGTAGAAAGTCTTGACAGCAGGTTAGACCATGCAGAAGATCGAATTTCAGGGATTGAAGACAGCCAAGATATTATAGAGAAAGAACATACAACCATCCAAGACAAGTCCAAAAAATATGATAGATCTATCCAACACATGGAAGACACCATCAGAAGGACTAATCTAAGGATAATAGGTTTAGAGGAGCACCTAGAAACAGAAGTTAATTGTCTAGGAAATTTGTTTAACAGGATCCTAGCAGAGAACTTCCCAAACATACAAAAAGATAGGCCTGTTGAGATACAAGAAGCTTTTAGAACGCCAAATAGACCAGACCAAAATAGGACATCCCACAGTCACATTATAATCCACACAGGATCAACTAAGACCAAGGAAATGATCCTTAAAGCAGTCAAGGAGAAAAGATTAGGGAAACCAATTAGAATCACCTTAGATTTCTCAGCAGAGACAATCAAAGCAAGAAGAGCCTGGAATGATGTATGCCATGCCCTATAAACAAACAACTATCAACCAAGAATACTGTACCCAGCTAAACTCACCTTCATAATTGAAGGCCAAATAAAAATCTTCCATGGCCAAGAAAAATTGAAACAATACATCTCCACCAAACCAGCCTTACAAAAGATTCTTAAAGATGTCCTACACATAGAAAACCAACAAGACCACAATAAAGGCCAAGAAACTGTACCCAAACTGAGAATCCAAGAACCATAGGAAGAACCCAGTTTTCGCAGCCCCCAAGAAGGTGGATAACATGGCAGAAACTGCCAAATACCTCTCAGTCCTATCTCTTAACGTTAACGCACTGAACTCCCCAATTAAGCAACATGGACTGTCTAGTTGGATTAAAAAGCAAGATCCTTCTATCTGCTGCCTTCAGCAGTCACATCTTGCCCCTAAAAACACCCACATTTTCAATGTTAAAGGCTCGAACAAAATCTACCAAGCAAACGGCCCCCAAAAACAGGCGGGAGTTGCAATCCTAATATCAGATAAAATAGACTTCAAATTAAAATTCATGAGAAGAGATAAAGAAGGTCGCTACATGCTAATTAAGGGATTTCTCCTTCAGGAGGATATTACAATACTAAATATCAATACGCTAAATAATGGAGCACCCAAATTTATGCAAGAAACCCTGCTTTCTCTCAAATCCCTTATAGATCCAAAAACATTAATTGTTGGGGATTTTAACACACCACTCTCCCCTCTAGATAGATCAACTCAGCAAACACTCAACAGAGAAACCTCAGATCTAAACAGCTGCATAGATCAACTAGACTTAACACACATCCACCGAACATTTCACCCAGCAGCATCAGAATACACTTTTTTCTCACCAGTAAATGGAATATTTTCTAAAATAAACCACATTTTAGGCCACAAAGCAAAGTTGTCTAAATTCAGAAACATTGAAATTATACCTTGCATTCTCTCTGACCACAAAGGAATAAAATTAGAACTCGACACCAAAAGTCACCAAAGAAAGTCCGGTATCACATGGAGGCTGAACAACACACTGCTGAATCATGAGTGGGTCATGGAAGAGATTAGAAAGGAAATTCAAATGTTCATGCTATTCAAAAAATGAATACACAAATTACCAGCTCCTCTGGGACACAGCTAAGGCAGTACTCAGAGGCAAGTTTATGGCTCTGAGCTGTTACATCAACAAATTGGAGAGATCTGAAACCAACAATTTAATGACACATCTAAACGTCCTTGAAAAAGAGCAGCAAGATAAACCCCAATCCAGTAGATGGAAAGAAATAATTAAAATCAAATCAGAATTAAATGAATTAGAATTCCAAAAAACTATAGAAAGAATCAACAAAACAAAGAGTTTGTTCATCCAAAAAATTAACAAAATTGACAGACCCTTAGCAAATCTTATCAGAAAAAGAACAGAACACACCCAAATAATTAAACTCAGAGATGAGAATGGAAACATAACCACGGAAACAACCAAGATTCAGAACATTATATGGGAATACTTCTCAAAACTTTATGCTAGTAAGTTTGAGAACTTGACAGAAATGGAGCTTTTCCTAGCAAATATTGACATGCAAAAACTAAATCAACATGATTTAAACCATATTAAAAGGCCCATATCAAGCATTGAAATAGAAAGAGCAATAAGAGACCTGTGAGCTAGAAAAGTCCAGGAGCAGATGGTTTTACAGCGGAATTTTACAAGGTCTATAAAGCACAGTTCACACCAATATTCCTTCAACTCTTCAACGACATTGAAAGAGAAAGTTCACTACCGAACACATTTTATGAAGCCATCATAACCCTCATCTCCAAAGCAGGCAGGGACTCATTAAAGAAAGAGAACTATAGACCCATTTCTTTGATGAACATAGATGCAAAACTTCTCAAGAAAATTTTGGCCAATCAATATCAACAATTCATCCAAAAAATCATACACCACGATCAAACAGGATTCATTTCAGGGATGCAAAGCTGGTTCAATATAAGCAAATCAATTAATATTATTCATCACATCAAGAGGAGCCAGGATAAGAACCACATGGTTATCTCAATAGATGCAGAAAAAGCATTCGACAAGATCCAACACCCCTGTATGATGAAGGTTTTGGAAAAACTAGGAATCCGTGGAACATTCCTCAATACAATAAAGGCTGTATATGACAAACGTACAGTCACCATTATACTTAATGGTGAAAAACTAAATCCATTTCCTCTTAATTCAATAACAAGACAAGGATGTCCACACTCTCCATTTCTCTTCAATCTAGTATTAGAATGCCTAGCTACAGCAATAAGACAAGATGCAGACATAAAGGGGATCCAAATAGGGAAAGAAGAAATAAAACTCTCCCTCTTTGCAGATGACATGATATTGTATTTAAAGAATCCAATAGAGTCCACTTCCAAATTACTCAATCTGATTCAAATCTTTGGCAAATGAACAGGTTATAAAATTAACCCCCCAAAATTAATGGCTTTTCTGTATGCCAACAATGAGAAAAGTGTGGCTGAAATTAGGAATGCAACTCCATTTGTAATAGGCCAACAAAAATATAATACCTATGAATTAACTTAACCAAAGAAGTGAAGGACCTCTATGATGAAAAATTTAAAATTTTGAAAAAGGAAATAAACAGAGAACTTAAAAAAAGGCAAAACCTCCCATGCTCCTGGATTGGAAAGATTAACATCGTGAAAATGGCAATACTTCCCAAGGCTATCTACAAATTCAACGCGATACCTATGAAAATTCCAACCTCATTCTTCAAGGAAATAGAAGAGGCAATCCAAAAATTCATATAGAACAATAAAAGAACCCGAATAGCAAAAACGCTCCTCAACGGAAAGAACACTGCTGGAGGAATATCAATGCCAAATTTCAAACTCTACTATAAAGCCATAGTAATCAAAACAGCTTGGTATTGGCATAAGAACAGACCTCAGGATCAATGGAATAGAATTGAAAACCCAAAAATGAACCTACAGTCCTATAGCCATCTAATCTTTGAGAAGGGAGCTAAAACAATAGAATGGAAGAAAGACAGCCTCTTCAGTAAATGGTGCTGGCAAAATTGGTTAACTACTTGTAGAAAACTAAAGCTCGACCCTTATATATCACCCTGCAACAGAATCAACTGCAAAAGGATCAAAGACCTAGGAGTCAAAGCAGACAATCAGAAAACATTACAGGATGGAATAGGAGAAACCCTAGGTGTCCTTGGCTCAGGCCGAAATTTTCTGAATAGAGACCCGGAAACACAACAAATCAAAGAAAGGTTGGACAAATGGGATTGCATGAATTTGCAGAGCTTCTGCATGGCAAAGGACATAGCTAGCAAGATCAATAGAAAGCCTACGGATTGGTAGAAAATCTTCACTAGCCATACAATGGACAAGTGTCTCATATCCAAAATATACTTGGAATTCAAAAAATTAAATCCTCCAAGAACAAATCCTGAAAGAAACAACTGCCCAATAAATAAGTGGGCTAAAGACATAAAGAGAAACTTCTCTGAAGAAGAAAGAAGGATGGCCAATAGACACATGAAGAAATGCTCAACCTCCCTAGCCATAAAAGAAATGCAAATCAAAACAACATTGAGATGCCACCTCACTCCAGTTAGAATGGCAAAAATCAAGAACTCTAACAACAACAGATGCTGGAGGGGATGTGGACAGAAAGGAACCTTACTTCATTGTTGGTGGGAATGTAAACTTGTTCAACCACTTTGGAAAGCAGTGTGGAGGTTCCCCAAAGACTTCACATAGATCTCCCCTATGACCCAGCAATCCCACTTTTGGGCATTTACCCAAATGTTTACAAACAAGACCACACTAAAGCTACCAGCACAACTATGTTTATTGCAGCATTATTTACCATAGCTATGATATGGAACCAACCCAGATGCCCCTCAGTAGATGAATGGATCAAGAAAATATGGTATATATACAAAATGGAATTCTATGCCTCCATCAGAAAGAATGACATTGCCCCATTTATTAGGAAATGGAAAAACTTGGAAAAAATTGTATTAAGTGAAGTAAGCCAGGCCCAAAGAAACATAGGTCCCATGGTTTCCCTTATTTGCAATATCTAGTATATGTATGAGTGAAGCGGAAAATGTCAGATAATGTGATGTTAGGAAAATGAACCCTTAGATTTGTATTTTTACGTTTTTTTCTTTCATGCATGTGTTTCTAACGCATTTATAAGATTATTTCTTTGTTGCTTTGTATGTCCCTCCCACACAGTATAACCCCTGCTTTCACTATATTTGATGTCAGTATAACTTGTGGAGGGGATGGGGAAAAACAAGTCGTTTAAGCATACAGGTGGACCTGTTGCTACAATGAGAAGTACAAGTTGTCATGTCGAAAACGAGCTTTACAACGTCGGTGCGGGGCGGAGGGGGGGGGGGTGATGAGGATTAGGTAGGGGGAGGGGGGAGGCTGGGAAGGGATGTGAAGGGTAAACAAAGGAGGAAGCTGCAATGCTTGGTAAGAAATGTATGCATTATCCTGCCCATGTAATTGTAACCCCTCTGTACAGTATGTTCACAAATAAAATAAAATAAAATAAAGAAAATCTAGGATCACCCACATCATTTGGGAATCACATCACAGGATTCAGGAATAAAATTAATAAATTATTACCTAAATTATTAACTCCACGGCTCTGACTACATTACAAGTGTTCTCTCAAAATGTAGCTGTACTGATTTGATGAGGAAAAAGGCGCACATTGTTTCCTCACAATGTTCTACTAAGTATCTTCTTCCATAACCCAGGTTGTTCTTACCCTGTACTTGTCGGTTACTTTCCTTTGCTGGATTCAATCAATGACACTTGAAAGTGTTATCATCTTCAGACATGTAATTACATTTTGTTTTAATCCATTCGTTATAATATAAAACAAATTTTGGGGGAAAATATGTCTATGCTATATTTTCTTCCATGCCATATATATTTGATGTTATTAAGTATTATTTTAATAGTTTCATTTTAAAACCTGAGGAAAATGTTTAGTTACTGTTAGCACTAATTAGTTGCAACTTTTTTGTATTTTTCCATATCTGTATATTTGTTATTAAGCTTCTTACATTGTCTTTTCCCCCTACTGTTGCCTTCTTAAAATTGCTTCAAATTATAAACTCTATATGATGATCTGTATGTGTTCATTCATAAATATAAATTTTTATCTATTATGCACATTTTATATGATATTTTCATCCTATTGTATCTGCTCTGAAATCAATATGGAAATCCTTCATTAAAGAAAAAACACAATGCCACAAAACCAGTGAAATTAAGATTAGGTATCTATCCAAAAATATTTAGCAATGATATAGTAGAAACATCCACTTCTCTTATATACTAAAACATGTTCATAGCTATGAAATGTGCATTTTCTTTATTCCCTCTTTATGGAACATCCAGGTTGATTACACAGCTTGATTTCTATGAATATTGCTGCCATGAACATATATGTTCATATTGATTTATATTCTTTCAGTATGTATCCAAGTTGCAAATAATGGTCTTCAAGATATTTGTCTTTTTTGTATCGTGTAAACTTCCATTATGATCTCCATATGGGTTTCACTAGTTTACAATTCCACACCACCAAACACAGTTCCTGATTTATTTCAAACTTTCCAGCAGTTTTTTTTTGTTTGTTTGTTTGCGTGGTGATAACTCTTCTGGTGTGTAAGATGGGATCTCAGTGACTTTCCTATTTATTTTCCTATGAATCTCCTATGTGGATAAGAATCTCAAACATTTCATTTATTTACTAAACATATTGGTATTTCGTTCTTGATCAGTGTCTTTCCTTGTCTTTTGGTATTTGATCAATTTTTAAGTTTTATAATATTTGATTTTTTCCCATTCCAAATACTCACTTTAGTGAAAAGATTTTTTTTTTCATTACAGTGGTGTATTGCTTGGATATTTTGATTTTGTGAAGGCTAAGAGAATTTGATATGTTCTCTCAGTCAAATTATAAGCCTGTAAAAATAAAGTGAACCTGATTAAATGGAGTTCTTTCTGCACATTTTCTCCGGTACAGATTTCTCTGATTTAAGAAATGTATATTTTATGTCATGCTGGATGACTAACTAAGTCTGTGTGTGTGGATAATACAGTAAGAATTGCAGAATTCGCCACATAGATTTTGGAGCAAAGGCTTACAGCTGGTAACTGAGCAATGATTCAGAAGACAGTTGAGGCTGAAGCTATGATCCCTTCTACCTGTGTTCAGTTCCCAATCTCTTGTAATACACCCCTCACTTCCCATGCGGTGGTTTCTTTTTGTATCCAAAATGTTTCTGGAGCTTCATGTTATTCTGGCCTCCTAGTAGGCCAACATGAGGGGAGTGAAAGCAAGCAAGGCAGATATGACAGAGGAATTTATTTTTTTTAATTGTGTAAATACCATACAGAGGGGTTACAATTACATGGGCAAGGTAATGAGTACATATCTTATCAGGCATTGTGGCCTCCTCCTTTGATTCCCCTTCCCATTCCTTCCCAATTCACCACCCCTTCCCAGTGGTCCCTCCTCAGACCCACCTCCCACTAAAGTTGTAAAGTTCGTTTTTCAAAATAACGTCCTGCTCATCTCATTGTTGCAATGGATCCACCTGTACCCCAATTTAAACAATTTGGTTTTTCACTTCCCCTGCACAAAGTATGCCAATATCATGTGCAGTGAACACAGGGGGCATACTGTGGGGGAGGGACATAAAAAGCAACAAAGAAATCATCTTATAAATATGATAGAAACAATCGTAAGAAAGAAAAACATTGAATTCTTATCTTGGAGTTCATTTCGCCTAACATCAACTTATCTGACAGTTTCTGCTTGTTTCAGACATGTACTAGTTATTGAAAATAAGAGAAACCATGAGACCTATGCTTCTTTGGGCCTGGCGTACTTCATGTAAAAATTTTTTTTGGTCGGTTTTGGAGCTTGAAATCTGGGCCTGGGCACTGTACCTCAATTCTTCAGCACAACTCTAACACTATCCCACTTAAGCCACAGTGTCTCGTGCAGCTTTTACTGCTTATGTGGGGCTGAAGAATCGAACCTAGGGCCTTATGCTTGCAATGCAAGCACTCTACCACTCTGCCACCTTCCCAGCCCTGGCAGAGGGTTTTTATCTGAAGATCCATCACACTTTGGAGCTTCTGGCTGAAAATTCCAGAAAGAGAAAAGTGAAGAAACACTTAAGAGAAAATGTAAAACAGAAAGCCACAATGTTTAACCCTAAAACAAATTTCTAGGATAGGGAGACTCACTAATTGGTGTCACCTGAGGAGAAAAAGGAAATATTCAGGAAGAATGAGAAGGAAGTGTGAGGGAATAGAGAGAAAGAGACCTAGACTACCTAGAGCTGGGACCTCAATGTGAGCTTAATTTTACTGGGGAAACCAACCCGAAGGATGCAATACCTTACAATTTTGATTACTCTATCTCATGCTACAAAGCCTATTCCAGATCCACTTCCACTCAGCATGGTGTCCATTCTGGGAACCAGACTGAATGCTGGAGGTTCCCAGGGGATGCAGAGTGAAAACCACAGGGCTAAAGCTCAGAAAAGACACATGCCATCAATTCTCACATGTCATTTTCAAAGTAAGTTCTACAACCAAGCCTGGTATTAATGCTGATGGGAATAGATATTGAGAGCACTATAATAATATCTACTATTATTATCATATAATAATCTAACATCTATTGTTTCATCAAAGGGAGAGAGATAGCATTTCTCCCTTTTTAGGTGTATGGGACAGGGCATTCTATAGAATGTTTTTCAATTGGTGGCTCTCTGAATCTTTTCTCCCAAGATTGTGGCTATGAGGTTTCGGGGAGGAGAATTAGAGTAGAAAAGTGAGTTCTCAAGCTGGGTACTGATGGCTGACACCTATATTCCGAGCCTGAGATCTGAGGATTATGATTTGAAGTCAGTCTGGGCAGGAAAATCCATGAGACTCATCTCCAATTAAACAAAAAGAGCCCGAATTGAATCTGTGGCTCAAATGTTAGAGCATTAGCTATGAGTGGGTGGGGGAGACAGAATCTTGACCCAGAATTTAAACCCAGGATTGGGGGATGGGTGGAAATGTATTCTCAGTCCATGAAATCAAAGGTGTATGGTCAACATCATTATTGATATTAACTTTGGGGTAGAGTTGATCAGTTTTATTCTGGAAATGATTTGTTCCACTCTTCTCTGTCCTGTATTTTTTAAAAGAAACAGCTTTGAGCAATCTATACCTAAGATGTGTGGATTGCACTGAAGCACTGGTTTCATTTTTTTCTACTTACAAAATATACAAAAATAGTGTAAAAAGGAGTTTTAATTTAATATGTCGGTTTGTGAGTACATCTTGATCGATGTCATTAATTTGATCATTCTTCTCTATCTCACCCAACCCCACCCCCTCCATTTACGTGGTCACATTTTCACACATGTTCATTGAATATTATGACTGGATTCTCCCACTGCACCAGTTTGGCAAAGAAATTTCTTCATTGTACAAGCAAGGAAGATGAAGCTGAGGACTACATGCCCAAGACAGCATAGCTATTACTTTGCATCAAGATTATTTGACTTACAAAATCTTCACCAAAAGAAGCATTATAAAAAAGAACATGGCCAGGAACTAGAAGCATCTATCTTTGTATGTGTGTGTGTGTGTGTTTGTTCTGGTGCCTGAGTGCTGTCCCTGAGCTGCTTTGCTAACTGTTAGCACTCTACCACTTGAGCTACAGTACCACTTCCAACTTTATCGTAGTTAATTGGAGGTAATAATCTCATGGACTTTCTATCCTGGCCTAATTTTAACCCACAATCTTCAGACCTCAGTTTCCTGAGGAGCTAGGATTGCTGGTGTGAGCCACTGGCAGCTAGCAAAAAATCTATTAGTTGTCCCAATTAAACATGTGGAGCAATTGGTTATTTGATACTGGTGACACTCAACCTTGCTAATTAGGAGGCAGAGATTTATAAGAATGATATCATGACCAGTTTTAACAAAAAAAAATTATAAAAAAACTACAAAAACAAAGAAAGCCAGATATAGTGTAATTTTCCTGTTATCTCACTATGTGGAAACCACAGGTAAGAGATCATTGCTCAAGGGAGGCTTGACCTGAAAAATAATCTAAAGTGGTTAGATCCTTAGCACCTTCAAGCACCAGTAGTGCTAAAGGAAAAAGAAAAGAAGAAAACAGAAAATGAAAGGAAAGGATAAAAAAGGAACTATTTGCTCTTCATTCGTGGTTTCATTTCATTGTATACAAGAATTGAGAGTATTTTGTTTATTGTTTTAGGATTCAGGCCTCTCTAATATAAAAGCATTTATTTCAGGTAAATATTGTATTATTACTATTTATTAACTTGTTATTAGACCTTTAGGTTTGGAGATTGAAATCATGACTTTGTATATATTAGTCTAGTTCTACAACTTAGCTGTACCCAAGCTCTCTTGTATAGTTTTGAAAATTGTTTATGAATTCTTCAATAGTTCGCTATTCTACTTTTCATGTTATATTTTCTCTCCCACAGAAAACTTAAATTAGATCATTTTATATCCTCCTGCACCAGAATCAATTCCAAATGGATTGAAGAGCTCAAAGTAAATCCAGATGCCTTAGGAATCTTACAGGAAGAGTTAGCGGAAACATGAGGGCTCCTTGCCATAGGTCAAAATTTCCAAAGTAAGTCTGGATAAATGGGATTAATCAAACCAAATCAATCATTTGTCAGACTCAAAAGCCATGAAAAAAAGAGATAGTGTAGCACAGATGTATTAGGGAGCAAACCTACAGATGAGAGCCTCAGCCAATAGTAAACCCTTTCTCCCTTTTCTAACTAGGTTAATTATTCTGGATTTACATGAATATAAGTATTTTCTGATGGGGATTAGTCAGAAAACAACTAATGCTAAGATAGAGATAGTATGTGAAATGAGTTGTAGCTGGAGAAAGGGAGGGATTAATGCACAGGTGTCTAGTTCAAAGACTTGGCTTGGTGCCAGTTAAGTAAGGTATAGCTGCCCAAGGGAAGGGGAGTAAAACAGGAGTGGTTATAAACAAAAGCACTGGTCTGAAGCCTCAAAATAAGGACCGCAGTCTGTGTGGACAAAACAATCTCTAACAATGTTTTATTTAAATTAACAAGCATGATTTTAAATTTTTGCAGAGTGGGATGGTATATAGTCACAGGCAATTTCTCCTGTGTCAGGTAATCCAATCTACTCTTTCACATATTACCCAGTAGCCAGGTTTCAACACAAGTGACTACAATGAGATTGTACAAATGACACTGTGACTTTTCCCTCTTATGAATCAAAATTCTGTCAAATGATTTATTTCTTCCAGATGTTTACACATTTCTCATGATCTTTTTTACTATTTTGTCTTCATTATTGATAATCATAGTACATTTTGTTGTTGTCTTGTGTGTATATGTCATTTTTAGGGCTTGAACTCGGTGTTTAATGGTCTCCCCTGTATTTTTTGGTCATGGCTGATGACACTCTATCCTTGAGTCACATGCTCACCTTCTGCTTCTTGCTGCATAATTGGAGATAAGTTTTCACATTTTTGTATTTTTGGAATGACATTGAACTAAAATATTCAGGTCTCAGCCCCCTGAGTTCTAGGATTGTACATATGAATGGCTAACACCAATCTTTGCTTTACTATTATTTTAATTATGTGGTAGAGGAAAGTGGAAGTATATTTGTGTTAAGTGTGCAATTTTCAAATACAAGTTTGAATCAACTTGATATAATATAACTGTTATCAATTTTACCAGTTAAATCATGAATATTACACATTACCACAGAAATATAATTGAAAACAAAAGGCATAATTGTTTTCTTAAAACAGTCAATGAAACCATAAATTACTTTCACTTTACAAATTATGTTTTATTTAACTTAAATTAGGTGGACCCATTGCAAAAATGAGATGTACAAGTCGTTATGTTGAAAAATGAACTTTACAACTTTGGTGGGGGGGTAGCAGGGAAGATTAGGGGGGCAGGGGGAGGTTGGGAAGGGGTGGGAAGGGGAAACAAAAGAGGAGGCTAGGATTGATTAGAAATGCACTTATTATCTTGCCCATGTAATTGTAACCCCTCTGTACAGTATTTTCACAATAAAAATAATATAAAAAAAGAAAAAGAAATAAACTGCAAAAAATTTGGACAGGGAGCTAATATACATATTTTTCCATCATCACCTACCACATCCTCCTTCTTCCTTCCTAGGAAACACACCCAATCAATAAAAGGCATAGATATTTGGCTCTTGACGTTCAAAATGGAAGCAGAATGTTATGGATGTCTGAGATGATCATTAATAGTGTTTTACATAATAATGTCACATGCAACAACCTATGAGTCCTGCAGATCTTATCACTACTTCCTTAGTGATGTAATAGGATGTCAGCTTTATTGGACGTAGTATTGTTTTCCACTTCCTTTCCTACCACCTGACCTAAATTATAATACATATTAACAGAAAGAAAAAGTAATACCATCTTAAAAAAGTCCCATTGGAACAAGATATTATGTCGAGAAGGGAACTTTACAACTTTGTGGGGGGATGGGGGGATCGGTGGGCAGGGATGCTAAGGGGAAACAAAGGAGGAGGCAACAATACTTGATAAGAAATGTACTCATTACCTTGCTCATGTAATTGTAACCCATCTGTACTGTATTTTCACGCAAAAATTATTAATATGAAAAAAGTCATTTAGGGCTCGGGGATTATGGCTTCATTGCATGAAACCCTGGGTTCAATTCCTCAGCACTACATAAACAGAAAAAGAAACACTGGAAGTGGTGCTTTTCCTCAAGTGGTAGACATCTAGCTCAAGAACAGTTTACGGTCCCTGAGTGCAAGCCCCAGGACAGGCAAAAGAGTCATTTAGCTAGTAAATGCAAAATAAAGAACCCATACTTGGAATATATTATTGCTGCTTCCAAGTGATACCTAACAATAGTTCTTAATTCATGTACTTTACTTATATTAGAATGCTGTGTTGAATAAAAAAAAGTTTTGTTAATAGGTCATGCCAATTAATGCCAGGAATGTGCTTGGATGTCAGGTGAAGTTTAATTCTGGAAATTGAAAGATTCTAGGATTTTGTGTGGTCAGTGTTAATCAGAAAGGGAAAGGTAATCTAAGTGAGATTTAGAGATCTTTGTGGCCAGTCATGGCACCAAAAATGCAGATGCTAGTTAACATTTGTGACAGAAGAGAAGGAATAACTCCAGATGGAAGGAATAAATTATAGTAACTAAGGTATAGCAGAAACCGTTCTAGGGAACCATTTTTGGTTATTGAATTATAAACTAATTATAAACTAGGTTTATTCCTCATTGCTTTTATTATTCTAATCACTTAGGCTCTTCTTAATCTCTGTGTGATAAGTTGTATATCCTTCTATGCTGATCTTTCATACCTGATCTCCTTTGCTTTCTAAAAATCTCAGTCTTTCTCTATTTCTCTATGAACAATTTCTGATACTAAATCCACATATGCAGACATCAGACGATGCTAATGTAAGAGTCCCATAGCTCATGAGTCATTAATGTAACAACATGGAAAAAGAGGGCATATTTATTGCTACCTCAATTTTTCTGAAAAGCTACAATGTCACATCATTTGATTCAGATTTCCATTCTTTGTCTACATAGTGTCATTAAGTGCGCATAAATACAAATATGAGCCAGGTGCTGGTGGCTCATGCCTGTAATGCAAGCTACTCAGGAGGTTGAGACCAGAGGATTGTGGTTCAAAGACAGCCTGGTCAGGAAAATCCATGAGACCCTTATCTTCAATTAACCACCAGAAATCCGGAAGTGGTGTTGTAACTCAAGTGGTAGAGCACTGGACTTGAGCTGAAGAGCTGAAGGACAGCACCCAGGATCAGAGTTCATTGCACGATGAACAGAACAGGTGTAAATATGACGTTAAGTTTCCTCAAAAGGAACGAAAAAGTCAATAGTAATCTTCCCAAGCAGAGAAAATAATTGCAAAATGACTTTACACTCGCAAAAATGTTTCAAGTTTAAAAGTCGATACTCTTGGAAAGATAAAACATAAGAATATAAGGAAGTCTGGGAAGTTCAGGTTGCATCAAGCCTAGGCAGAACAGTCTTTGCAACATTATCTAAAATTAACCAGCCAAAAGCTGCATTGGAAGAATGGCTCAAGTAATTGAATACTAGTTATGAGCAAGATTGCTGAATAAGAGCTTGAAGTTTTTTCATACACACATACAAGCATGCATATACACACAGAGGCACTCATATGTGTAAACACACATAAGAAACAACTTTCAGAATGTGTAGAAAAGTCAGAAAATATATCCTGAGTAAGACTAGAACAAGTGATAATTTTTAATATTAGAAATTCCTCAAGTGAACTTTCCCCAAAAAAGGTTGAGAATATTACATAGGTAGGGACCAGAGATAATAAGATAGTCAACTAATTATTATTAAAGTGATCAGATCCATGGAGGAACGAAACAGAGACACCTGCAGGTGCACCTGAAAATGTTCATAACCTCTGTCAAATGTTAGAACGTCTTTGAAAATTGTACATAAACAGTTTAAGCACTTAGTCTAGTGGATAAGATTATCAGAGAAGTTCAGAATTGCTAGCCTGTTTCTAGATTAAATAAACCATCACACTATGGCAGGGCAATGTGATACAAGACTAGAAATTTAGAACCCAGACTAAGATAGGAGATTGGAGAATGGAATTACGTAACGATATCTTCCCTGGAACAGGTAGTATAATTTTCTCTCAATAAAACAAGCCAAACAACAAGAAAGAAATATACAGTTTGAAGTTTGGGCTAATTTTGTCACTATGTTTTGAGAAGTCAAGTTTCCTATTGAAATGCAACTCATATATCATTCTCAGTTGTGTTTTAAATGCTCTCTTAATTTCAGAAAATGCCTAAATGCAAAATGGCTCATGATTCCCAACTAAAAATTTGAGAAAGTAAGCATCGTTCTGTTGGATTCCAAAGAAATGATGAAGGATTACAAAAACTTAAGTCTGGAGAAATGGCAAAGCTCATCTAATGTAGGACTTTGTAGACCTGGCTAAATTAGAATTTACATTTAAAATAAATATTTTTTGTTTGTAATTTCATATTCGATAGGATACTGCAAAATACCTTCAAGTAGAAGGTTTAATTTAGAAATGCACAAATGATTCTGACATTCTATTTGCCTGGAATATTCTTTCAATTGAGGTATAATTAGAACTTAATAGATAATATCAACAGTTCATGTATATCATGATAATGTGAATAATCTACACAGTTGCCAACAAATGGATGCTATTAATTTATAAATTTAGAAAAAGCAATTTTTTGAGACATTGGTGTAACATGGTGTGAAGACAGTAATTGTGTTATATCTTTTTTTCTTCTACCTATACATAACACAGGAAGAAATTTCCTTAATTACGGACCTCTGTATACAATTAGAAAAATGCTAGATTTGAGGTTTGTTTTTATTTGGTTTTTGTTGTTTAGTTTGTCCTAGGGCTTGACCTCTGGGTCTGGGCACTGTCCCTGATCCTGTTTTTGCTCAAGGCTACACCTCTTCCACTTGAAATTCAATGCCACTTTTTTTTGGCTTTTCCTGAGCAGTTTACTGGAGATAAGAATCTAAGGAAACTTCTTTCCTGGGTGAGCTTTGAACCATAATCTTCAGATCTTAATATTCAGATATTCAGATCTCCTGAATATCTATGATAGATAAAATAATAATAATTGTGGGGCAAGAGCGCAGCAAAGATGGTGCTGAGAGGGAGTTGAGTAGGCAGAGTCCGATTTGTTTATATTCAGTGGGTAAATAGCTCCTGGAAGCTTAGGTGCATGATAGGGTGTGACTGTTAAAGTGATTAGTTGGTTCCTTTTCCTCCCCATGCCACCCGGTCTTTTTTGCTTTTAAAAAATGCTTGCTGTGTGTTAATAAACGAGTTCCTGCTTGACTTGACTCCCTGCTGTGTCTGATTGTCTCCTGGGTTAAGGGAAGCTGGGGGACGGGCAAGAGGAGCACTTAACTTTCCTCAGACCCCGTCCATCTATCATGGGATGAAGACCCGACATCAGGAGCCCAACTCAGGCAAGAAAGGAAAATATACCGGCTGAGGCTAAGTGGTCTCTCAGGGTAAGTAAAACCCTTAGTATGGGTAATGCTATTTCACAGAAGAAGGAGGAGGAGGCAACATTAAGCCTAGAGGGAGTAAAGCGGGACTTGGGAAGTGAGAAGGTAAAGGAATGGGTCAAATTCGACTGAAAATGCACTGAAACATGCACAGTGGAAGTCAAAACAAGGGTGAAGGTTACCCACTCTGATTTGGGTGCCCTGACTTTCCTAGGCTTCCACCCTATTCCCCTGATTGGGCCAGAGGTTGTGCCTTAGTAGACCTGTGAGAAGGACCTGCAAGACCCAGACCCATACCGACCTTCCATGGAGGGGCTGAGGGCTGCAGAAGAAACCTACTCGGAGGCCTGCCCTGTAAAGGAAGTCCCACCTGGGAGCCCAGAACCTGGGCCACGGGATTCACTTCCCCAACATATCCAGTCAATCATTCACCAGGAGTTAACAGGCCCTTGGAATGGTATCCATGGGAAGCTAAGGATCTTAAAGAGATCTGCAAGGTGGTGGCGGTGAATGTCCTGAACTCTCCTTGTTCCCATACCCAATTAGAGGACATTGCTTATCACCCATGTGTCCCTAAGGACTGGCTGGATGTGGCCAAAGCCGTCTTCACCAGTTCTCAGTTTATTAAATGGTGTGCTTTCTTTAAGGAGCCATGCAGATTGTGGGCAGAGAATAACTGGCAGGTTCAAGCCGCAATACCTATTCCTTATGCAGTTTTAACAGGGATGGGGAAAGGTTCCAACAGGCCACAATACCTGTCCTGTGCCATGACCAGGTGAGGCAGGCAGGACTTGCCGTGTGGTACAAACTGGATGATGGGCCCACTGAGTCCCCCATAGCAGGAGTGAGACAAAAACCTGGTGAGCCTCTACTTGAGTTTATAGCCCTATTCCAACAGAGTATTAATTGCAAGCTGCTGGCATGGGACCTCCGAAATCAGTTTGTAAAGCTACTGGTCTGGGAAGGGATGAATGCAGACCACATCATGTCCTACGTGGGATTGAGAGAGAGTTCCCTGAGCAGATGGGTGGTGGCCTTGCAGGATATGGGAACACAACAGCATCATTCCTAATCACTACCTTTATCCTTACAGGCTCAGACATCTGCAATGACTGAGGCTATTACCCAGGCTCTGGCAGCCCAGGGCCAAGGAACCCCAAGACCACTGGGGAGAGGGACTTGTTTTAAATGTGGGCAGGAGGGGTACTTTAAGAAGGACTGTTCACAACAATCCCCCACCAACCATCCAGGGGGGCCCAAACCGACCCCTACACCCTGCCCCAGGTGCAGGAAGGGGCTGGGAAGGTGGCTCAGTGGTAGGGTGCTTGCC
The DNA here is from genome assembly GCF_019054845.1 of Dipodomys spectabilis. Classification (NCBI taxonomy): domain Eukaryota; kingdom Metazoa; phylum Chordata; class Mammalia; order Rodentia; family Heteromyidae; genus Dipodomys; species Dipodomys spectabilis. The sequence continues at coordinate 1,520,083 of NW_024870718.1, read as the reverse complement.
TTGCATGCATGAGACTCTGGATTCAATTTCTCAGCAACACATAAGCAGAAAAAGCCACAAGTGGCGCTGTAGCTCAAGTGGTAGATCACTCACCTTGAGATGAAGAGCTGAGGGACTGCGCCCCACCCCAGAGTTCAAGCTCCATGACCAACAATATATATATATATATATATATATATATACACATATGAATATTGGTGATGCAGGAGCAGGAATTCCCTATAATCTCCAAGGCCAAGCAATTATAGAAAGAAATCACCAATGTCTTAAGGAGCAATTATAATTATTAAAACAAAAAGGAGGAGTTAGCCCCCATATACAGTTACAGATAGCTTTTTTACCATTAACATTTTAAATTTTTCAATAGGGGCAAATGAATCCAGATTTCAGAAGTACTGGGGACAACTAAACCCTAAGCCCTAAGTAAAAGTCAGGTGGAAGGACCTCCCTGACAAATCAATTGAGACGATCTGACCCCCTAGTTACTATGGGCAGGGGATTTGGATGTGTTTTTTCCATAGGGGAGACAGCCCCTTTGGGTAGAGCCGGTCAGATCTGGTTGAGTCGGCTAGAGTAGCAGTTGAAGCACATTTCCTTCTCATAGAGATGTGACCCACAGGAACATCTGCCTAGCTTGACAGCCATGAGGTGTCCAAGCTCCCTACATGCCCCCAGGGGGACCAATCAGTGCCTTTCACCAAACAGTGCCTGTCACAAGTACCTTACATCAACTCCCCGCTAAGTGATTGTCCCAGAAGGACTCAGGAGGTTGGGGAAGCTGGGGTGTAAAATCCCCCCCACTTGCACAAGAATAAATGAGACTTGCTTAAGCTTATTCTCCCAGTGTGTGTTGCTTGTGGGCATCATTCATGCTTACTCCCTGCAGAACATCTAGCCCTATAAGTGGCGCCCAACTTGGGGCTCAAGTGTTTTTGGAAGATGGATGGTCTAATGCAAGGTAAGTGCCTCCATGGGCAACCTTCCCCCTACAGCACAAGAGCCTCAATTACGAGCGCTTGTTGCCCTGCTTCAGAGTAGGCGGTTAAAAGAATCACAAAAGGAAGCTAGTTTAATATGGGAAATAGTAAATGAATTGTGTCCCTGGATTGACTCTGGGCCCATTTGGGATCCAGACAGCTGGACCTGCTCTTTCAGGCGGCTCATAAAAAAGAAATCTGAGAAGGTGCTGAGCTACCCCTAAAATTTACCCCATTGTAATAGCCATTCAAGCCTGTCTATCGGGGAGAGAAGAAGGGGAAACTCTGCAGGCATTTAAGGTCTCACTGCAAAAAGAAACAGCATACAGAAAATGGTGAAGCTGCTCAGGCATTCCCATCTTCCAGTAAGAATGCAGATGACCAACAACTGCCACCATCATGTGACCCAGAGGGTCAGCCAGCTATGCTTGTAAAACCCCTCTCCCACACTATGGGTCCCAGGAAACCTGCCCACGCACTTCTTTTGGCCATTTGGCTAGCCTGGGAACTCCCCTCAGGGAACTTTGTATCCTTGGGCCTTCATATCCAACTTTGCCCAAGAAAGAAAACCCGTTGTTCCCCCTATAATACAACAGTTGTTTGCGGGCCCCACAACTACCATGGCAATGGCAGCCAAGCCTATGTTTGAACCCCAGTTCGTGTTCCCGGTAAACATCCACCGAACCAATGCACCACCTAACCAATGGTACCCCCATGGCCCAAAAGTGCTTGACAAAAATTGGACCGCTTTTAAGGAAGATGGGTTGCACTCCCCATATGCTCAACAGATGCTCGAAACCATTAGCATTGATCTGAGTTGCCCCAATGATTGGAAGAACTTAATGTGCACAGCATCATCTTCAGGGGACTTCCTTTTATGGAAGGCTGCTTTTTATGATGAATGTGAACAACAAAGCACATGAAATGTCACTGCTGGAGGATATGATGCAACCATGGGGGACCCTGATTGCTTAAAAGGGGAGGGAGCTTATGGGTCTCCCATTGCACAAGCAGTGGCATCTCCGCAGTACTTTGCCCAAGTACTCCTCTGTGAATTGTGGGTTGACTCCTTGGTCCCTTCGAAAGAAGGGAACAAACAACTAAAATCCCTCATCCAACACCGCAATGAGCCTTTCATTGACTTCGTGGCCAGTGTTCTAGAAGCAGTAGCCCAGAAGTTATCCCACGCTGGAGCCCGAGAAGCACAAACCAAGACCCTAATATGGGAAGGGGCCACACAGGAATGCAGAAAAGCCATTGCCCCTGAACGAAATGGGGAGATCATTGATTGCATCCTAGCCACCAAAAATTTGGGGACATCAACTCATGCTAGGACGACCCTTGCACAGGCTTTCACCTCTATGACCACCAGTGCGCGCGCCCCCAATGGTGCAATGGGAAATTGACCTTGTTGGGGATGCGGCATAACTGGTCATTTTATTTTTATTTTTTTCATTTTAATTTTTTTATTATGAAAGTACTGTTCAGAGGGGTTACAATTACATGGAAAAGATAATGAGTACATTTCTTATCAAGCATTGTAGCCTCCTCCTTTGTATCTCCATCCCATTCCTTTACATCCTTCCCCCGCCCCTCCCACTCAATACTCCCCACTACCTCCCCACACCCGCACCAAAGTTGTAAAGTTCATTTTTCACCAAAACGACTTGTACATCTCATTGTTGCAATGGGTCCACCTGTATCACTATTTAAACGATTTGTTTTTCCCATTCCCCTTAACAAATTATACCGACATCAAATACAGTGAAAGCAGGGGTTATATTGTGGGGGAGGGAAATACAAAGCAATAAAGAAATAACCTTCTAAATGTGTTAGAAACAATCACCTGAAAGAAAAAAAAAAACACTTGAATACATATCCTAGGGTTCATTTAATTAACATCACCTAATCTGACATTTTCTGCTTGATTCAGACACATATTAGATATTGCAAATAAGGGAAACCATGTTTCTTTGGCCTGGCTTACTTCACTTAATATAATTTTTTCCAAGCATTTACATTTCCTAACAAATGGGGAAATGTCATTCTTTCTGATAGAGGCATAGAATTCCATTGTGTATATATACCACATTTTCTTGATCCATTCATCTACTGAGGGGCATCTGGGTTGGTTCCATATCTTAACTATGGTAAATAATGGTGCAGTAAACATAGTTGTGCTGGTAGCTTTAGTGTGGTCTTGTTTGTAAACATTTGGGTAAATGCCCAAAAATGGGATTGCTGGGTCATAGGGGAGTTCTATGTGGAGTCTTTTGAGGAACCTCCATACTGCTTTCCAAAGTGGTTGAACAAGTTTACATTCCCACCAAAAATGAAGTAAGGTTCTTTTCTGTCCACATCCCCTCCAGCATCTGTTGTTAGAGTTCTTGATTTTTGCCGTTCTAACTGGTTGGGCAGTTGTTTCTGTGAGGATTTGTTGTTGGGGGATTTAATTTTTTGAGTTCCAAATATAGTTTAGATATGAGACCCTTGTCCGATGTATGTCTAGTGAAGATCTTCTCCCAATCCGTGGGCTTTCTATTGATCTTGCTAGCTATGTCCTTTGCCATGCAGAAGCTCTGCAAATTCATGCAATCCCATTTGTCCAACCTTTCTTCGATTTGTTGTGTTTCCAGGTCTCTATTAAGAAAATTTCGGCCTGAGCCAAGGAGACCTAGGGTTTCTCCTATTCCATCCTGTAATCTTTTCAGAGTGTCTGCTTTGACTCCTAGGTCTTTGATCCTTTTGGAGTTGATTTTGTTGCAGGGTGATATATAAGGATCTAGCTTTGGTTTTCTGCAAGTAGTTAACCAATTTTGCCAGCATCATTTACTGAAGAGGCTGTCTTTTTTCCATTCTATATTTTAGCTTCCTTATCGAAGATTAGATGGCTATAACTCTGTGGGTTCATTTCTGGGTTTTCAATTATAGTCCATTGGTCCTCTGGTCTATTCTTGTGCCAGTACCAAGCTCTTTTGATTACTATGGCTTTATAGTAGAGTTTGGAATTTGGTATTGATATTCCTCCAGCACTGTTCTTTCCATTGAGGAGCGTTTTTGCTATTCGGGGTCTTTTATTGTTCTATATGAATTTTTGGGTTGCTTCTTCTGTTTCCTTGAAGAATGAGGTTGGAATTTTGATGGGTATCACATTGAATTTGCAGATACCCTTGGGAAGTATTACCATTTTCACGATGTTGATCTTTCCAATCCAGGAACATGGGAGTTTTTGCCATTTTCAAAGTTCTGTATTGATTTCGTTTTTCAAGGTTTTAAAGTTTTCATCAAAGAGGTCTTTCACTTCTTTGGTGAAGTTAATTCTTAGGTATTTTATTTTTGGGGGCTGTTACGAATACAGTTGCTTTCCTAATTTCAGCCACACTTTTCTCATTGTTGGCATACAGAAAAGCAATTGATTTTCGGGGGTTAATTTTATACCCTGTTACTTTGCCAAAGTTTTGAATCAGCTTGAAGGATTTGGAAGAGGAGTCCGTGGGATTCTTTAAATAAAAGATCATGTCATCTGAAAAGATGGAGAGTTTTACATCATCTTTCCCTATTTGGATCATTTTTATGCTTTCATCTTGTCTTATTGCTGTAGCTAGGCATTCTAATAGGAGATTGAAGAGAAGTGGAAAGTGTGGACTCCTTGTCTTGTTCCTGAGTTAAGAGGAAATGGCTTTAGTTTTTCACCATTAAGTATAATGCTGGCTCTAGATTTGTCATATACAGCCTTTATTGTATTGAGAAATATTCCGTTGATTCCTGATTTTTCCAAATCCTTCATCATAAAGGGGTGTTGGATTTTGTCAAATGCTTTTTCTGCATCTATTGAGATAACCATGTGGTTCTTATCCTTGCTCCTGTTGATGTGATGAACAATATTAATTGATTTGAGTATATTGAACCAGCTTTACATCCCCGAAATGAATCCTGTTTGATCGTGGTGTATGATTTTTTGGATGGATTATTGATGTTGATTGGCCAAAATTTTGTTGAGAAGTTTTGCATCAATGTTCATCAAAAAATGGGTCTATAGTTCTCTTTCTTTGATGAGTCCCTGCCTGCTTTTGGGATGAGGCTTATGATGGCTTCATAGAATGTTTTCGTTAATGAACTTTCTCTTTCAATTTCATTGAAGAGTTGGAGGAGTATTGGTGTGAGCTCTGCTTTGAAGGCCTTGTAGAATTCCACTGTAAAACCATTTGCCTGGACTTTTCTTAGATGGAAGGTCTCTTATTGCTGTTTCAATTTAAATGCTTGATATGGGCCTGTTAATATGGTTTAACACATCTTGATTTAGTTTTGGCATGTCAATATTTGCTAGGAAAAGGTCCATTTCTGTCAAGTTCTCAAACTTATTAGCATAAAGTTTTGAGAAGTATTCCCTTAAAATGTTCTGAATCTTGGTTGTTTCTGTGGTGATGTTTCCATTCTCATCTCTGAGATTATTTATTTGGGTGTTTTCTCCTCTTTTTCTCGTGAGATTTTCTAAGAGTCTGTCAATTTTAATTTTTTTGAAGAACCAACTCTTTGTTTTGTTGATTCTTTCTACATTTTTTTTGGATTCTAAATCATTTAATTCTGATTTAATTTCAATTATTTATTTCTGTCCGCTGAATTGGGTTTTATCTTGGTGCTCTTTTTCAAGGAGGTTCAGATCAACTAGATTTAACAGTCATCCACTGAATATTTCACCCAGCAGCATCAGAATACACATTTTTCTCAGCAGCACATGGAATATTTTCTAAAATAGACCACATTTTAGGCCACAAAGCAAACTTGTCCAAATTCAGAAACATTGAAGTTATACCTTGCATTCTCTCAGACCACAAGGGAATACAATTAGAACTCAGCACCAAAAGCCACCAAAGAAAGTCCGGTAACACATGGAGGCTGTACAACACACTGTGAATCACGACTGGGTCATGGAATAGATTAGAAAGGAAATTCAAATGTTCATGATATTCAACAAAAATGAGCACACAAATTACCAGCTACTCTGGGAACTGGTCATTTTAGAAAGGATTGCCCTTCACTCTGGGGTTCACCCAAAATAAAGCAAACTCCTTCCGTATGTCCTAAATGTAAAAAGGGTTTTTTGGGGGCCTCTGAATGCCACTCTAAGACTCAGCCTTTAAACTAAATATGGGGTAGTCCTCAGCCCCTACCCCGAGGACAAAAACAACAACCACCACCTCAAATGGAAAATCTAGAATGGAACTTAAGGTTAAAGAACAAAATTTAAGGGCATCATTGGTACGGCTGCTAAATGTACAGTCCTTAGAAAAAAAGAAGTCGAAGGGTTGGGATGGAACCTATTTCCTGGCCCCTGCATACAAGGTGTCGGTGGAAAAACAGATTCCCTCCATGTCCAATGGCCTGTAAGATGGACAGACTGTGATGACTTCACCGTGGCTTTTAAACCTCTTGTTGCCCCTGGCCTTCCATGCAATATTTGGTGAAGAGATGTCCTCACTAATATGGGTATTGTGATAACAACAGATGATAAGGCTTTTTATGAAGACATCATAACCGATCAAGCCATTAGTCACCCACAGTACCCCCAATTCTAATGGCCACTGTTGTAGGGCCAGAGCTATTTCCACTCCAATGGGATACCACCAAACCCATTTGGGTAGAACAGTGGCCTATTTTCCCTGAAAAGGTCCCTCATCTTCACACTCTAGTGGAGGAGCAACCAGAAAAGGGACCTATAGAACAAAGCATCAGTCCCCACAATTCTCCCATTTTTATTATCCAAAAAAAGAGCTCAAGGAAAATGGAGACTTCTCCATGACCTACATTTCATAAGCATTCATATGAAAAAGATGGTAATGCTTCAACCCGGACTCCCACATCTTTCTGCAATACCCAATGATAGGCACATTGCCATTATTGACATCAAGGACTACTTTTTTCCATCCACCTACATCCCAAAGATAAAAATATTTTGCCTTCTCATTTTGGGAACCTCACTGTCAGTTACCCAAACATTGATATCAATAGAAAGTTATCCCTCAAGGAATGAAAAATAGCCCTACTATACTTCAGATGTATGTTGCTCATGCTATTAGACCTTTGCTTTCAAAATGCTTTTGTGTCCATTACGTGGATGACATTTTAATAGCATATAAAGAAGCTATCACCATTCAAGCCTGTTTAACACAACTCAAGGAAAATAGGCCTCCATATTTCCCCCCAAAAAATTCAACTTAAAGCCCCTTATGCCTGTCTTGGATACCATTTAAATCAAACAATTACCCCAAATGGGTCTAATATTGTCATTAAGTCCCAATATACTTTAACTGAATTGCAACAATTATGTGGACATTTCAATTGGGTGCGCAATTTTATGCGCCTCCCTACCCAAGAGCTCCAAACTTTATTTCAATTGCTTCAGGGACCCTCTGACACAACTTCTCTTTGTATACTTTCCCCTGGTGCTCAACAAGTTTCACAACAAGTCACGGATCTATTATGGTCAACACCCATGGTGTTTTTAGATACCACCGACGAAATCACGCTGATTATATTAACTCATAATTGACAAAAAAAGGTCGGTGCTGACTCAAACTTGTGGTGTGTTACAATGGGTAGACCTTGACACTTCCCAATTACCAAAAAATAGCACACCCATTACCATGCTATGCAACTTAGCCATCAAAGGCCTGGAACGATGCCATCAAACATACGGCTGATTCTCCGACTGTCTTATCTGGCCCATTCGAAAAACAGTCTTTAATTTCCTGACAGTTGAAGAGGAATTAGCCTTACAAGTCATCCATTACTAGTTTAACATTGATAATCATATGCCCAAGAACCCCTTTTTAAAGTTACACAAGAACTCCCACTTTGACATAAATGCTATGCTCATTCCAAGGGCAACCTATCCCTCAAGCTGTTGTGCTTTTTACCGATATTAGCAAAACTGTTAATGGATTTTACAATGCTAATACTAAAAAATACATGATTCAACAACATTCCCTGTCCATTCAAGCTGCTGAGGTACTGGCCATTTTACTCGCCCTTACATCTTTTCCCAGAGAACCTCTTAATATTTTTTCTGATAGTTTATACGCTGTACAAACTGTTGTCGTTCTTCCTGGAGCTTTATTAACAGATGATGGTCATGATATAACACGAATAATGTGTAAACTGCAAACTGTACTAGACAACCATGCCCAACCCTGGTACATTCAATACATTAGATTTCATGCTAACCTCCCCGGACCCCTAGCTGCTGGTAATGAAGCCATTGATCGTGCTATCACACCAACTGTATTACTCACCAATACGTCCATGGACCAGGCTTGAACGTTGCAATGTCGCTTTCATTTACTACTATCAAACAATTATTTCCTGATTTGACACACCAACAATGCAAGCACATGATTCGGTCCTGCTCCTCCTGTGCACTTCCTTTACCCTTAGGATCACTTCAACCCATGGAAACAAATCCGTGAGGCCTTAGGCCCAATGGCACATGGCAAATGGACATAAACCATATCCTCCAGTTCGGCAAACAAAAATACGTCCATGTATGCATAGATTTATTCTCAGGCTTTCTAACAGCTTTAGCCTTAACAGGTGAAACAAGCCGGGCCATTAAGTCACTTCTACATACCATTACAAATATGGGCGTTCCTTGGACCCTTAAAACAGACAATGGCCCTGCTTACACCTCCAAATATTTTCATGAATTTCGTACCCTTTGGAACATCACACACTAGACAGGTATTCCATATAACCAACAAGGCCAAGCCATTGTTGAACACAGTCATAAAGAAATTAAGACCCTTCTTTTAAAAGAAAAGGGGAAACTGGAGGGGCTAGGGCATACAGATCCCCAAACACAATTAAATTATTGCCTTACAGTAAAAAAAAGTTTTAACATTCACACCCACCACAGTTGCATCCCCCAAGGCCCTGCATTGGGGACTCATGAAAACACCTACTCCAGTCCCTTTGGTTAGATGGAGGGACCCCATCACAAGAAAATGGGAGGGCCCTGCTCCCTTAATGGCACAAGGGAGAGGATTTGCTTGTATCTTTCCAGACATGGTGATAAACCTGCAGCTGGAGTTGTCCGACCAACCGTCACCACCTACCAATGAGTTGCGTCGACTACGCTTGAACAGCCCGAGGAGGAGGAGATGCAAACCTCGATCTAGACCCCATGCCATCACTTGGGGAGACCTAAAGGAATTGGTAGAACAACCCCAGGCTATGGCCCCAGACCCTAACTCAGGGCATGGTACTCTATTCCTCCTAATGTGTGCCATTATTACAGCCAATTCTCAATCTGCTACAGGACAAGGTAAAGGACGTTAATGTCTAGCCCCCAAATCTTGATGATAGTAGGGGAAGATACCACCATCATCCCTCAAATGCTTTCTTCCAATGGCACGGTTGGCCTTCCTTTCTCGGCAGCTGCCCTATGGCACCAAAAAACAAACCTTACTTTCGGGTGGAAAGGAGCCATCTCTTTTTGTTTTTCAGACAAGACTCTAAAACAGTCTGTAACTCATGGGACAGGATGGTGGAACTACATGGCACCCTAACCCATTTGTCCCACCTGAAAAAATTGTACTCAGGGTACTGACATACCTTTTCATATGCACTTATGCCCATTCAGGGACTTTGATAGCTTTGGGAATGTTCCCATTCCTCTTGAGGAATTAGTGATTAGCCTTTGTGCCAGTTCCTGGCAAAGCAGAGTATTTGGGGACCTCACATTGTCCCTCTACCCGGCTATATACACCATTCTGAAAAAAATCCCAAACCTCAAAATCTAAAGGAGTTTTAGAACTCGTCAGGGGGACAATTGGGAGACCTAGTACTCCCCATGCCAGTCGTTTGTTCATCATATTCCTACCTGGATTTGTTCCCTTTCCTATTGGCCAATACTTGTCGCTGTAACCACTCTGCTTGCAACCAGGTGTCAGGAATGGTAGTGGTTAGAGCCCTGTTCTTTTTTTGTCTAGGAGACAACTTCTCCGCTACTTGCACTCTCAGTAATCACTGGCAACCCAATGACTCATATCAGTTTGTAGGTTTGGTATGTGTTCCCGCATTTATTGTTCTGGCTTCTAATGACTCTCAGTTTTCTCAGGTTCAATTAGTTCATCCATTACACTCATGTTGGCGATCATCACTACAGTGGCTTCAGCTACCACCACCGCTATATCACTGTCCCAAAGCATGTCCACCGTGCAAGAGATAAAGCAGCTCATCCCTCAACTGTCATCCATAGAATTACAACATTTTCAAGTTGCCAATCATCTTAATGGAGGCCTCCTTGTGCTCCAGCAACAAATAGACTTGCTCCAAAAAGATTTCGTTTCTTCGATTACAAGGAGGACTATGTAATGCTATGACTACTTCTGTCTGTCAGCTTTCCACTCCAGCGCCCAACGTCACTAAAATTAGTAACTACATCAAAGGCCCTTGGTGCCTTAAGTACTTAAACTTCACCCACCATCTGCTGCATGATGTTACCCGCCTAAACCAAACCACCATATGGCTTATTTGCGCTGCCTCATTTTTAGAAGATGTGCTTAAAAAGGTACAACAATGGGTTTTACCATCCTCTCTGGTCACCTGGGGAGGCCTTGTGCTATTAGGGCTTATTCTCATGGGAATTATTAAATGCTTACACTCCTGGCAAAAAATGCCTCCAATGACGGGTCACCATAATGACGTTCCTTTTAAAAGAAAAGGGGGAATTTGTGGGTAGAGTCGGTGAGATCTGGTTGAGTCAGCTAGAGTAGCAGTTGAAGCACACTTCCTGCACTTCATGCTCATAGAGATGTGACCCACAGGCAAGTCTGCCTAGCTTGACAGCCATGAGCTGTCCATGCTCCCTACATGACCCCGGGGAACCAATCAGTGCCTGTCACCAAGTTGTGCCTGTCACAAGTGCCTTACATCAACTCCCTTTGAAGTGATTGGCAGGGAAGGGAAGGACTCAGGAGATTGGGAAAGCTGGGGCTACAAAACTCCCCCCCTTCTCCCGCCTCCCCCCCCCCCCCCGCCACCTTCAGGAAGAATAAAGGAGACCTGCTTAAGCCTATTCTCCCAGTGTTTGTTCCTTGTGGGCATCATTCACACTTACCTCCTGCCAGAGATCTAGCCCTACACATCCCATTTGGATCCCTGCCAGGATCCTTAAGTTTTTACCCATTTTCACTATACAGGATGCCCAAGGATAAACAAACCAACAAGGAAAGAAAAGTGACAATGGTGGCCGAAGCATTTGTTTAGCTAATTATTTTAATGTTACTTGCTTTCATTGTTCTTTTACTAATTGCTTCTATAGCTGCATTACTTGAATCCATATGCTTCCTGTAAACAAGTCTAAAACTTGGTATGATTTTGGCCTTTATTTCATTAGCTGCCTCTGCAGCAGCAGCTGCTATGGCACTAATACAGAATGTTAATCATAATAATTTGTCTTTAGATCTTTTTCAACCCCACAGGCAAATAGCTGGATTAGAACAAGCCCCACGTCTGGACTTTGAAGTGGCAAAGACTGCTATCCCATCCCTGACAAATGTTAAAGGACTGCTAATGATATTGGTTGGCCTGGTAATGCTTTTGCTGATGGTTTTTCTATGCCTTCTTTGCATTATCCGTGCAGTGCAAATCTCTTATGAGTTTAGTCAGCTAGTTCATAAGTTCAATCTCCAAGTGAATGAATTTGCCCCGAGAGGAACTGCAGCCAGAGACAGATAAGAGGGGGTGTCAGTCTGACCAACCTAAGACAAGCATTCAGCTTCTCTCTGAAGAAGTTCCTAATGATAGGTAAGGCAGACAAGTCAAATCCACACAACCTAAGACAAGTGGGTTCACTTCTTTAAACAAAGATGGGGTGTTGGGAGCTGACAGTAAAGCTCAAAGGTCATTTTGACCCCTGTGCTCGCTTAAAGGCACATACAAGGAACTGGCTTACTTAAAAGACACCAGGTGCCTGGGATTGCTTTGTTTGTCTGCAGAGTTTGTTTTAAATTTTCTTGTTTTTCTGGACGATAGTAGAATGGCCTGAATGTGGGGACCCACTAGGATGCACCGTGCAGCATGTGTGGAACTCCCAATACCCAAGCTGCTCCCATGTTGTGAAGAGTACAACCTTACAAGATAAGGACTTTTATATATGTCTCAGAAGTAATCGAGCTGCTTCAGATATTTCTACCTGTAGTGGGGCTGATGTTGATGTTTATTACTGTGCTAGGTGGGGCTGTGAGGTAACTGGGACAGGCTCTGGAATCCTGCACAAGGACCCTCCCTATCCTTGTCTGGCGAATCTCGCCCCCCAGACTTGCCTCGAACCCCCTGCATGGCCAATGCTATTCTTAACAATGTAATCCTGTTAAAATAACCTTTCCAGAGGAGGGAAAAGGATAACTAACTGGGAGGTGGGCATGTCATTAAAACTAAAAAAGGGGAATCTGTGGAACACGTGGGCAGCAAAGATTGTGCTGAGAGAGAGTTGAGTGGGCAGAGCCTGATTTGTTTACATTTAGTGCATAAGCAGCTCATGGAAGCTTAGGTGCATGATACGGTGTGACCTTTATAACGATTGGTTGGTTCTTTTTCCTCCCCAGGCCACCCGGTCTTTTTGCTTTTGAAATGTGCTTGCTGTGTGTTAATAAACAAGTTACTTTCACTTGACTCCCCGCTGTGTCTGATTGTTTCCTGTGTTAAGGGAGGCTGGGGAATGGGCTAGCGGCGCACATATGTGGCCTCGGACCACGTCCATTTTTGGTGGGATGGATGAAGACCCAACAAATAACATATAATAAAATAAATGTAAAATAAAAATAAAAGAATAATATTTGCAAACGTTCTAATCTCAAGAACACCACTGGTGGGGAAATGATGCAGTAATGTTAAGTGTACTGTTCTTTCCAAATTTGGGAGGGCATCACAGCAGAAGTGCAGTATTTTTTCACAATAGTGATAAGCTAGTCATGATGGAAATTTAGGGAATTTTATGGTGTACCTTACAAGTTGGAAACTGTTGGGCTAGGATGACTTTATGGCATAAAAACTTAGCATTGATTTTCATAGAAAAACTAGCTTAAGCCGGGCGCCGGTGGCTCATGCCTGTAATCCTAGTTAATGAGGAGGCTGAGATCTGAGGATAACGGTTCAAAGCCAGCCCGAGCAGAAAAGCCTGTGAGACTGTTTTTTGTTTTTTTTTTTTTTATTTTTATATTGTGAAAATACTGTACAGAGGGGTCACAATTACATGGGCAAGATAGTGAGTACATTTCTTATCAAGCATTGTAGCCTCCTCCTTTGTTTCCCCTTCACATCCCTTACCATCCCCCCTAAAAACCTCTCCCCCCCCAAGTTATAAAGTTCGTTTTCGACATGACAACTTGTACTTCTCATTGTTGCAACAGGTCCACCTGTATCCTTATTTAAATGACTTGTTTTTCCCCTTCCCTTCCACAAATTATACCAACATCAAATACAGTGAAAGCAGGGATTATACTGTGGGGGAGGGACATACAAAGCAATAAAGAAACAATCTTATAATTGCATTAGAAACAAATGCATGAAAGAAAAAACATTTAAAATACATATATTAGGGTTCATTTTCCTAACAACGACTTATCTGACCTTTTCTGCTTGACTCATACATATATTAGATATTGCAAATAAGGGAAATCATGGGACCTATGTTTCTTTGGGCTTGGCTTACTTCACTTAATACAATTTTTTCCAAGTCTTTCCATTTCCTAACAAATGGGGCGATGTCATTCTTTCTGATGGAGGCATAGAATTCCATTGTGTATATATACCACATTTTCTTGATCCATTCATGTACTGAGGGGCATCTGGGTTGGTTCCAGATCTCAGCTATGGTAAATAATGCTGCAGTAAACATAATTATGCTGGTAGCTTTAGTGTGGTCTTGTTTGTAAGGATTTGGGTAAATGCCCAAAAGTGGGACTGATGGGTCATAGGGGAGCTCTATGTGGAGTCTTTTGAGGAACCTCCATACTACTTTCCAAAGTGTTTGATCAAGTTTACACTCCCACCAACAATGAAGTAAGGTTCCTTTCTCTCCACATCCCCTCCAGCCTCTGTTGTTATTAGAGTTTTTGATTTTTGCCGTTCTAACTGGGGTGAGATGGTATCTCAATGTTGTTTTGATTTGCATTTCTTTTATGGCTAGGAATGATGAGCATTTCTTCATGAGTCTATTGGTTATCCTTCTTTCTTGTTCAGAGAAGTTTCTCTTTAAGTCATTAGCCCACTTATTTATTGGGCAGTTGTTTGTTTGACGATTTGTTGTTGGGGGATTTAATTTTTTGTGTTCTAAGTGTATTTTAGATATGAGACCCTTGTCCGTTGTATGTCTAGTGAAGATCTTCTCCCAATTCGTGGGCTTTCTATTGATCTTGCTAGCTATGTCCTTTGCCATGCAGAAGCTCTGCATGTTCATGCAATGCCATTTGTCCAACCTTTCTTTGATTTGTTGTGTTTCTGGGTCTCTATTCAGAAAATTTCGGCCTGCTCCAAGGAGACCTAGGGTTTCTCCTATTCCATCCTGAAAGTAGAAACTCTTGAAAGAAGGTTAGACCATGCAGAAGATCGAATCTCAAGGACTGAAGACAGCCTAGACATTATAGAGAAAGATCATACAACCATCCAAGACAAGCCCAAGAAATATGAGAGATCTATCCAACACTTGGAATACACCATCAGAAGGCCTCATCTAAGGATAATGGGTGTAGAGGAGCACCTAGAAACAGAAGTTAATGGTCTAGGAAATTTGTTTAACAAGATCCTAGCAGAGAAATTTTCATACATGCAAAAAGATAGGCCTATTCAAATACAAGAATCTTTTAGAACTCCAAATAGACCAGACCAGAATAGGCCATCTCACCATCACATTATAATCCACACTGGATCCATTAAGACCTAGGAAAAGATCCTTAAAGCTGTCAAGGAGAAAAGATTAATCACCTATAAAAGGAAACCAATTAGAATCACCTTAGATTTCTCAGCAGAGAAAATCAAATCAAGAAGAGCCTGGAATGATGTTTGCCATGCCCTAAAAAGAAATAACTATCAACCAAGAATACTGTACCCAGCTAAACTCTCCTTCATAACTGAAGACCAAATAAAAACCTTCCATAGAAAAGAAAAATTGAAACAATACCTCTCCACCAAACCAGCGCTACAAAAGATTCTTAAAGACGTCCTACACATAGAAAACCAACAAGACCACAATAAAGGCCAAGAAACTACACCCAAACTTGGAATCCAAGATCCATAGTAAGAACCCAGTTTTCGCCGTCCCCAAGAAGGTGGATAACATGGCAGGAACTCTCAAATAAATCTCAGTCCTATCTCTTAACATTAACAGACTTAACTCTCCAATTAAGCGACATAGACTGTATAGTTGGATTTAAAAAC
The DNA here is from genome assembly GCF_019054845.1 of Dipodomys spectabilis. Lineage (NCBI taxonomy): Eukaryota > Metazoa > Chordata > Mammalia > Rodentia > Heteromyidae > Dipodomys > Dipodomys spectabilis. The sequence goes on along the minus strand of NW_024870718.1, from coordinate 1,504,670 downwards.
AAGATCCTTCTATCTGCTGCCTTCAAGAGTCACATCTTGCCCGTAAAAACAAACACATTTTCAATGTTAAAGGTGGAACAAAATCTACCAAGCAAATGGCCACCATAAACATGCGGAAGTTGCAATCCTAATATCAGATAAAATAGACTTCAAATTAAAATTCGTGAGAAGAGATAAAGAAGGTTGCTGCATACAAACTAAGTGATCTCTCCTTCAGGAGGATATTACAATTCTAAATATCTATTCGCCAAACAACGGAGCACCCAAATTTATCCAAGAAACACTACTTTCTCTCAAATCCCACATAGATCCAAGGACATTAATTGTTGGGGATTTTAACACACCACTCTCCCCACTAGATAGATCAACTTGGCAAAAACTCAACAGAGAAACCGCAAACCTAAACAACTGCATAGATCAACTAGATTTAACTGAAATCAACAGAAAATTTCACCCAACAGCATCAGAATACTCATTTTTCTCAGCATCACATGGAACATTTTCTAAAATAGACCACATTTTAGGCCACAAAGCAAACTTGTCTAAATTCAGAAACATTGAAGTTATACCTTGCATTCTCTCAGACCACAAGGGAATAAAATTAGAACTCCAAAAGTCACCAAAGAAAGTCCGATATCACATGGAGGCTGAACAGCACACTGCTGAATCATGAGTGGGTCATGGAAGAGATTAGAAAGGAAATTCAAATCTTCATGCTATTCAACAAAAATGAACACACAAATTACCAGATCCTCTGCGACATAGCAAAGGCAGTACTCAGAGGCAAATTTATAGCTCTGAGTTCCTACATCAACAAATTGGAGATATCTGAAACCAACAATTAAATGAGACATCTGAACCTCCTTGAAAAAGAGCAACAAGATAAACTCCAATCCAGTAGACAGAAAGAAATAATTAAAATTAAATCAGAATTAAATGAATTAGAATCCAAAACAACTGCAGAAAGAATCAACAAAACAAAGAATTGGTTCATCCAAAAAATTAACAAAATTGACAGACCCTTAGCAAATCTTATCAGAAAAAGAAGAGAACACACCCAAATTAATAAACTCAGAGATGAGAATGGAATCATCACCACGAAAACAATCAAGATTCAAAACATTATAAGGGAATACTTCTCAAACCTGTATGCTAATAAGTTGGAGAACTTGACAGAAATGGACCTTTCCCTAGCTAATATTGACCTGCCAAAACTAAACCAAGATGAGTTAAACCATTTAACAAGTCCATATCAAGCATTGAAATAGAAACAGCAATAAGAGACCTCCCAGCTAAGAAAAGTCCAGGCGCACATGGTTTTACAGCAGAATTCTACAAGGCCTTCAAAGTAGAGCTCACACCAATACTCCTCCAACTCTTCAGTGAAATTGAAGGAGAAAGTTCACTGCCGAACACATTCTATGAAGCAATCACAACCCTCATCCCAAAACCAAGCATGGGCTCATCAAAGAAAGAGAACTATAGACCCATTTCTTTGATGAACATTGATGCAAAATTTCTCAACAAAATTTTGGCCAATCGACTTCAACAATTCATCCAAAAAATCATACACCACGATCAAACAGGATTCATTTCAGGGATGCAAAGCTGGTTCAATATACACAAATCAATTAATATTATTCATCACATCAACAGGAGCAAGTATTAGAACCACATATTTATTTCAATAAATGCAGAAAAAGCATTTGACAAGATCCAACACGCCTTTATGATAAAGGTTTTGGAAAAATTAGGAATCCATGAAACATTCCTCAATACAATAAAGGCCGTATATGATAAAACTACAGCCAACATTATATTTAATGGTGAAAAACTAAATCCATTTCCTCTTAACTCAGGAACAAGAAAAGGATGTCCACACTCTCCACTTCTCTTCATCCTAGTATTAGAATGCCTAGCTACAGCAATAAGACAAGATGGAGACATAAAGGGGATCCAAATATGGAAGAAGAAATAAAACTCTCCCTCTTTGCAGTTGACCTGATCTTGTATTTAAAGAATCCCATAGACTCTACTCCCAAATTACTCAAGGTGATTCAAAACTTTGGCAAAGTAGCAGGGTATAAAATTAACCCCCAAAAATCAATGGCTTTTCTGTATGCCCACAGTGAGAAATGTGTGGATGAAATTAGGAAAGCAACTGCATTTTTAATAGCCCCACAAAAAATAAAATACCTACGAATTAACTTAACCAAAGAAGTGAAGGACCTCTATGATGAAAACTTTAAAAACTTCAAAAAGGAAATCAAAACAGAACTTAGAAATTGGGAATAACTCCCATGCTCCTGGATTGGAAAGATTAACATCGTGAAAATGGCAATACTTCCCAAGGATATCTACAAATTTAATGCGATAACTATCAAAATTCCAACCTCATTCTTCAAGGAAATAGAAGAGGCAATCCAAAAATTCATATGGAACAATAAAAGACCCCGAATAACAAAAACGCTCCTCAACAGAAAGAACACTCTTGGAGGAATATCAATACCAAATTTCAAACTCTACTATAAAGCCATAGTAATCAAAACAGCTTGGTACTGGCACAAGAACAGACCTCAGGACCAATGGAATAGAAATGAAAACCTAGAAATGAACCTATAGACCTATAACCATCTAATCTTTGATAAGGGATCTAAAAAATAGAATGGAAAAAACACAGCCTCTTCAGTAAATGACGCTGGCAAAATTGGTTAACTTGTAGAAAACTAAAGGTATCTCCTTATATATCATCCTGCACCAGAATCAACTCGAAATGGATCAAAGACCTCGGAATCAAAGCCTGTGAGACTCTTATCTCCAATTAACCACTAGAAAAACAAAATTGGTGCTGTGGCGCAAGCGGTTGAGCACTTGCCTTGAGCTGAAGAGTGAAAGGATTGTGCTCAAGCCCAGAGTTCAAGCCCCATGACCGACAAAAAGAAAGAAAGAAAGGAAGAAAGAAAGAAAGAAAGACAGAATACCTTACTCTGATGAACAAATGTTTACTCTTCTGTAATTTATTATTATAGATATTTCATAGTTCACAGGTTTATCTTCTAACAGAATGTGGCTCTTTTTTCTGTTGACTTTTAAATACATAACATCCCATTGGAAACTGTATCTATTGCAGAATTAAAAAGCAAACAGATACTATTTTAAATGTCTCTGGTATGGCATGTTCAGAATTTTAGAATGAGTATTTAATAGTCATAGGCATATTGAAGAACACTTATATTCTGTTCTCCTATCAATTATTCAGTTTTAAAAGTTAGGAGTTTCCATAGAATTGAACTGTTTACTGTTTTACTATAAGACAATACTAAAATTATGTTTTTTTCAAAATAATGGCAAGTGTATTGTGAAAATATTGTATACTTTGATAACATTCAAGTTGATGACCCTCTGATAGAGAAAGGGATAACAGAATAATATTTACTATACAAATACAGTGAAATTATATTTTATGTAGCTTATTTTTTAATTTAATTTTACAGTCAAGGGGATATATAGAATAGGTTGCAATAATTGTAAGGTAGTGAATACATAACATGTGGAACTTTTTACCCCCTCCCTCACTTTTCTCACAGTTTTCCTTCACTCCCATACCCCTCACAAGTTGTAATGTAAATTTCTAACATGTTGTCTTGTGAGTATTGCTATTGAGTTGGTTTGCCCATTGTTCTTTGTCTCAAAATTTTGTTGTTCCTCTTCCCTTGCCAAATTAAGATAAATGCATATACAATGACACATGATAGTGAAATCAAATACTGCAGGGAACAAACCATTGTGGAAAACGCAAAAAAAAAAAAAAAAAAAGAAATCACATAGTACATTAAAAACAACAACCACAAAGAAAAACAACTGTTTCCATATCTAGGAGGTCATTTTGCTCAGCATCATCTTATACATATCCATTAAGCCATTCTGCTCATTTGCTAGGACTATCCTAGATATTTCCTACTTAATACAACTGAGAGAAACTATGGAATCTCTTCCTTTGTGTCTTGTTTATTTTACTTACTAGCATTTTTCCAAGTCTTTCCATTTATAATAGGAAGCATAGAATTCCGCTGCATATACACCACATTTTGTCATTATTCATTTACTGAGTGACATATTGGTTTAAAACATGATTGCATGTAACTATTACTTAGGGTCATTCAAAAATGACAGATGCCACCTCCCCAGACATTCTAAAATCATGATTTCTATGTACGATAGGATTTCATGGTGGTAAAATGGTTGAGATATCTGGATGAATCTAATGCATATCTTGCACTGAATTAGGCAGAAAGATATCCAGTATCATATAGGATAAAAATGGTAGTGACAAAATATTCCCTTGAGAAAGATATAGAAGGCTGCCAGCAGTAGTAAGTAGTTCAGATAATTTTGAAGCATTGAGAAATGCAATTTCAAGTATGTGTGTTTAAATAAAAAGTATGTAAGTGGAAGGGCAAAAGAATGGAAGAGAAGAAAATAACCGACAGCAGATCATTTTCCCAAGTTAGAGTATAAAAAGACATAATCATTAACTTCCAAGTTAAAAAGAGAACAATATCATACCTCCCATTCAATTTAGATTCTTGAAAATATTTGCTTGGCTTTTTCCTACTTTAATGCTCCAAAATAAATGAAGACTTATAAGAAAAGTTACGTGATGTCCATTACTGCACCCTGAACACTAACTGTGTTTTGCCCTCTTTTCTCAATTTGAATTTGGAAAATAGTCCCTAAGTTGATGATGTGGCTGACTATAGTCAGAGTCAGGAGCTTCTACATGTACAATTATCTCAGCATAGTTTAAAGCAGATTCCCCCCCCCCCCCCCCCAGATATCCAACTACATTGTCTGAAGCTGTACTTTGAACACACCCTGACACCTGAGCTCATAATTTGAAATTACACTTCAGTATTTCCTTGGCACATTCTACGTTGTGCCGTTGTCTTTTTTGCACATTCCTTTTGAGTTCTGAGTTGCTCTATTTCCATTTCATCTGTACAAACTGCTAAGAACATTGTTCAACTACCACTTCTTGTTGCACATGCCCAGTCTATGTATGAAGGTACTTTGTCCATGTTAAACAATAGGGTAGTACTCACTCTCTCAGGAGAAAAGTTCCACAGTATAACATTATGCCCATATTAGAGGATGTAGAATTTAAAGAATTTTGAGACAAACAGTGATATTAGAATTGAAAGGCTCCTTAGGGACATTTTCTTGGAGCTCATTAGTTTTCACAGGAGAAATATAAAAATTCACAAAATCTGGAACTAATTAGAAAGTATCTAATTAACACTAGATCCTAGATGTTGTGTTAGTACTAGTCACAATTGTATTATTGTTACATCAGAATCCTTCCCTACTTGCAAATGCGTATGAGAAAATGAAAGAAAGGCATTAAAGCAAAATGATATATCTTTCTATGCATTTAATCTTACTGGTGAAGGTAATGTCTGAACTCTTCCATTCAATAAAGTTTGAAGTTTATAAGAGAACTTCCTACATATAAGAATTTCTGGCAGGTTGATTGACATGGTTATTTCAGCATGGAGATATCCCTAACAAGAACTAGAGTTAAATAGAGTATATGACAGTTATGATGTGTCAATGCCTACTGAAGCATTTTCTATTCTAAAGAAAAATCAATTCCAGGAGTCTTCAGTCACATCAGTAAAGCTGTATGTTCAACCTAATACTTGGTGTTTCTTTTCCTACATTTATAATGAATAGGCTGATAAGATATCCAAACATATGTAAAGATATTTCAGTAAAATTTCAAACTGATGTGGATACATGGGCCACTCGTTGGAACTGTAGGACAAATTAGGCTGGTTTGTGGTGTAGTTCAATCTATAAACTCCTGGCTAAATAAGTCTTCAAAAAATATTCACAGAGTACCTCTAAGTAAAGTTCATGACAGCTATATCTGTATAATTCTTCTAAGGTCAGGATAAAAGCATTTGTTCACAACATTTAAAATCAACAGGTTCTGTTGAATTCATGGATCCAGAATTTTATGGATTCACATTCATATCTCAAAATTTTATCAAGATGACTTTCACCAAAACATTTTTTTTATTGAACTTGTCTATTTCTTTTTACTTTTCAAATCCAAATAGCATATTTCCTTCAAGATCTTCCTGCAAATTCTTTCCTTCCTTTAATTCTGTCAATGTCTGTTTACTACTTTTTTGTTTCCTTATGTATCTCTTTCTTCCAATCTTATCCACGCTGGTACTCACATTGCTCCCACTTCTGTCAGAACTTTCCTTTTCCTCTTCCCTCCAATAATGCCCCCAATTTTATTATTCTTTTTTTCCTATTCATGATCGTGGATATTTTGATGATGTCTAAACAGACCTATATTTGCATCTGTTTAATATAAACTTTAGAACTATCAGATATTTTTCCCCTAAATCCATTATTTCCACCTGTGGTTCTTATCACTAAGAACATCACTAACAGAGTTACCAGCCAAACATATGGAAGCCTTTTATATTTCTTCTTACCCTTCTTACTCCCTCCTATTAGATAAGATGAATGATCAAGATTTACTCAGTTTTTATCACTAATATGATTTCTTTTTTTTGGAGCTTTTATGACTTTCTTTAATTGTGAAAATACTGTACAGAGAGGTTACAATTACATGGGCAAGATAATGAGCACATTTCTTATGAAGCATTTTAGCCTCCTCCTTTGTTTCCCCTTCCTATCCCTTCCCATCCTCCCCACACCCCACACCCAATCCTCCCCCCCCACCAAAGTTGTAAAGTTCGTTTTCGACATAACGACTTACACAATATGATTTCTCTGTACTTCTTTTTATGCCCCTAACACCAGCCTGTTTCATTTACTCATCACTGTCACCTAGTCCTAAAACAACCATTTCAAAAGTACGCTTTTCCCCCATAGTCTTTTCATATTGGTCCTCTCTATCACCAAATTACTCTCTTTGTAAGCACACAGAGTGAAGAGCTCAGACACATATTCTAGTATCATTATTTACTCACTACATTGATTGTTGGCCTTACATTTCTCATGCGTAAATCAATGTAATCTAACAGAAATAATGAAGAATATATTTGTTGACTTCTAGAGCAAGAATAAAGAAAAGTGAAGAGACCTTACATTTTCCACTTTACCTTACAAATAAGGAAAGAGTCAAATTCAGTTTGTTGGTATAAAGTCACAAATTGTTTCATGTAGAAATAAAAATAAGTTTTACCTCCTGGCTCTAAGACCTATGTCCTTTCTAGGTAACTACAGATATGAAAGTGGTATTATGTAAATTGTGTCATGTCTTTACAGCTGTATTGCAGAACATACTCAATATAGCATTTGAAAACATTGGTTACTGAATAGTATCTATATGAGAATGTTATTTGAACTAATCCCACTAAGTTGAAAACTACACTTTAGTCCATCAAAATGTGAAAATAAACGATTTTATTTATAAGAAAATAGTACCATCAAGAAAAGTGAGTATACATTAGAGAGACTGCAGGAATTTGGGTTTTTACGGACTCTGCCTGTTTATGTGAATGTATTTATTGATATTGAAACTCTCCTCTTGTTATTCTTATTGTATGTAATCCAACGCTGTTTATTACTATGTATTCAATGCGGGAAATCTAGCTGTAAAAATGTGTAAAGGTTTTTTTCCTTTTCAATCCCAACAATGACATTATCAGGGTACACTGTGGTCATCATCGTATCCATCAAAATTATTATTATTATTTTTTTTTTGTCGGTCGTGGGGCCTGAACTCTGGGCCTGGGCGCTGTCCCTCAGCTCTTCAGCTCAAGGTGAGCGCTCTACCACTTGAGCTACAGCGCCACTTCCGGTTTTCTGGTGGTTTATTGGAGATAGGAGTCTCACGGTCTTTCCTGCCCGGGCTGGCTTTGAACCGCGATCCTCAGATCTCAGCCTCCTGAGTAGCTAGGATTACAGGCGTGAGCCACCAGCGCCCAGCATCATCAAAATTATTATTAACATCAAAATGCTAACTATTGAAAGTCTGATATGTATCTATGATTTTGCGATTATTTGTTTTTTGATTAATAATTTTAATGTTACCACTGTGCATGCATCCATATTAAAATTTTGAACAAATAAACAAAAAAACTAAAGCATATCAGGTAGCTTGACTATGTGCTTATAACAAATTATGGAATAGATTTTTGAAGTATTGCAAATTCCTAACCAGTATGAATTAACTTCCTCTCTCCCCACCACCACACACAAGTGTTTATGAGTTTGAACAGAATTATTTCAAGTAATATACTGCAAATTTTACTATAATATCATGTGTATATCTGAACTTTCTCTGAACGTAATAAACTCTACATTCTGTTGGAATAATAGCTATTTTATTCTAAGAAACTTTCGGAAAATAGAGTGTATATCTTTGAATGAAAAAGTTAAAAAATATTAGCATAAAATTTTAGAGGGAGTCTGTCTTCAGAAATATACACACACACACACACACACACACACACACACACACACACACACATATACATATATATTGTATGTAGAAAGGCATAGATTTTTAGAGATTATTTTTCACCAGAAATATATACATATACCTAAATTTATGTGTAGAAAGATGTACATTATAGTGAAACAAAAATCTTAAAACATAATTAAAATTTAAAAAATACATCAAACCAAGTGCCATTGACTCACGCCTATAATTCGAACTATTCTGGGTAATGAGATCTTAGAATTGTGGTCAAAACTATCCCAGTCATAAAAGTACTTGTTAGATTCTTATCTCCAATTGACCACTAAAAACAGGAGTTAGCTCTGTGCCTCAAGTTGTAGAGTGCTGCCTTTGAGCATAAAAAGGCTTAGGGACAATGCTCAAGCCTTGCAAACAACAACGAGAACAAAAAGAACAAGAACAAGAACAACAGCAAATATCACATTAATTTCATAAAAACATCGTTTAACTGCTGTGAACATTTCTTAGAATGCTTCTTTAGCCTGCATCGGGGGAAGACTGGATGGGGGGCGGGGGGGTTGTATGGAAAGGGATGGGAAGGGGAAACAAAGGAGGAGGCAACAGTGCTTGTTAAGAAGTGTACTCATTATCTCGCCCATGTAATTTTAACCCCTCTGTACGGTATTTTCACAATAAAAAAAAAAGAAACATGAATATATGCCCCTGCAAAATGTTAAGTAACAATTATAGATTAAAGTTCGTTTTCGACATAACGACTTGTATATCTCATTGTTGCAATGGGTCCACCTGCATCCCTATTTAATTGTAACCACTCTGTACAGTATTTTCACAATAAAAAAATCTTCTATTTAAAAAAAAAGTATAGAATATTTACCTCTATGTTATAGACATGACTACTTAGATTGCTTAAGATATTTAGGTAATGTTTAGGAATTAATAATAATGATAATATATTGGGTCTTGTCATTTATTCTATTTTATGATAGTAATAAAATGATATTTGCAATGATTATATAAAATTTCTCTTGTTTGTTATTTGAATTATAATAAGAGATAAACATTTTAAAATATTTCCATAGGAAAGGATCATTTTATTGGTATCAATTCTTTTGTAATTTCAAAACAATTAAGAAAATTATTCCAAGGCTGTTTTGCTCTAAGACTATATTTGTTTTCTTGTTCGAGTTTTCATATGTTAGTAGAAATTAAAATTCCAAAAATTCAATGGATATTGGCATTCAGGAACATCTTCATAGATACTAATATTGGAGTTCCTTAATTGGAATTGTTTTATTTCATTTGTTATTTTCACAAATAAATCAAGATGATTGTGTATTTTGTTTCTTTTCACTGCTATTGGCTCTTATCTTGAGAATACTTTTTTCTAGCAAAGAAGAGAAAAGCAATTGGATTGAGCAAGTAACATGGCTTTCGTAAAATGTACATGCATAGACTTAAGTCTTCTGTCATTTGCTAAAAGTTTCTTCCAGAAAATGTTATCAATTACTTATAAGTGATGCATAATTCCTAGATATTCCAGTCATCACATTCACTTTTTGATTGAGTTATCTCTGTATAAACTAAAAAAAAATACCAAAATAAACAAACAGAATCACATCTTAGTTTTAAAACTGTAATTTACAAAGAATTTTTAGCCAACAACGAAAACATCTTTTTAGGTATTCTGCAATTTGTGTGAATTATTTTTAACTATATATATATATATATATTTTTGTTTTTGCTGACATGAAATTCACATGTAATATATTTATCTCCTTTTATTGTATACATTTTAGTGCTTTGGAAGTGAATGGTACAATCAGAAGTTTTCCAAGCCTAATTTTCACAAACTTGCATTTCTTCAAATAGAAATGCTATAATTTTATTGAACCCTAAGATATGTATTAAATCTTTTTTTCATGCATTTGTTTGTAACGCATTTATAAGATTGTTGCTTTGTATGTCCCTCCCCAACAGTATAACCCCTGCTTTCACTGTATTTGATGTCGGTATAATTTGTGGAGGGGAAGGGGAAAAACGAGTCGTTTAAATAAGGATACAGGTGGACCCGTTGCAGCAATGAGAAGTACAAGCTGTCAAGTCGAAAACGAACTTTACAACTTTGGTGAGGGGGGAAGGATTGGGTGGGGGGTGGGGGGAGGCTGGGAAGGGATGTGAAGGGTAAAAACAGTAGGATGCTACAATGCTTGATAGGAAATGTACTCATTATCTTGCCCATGTAATTGTAACCCCTCTGTACAGTATGTTCACAAAAATAAAAGTAAAATAAAATAAAATAAAAAAACAAATGCTGTAAATTTTAGAACAGACATTAAAATAGATACAAAATTAAGTTACAGGAATTTGTCCTCCATATATCCTTTATAGTGTGTCTTTTCAAAATTTGTTTTGGGGATTATTTCCAGATTCTCACACATACTATTCAAGTGCACTGTCAATGAACTACATTCCCTGTCCAAATAAGTTTTTTACTTCTCTTTACTAGTACATAGAAGTGTAATGGCTGGATCATATACAATTCTCTTTGACCTTTAGAAGACTTGAAAACTTGCTTGCAATATTGATTGCAGTATTATACAAATCATTCTGCTATCTAGAGTATATCAATTTCTCTGAAAATGCATTACTATATTTTCTGTCATCTTTTTATATTATGGTCATAGAAATGAGTTTTATTTTTATTTTTTCTTAGATACTAAAGAGGAGTTTAATTCATTTGCTCTTCTTATTGACCATTAATTTACATATGTTCTTTAAAGAAATAACCTGTTTAGGAAAAAATTTATATGTAATTAGAAGATATAAAAGTAGTTAAGACTCAAGATCAATGTCGAATTAACATTGTAGCATTAACAAATATGTGCCCTCTATCAGTTGGATATGTTTTCACTTTTTTCATAGAATTATGAAAGGTCATCAGTTGATATTAACCCATTTATTCTTGCTTTTCTTTAGCCACTAATGTTTTCCATTTCAAATGTTTAGAAACCTTTACTGATCCAATGCCATGAATTTTTACATTTACATATTATCAGTTTTTATATCTCACATTTAGTTTGATAATCATTTTTTATTTTAAATTTTTGTATAATGTTTAAGGTAGTAGTGCAAGAACATTCTTTAAATCTAGAGAAGCAATAGTGCCAATACACCTATTTAAAATTCTATTTTTATTTGATAAAGTTCATGGCATCCTTTTAAAAATCTTTTGACCATAAAACTAAGAATTTATTTTTAATAAATCTGTTACATTCTTCTGGGTGTCTGTTCTTATAGTAGAGCTATTTTGTCCTCACTACTAAACATGGTAATAAGATTCAAATCTAGTATGAGGTCTCAAGCTACACCATTTTACAAGATTGTTCTGAATGATCTGTATTCCTTGAACTTACATGTGAGTTTATTGAGCAGGTGGACCAATATCCAATAACACAGTTATCTAGATGTTTGATAGTCACTCATATTTTGCACCTTGTGAAAACACAAGGCCCCAGAGATTATATATAGAAAAATGTCTTTAGAGAATGCTTGAAGCCACTAAAATTAATTTAGGAATGAGTTAAAATTTAGATAACACTACAGCATAATATACCTGAATGATAATGACTTGAGAGCTGTACTACAGAGGAGAGTGAGAGGGGACAGAATGATGGACCATATAGGAGCTGTATGCCATTAGTATTTTGTTTCAAAAGACAGAAAGACGACAGAGAAGAGAAGCAGGAAAATAATCAACTGTCCTGAAACAAGTTTCTTTTTAATCCACCTAATAGTGTGGGCTGAGAGTCAGAGAAGATTGGAAAAATAAAATAAAAAATAAAGCATTGTATAGACCTCTTACAATGTAAAGAAATTGTAATAGGAATATGATAATTATTTTCCAAAGAAATAAGAGAAAGAATAAGTAAGTCTAATGGCAAAATGAAGAGAGAAAAGAAGCAAAGTAAAACCTTTATCAATAACGAACACAAGGGTTTGAAAGTGGAAAGGCAGTAGAAATATTCTAAATAACAGTAAAATTTGCTAACGTGGATAGAATATGGATCACATATTATCATATATAATTTTGAAAAATCACTAGTAATGAAAATTTAAAAGTCATAATTTAAAACACTACATTACAACTAGACAGTATAGTGCAGTGCAAAAACCTTGGCCTAGCATATGTGAAACCATGGATCTGACCCCCCCATCATTACAAAGTACACACAAAGCACACACACACACAACCACACACACACACACACACACACACACACACACACACACACACACACACACCACGCACACACATTTAGAATATTGATATTATTATATTAAACCGAGGAATTTATCACAAATACTAAAAGAAGGTTAATATATGAAATGATAATATTGCTCATACTATTTAAAAGTTTAGGAGAAATAAAAGACAATATACTTGGATTCTTATAGAATAAGTAAATTGAAAATTAAGAAATAGAACACATGAGAACCTTTGCAAACATGTTTTAAGTAATAAACATTTTGAAACATGTATCGTTTTATTTTGACAAAAGATTGAGGTTACTGGTGTTTTAACTCAAGATTTAGAATATGATATCCAGGTGCGTGCTCCATATCTTACTATTGATGGCTATATCTCTAATCATTTCACTATGGATATTTTTAGAATAAGGTCTCATAGTTTCCCAGGCTCTCCTGAATTACAAACCTATTTGCAGTTCCTCCTATAGCTAGAAAATGAAGCCACAAATCACCATGCCCAGCTCAAACTTTTTTAATTCAAGTACAAGAAAGTAAATTTTCAAAAAGTGACCAGATAATGAAGCCTTTCTTAATAAAGTATGTGTTTCTTGAAAATACAGCTAGTATTTGTTACCTGGAAAAATATGTTTAGAACTATAAGAAAATAAATTTATTTAAATTCACCAACCATATAAAATTAAGAAAATAATTTTTTCTATTCACATGTTAAATATTTTAAAAGCAAAATATATGTGTCTGATTAATTTACATGTGTGAAAATTATGCAATTAAATTAACTAATCCTACAGCTCTGAAAAAAGAATTACCCTAATGAAACAAAAGAAAATAAGTAATTAAGTTCAAAATTTGAAATTTAGAAAATAAAATGAAGTGTACTCTTTAGGTGACAAGTAAATGTAAACCTTCTGTATATCAATTTTATAATAAAAATGCATGAACAAAGAAAGAAAAAGTACCCATTGATCAATAGCAATTGCAAAAGCATCAGTAGTTGTATGAGTGTACAAAAAAATTGATGGAGGAGATAACAATGTTCCTTCCATAAGGAATGTACTCATTATCTTACTTATGAAAATGTAACTCCTAAGTAAATTACCTTTACAATAAAATTAAATTGAAATTAAAAATAAACCAAAGAATATACCAATTAAGAATTCTTAGATGGAATGCTCTTCCTCCATCAGAAAAAATGACATTGCCCCATTTTTTAGGAAATGGAAACACTTGAAAAAATTATGTTGACTTAATTAAGCCAGGCCCAAAGAAACATAGGTTCCATGTTTTCCCTTATTTGCAATAACTAGTCTTTGTCTGAGTCAATTAGGAAAGGTCAGATAAGTTCATGTTAGATGAAATGAACCTCAAGATAAGTATTCAAATTTTTTTTCTTTCATGCGATTATTTCCAACATATTTATGACATTATTTCTTTGTTGTTTTATATGTCCCTCCCACACGGTATAATCCTTGCTTTCACTGTATTTGCTGTTGGTATAATTTTTGGAGGGGAAGGGAAAAAACAAATAATTTAAATAGGGATACAGGTGGGCCCATTGCAACAATGAGATGTACAAGAGGTTATGTCGAAAAACAAACTTTACAACTTTGGATGTGCAGGGGCGGAGGATTGGGTTGGGGGGGAGAGGAGGGGATGGGGACGGATGGGAAGTGGAAACAAAGGAGGAGGCAACAATGCTTGATAAGAAATGTACTCATTGTCTTGCCCATGTAATTGTAACGCCTCTGTACAATATTTTAACAATAACAAAAATTCTTAGAACCCATTGGTTAAAAACTTAGTAAAGAACTGCCCCAAGTACACAAGGAATATATTTTGATGATACAATTTAAATACTTAAACTTCAACAGAGAAGCAAAAAGTTTAAAAACTGTTACACAGTAAAGTAATAAATCAGTATATATTACTATAATAATCATTAGAAGAATTTTTAGTGGTAGTCAAATATGTAAGAAATGAGGCAATTTGCCATTCGTTTGCACTTAAGAAGAGAGGAAGAATTTTCTAGGTCCTTTTAAATATATCATAAGTTTAACGAAGAAACTATTCTGCCATATCATATGATAATCAGATAAAGATTATATTAGAGCAAAGAACAGATGCTACTATGTTTTTGGATGTTAAGGTATATACTTATTTTGGTGGGGATTTCAACTTGGTGTATTGTTCTTGCTAGGCAGGCATCATATCAGTTGTTAATTTTAGGGTAGGGGTTCCCTTTCCACAAGAACATGCACCTGATCTGTCCTTTTAGCCTTCCCATCATCAAAGGCATCAGAGTTGCACTATCTACCATGGCTGGCCTTGATCCTGCAGTCCTTCCAATTTTAGTCTCTAGATAGTGCAAGATGGTGGAAATGATCCAATGCACCCAGTTATAGATTAAGAAAGTCCACTAAAATGTGGCCTGGGTTCTGTTCTCAAGCCTCCTAAGTAGTTAAGAGTACAGTTGGGAGCGCTGGTGCCAAGCAGTAAATATTTTTAAACAATTAGGCATATATGACTTAGACTTGTGATTACCTCAGGAAAAGTATAAAACAGCAGTGAAGCATAGAGTACAGGCAGCATTTTAACAAGCTACTCAGAGACTGAATCAGCTTAGCTAGCTACTCGGGAGGCTGAGATCTGAAGACCACTGTTCAAAGCCAGTCCAATCATGACAATACATGTGATTATCTCCAAAAAACCATAAGTGGAGTAGTGGCTTAAGTGGTAGACCACTCTCCTTGACCAGAAGCTTTGGAATAGTGTCTAAGCACTCTCAAGCCTCAGCAATGAATAATGCATGCATGAGCAATGCACATGCGTGTGTGTGTACACGCACATGTGTGGATGCACACACACACAGAAATGATTATTTCAATGCAGAGTTCTTTATTTTTTTTACCGTGCTGTACTTTATTTCCCTGTATTAGTTCACCAATCAACAAAGTCATCTAAGCACCTATTTACATACAACTCATCATGTTTCTCTAAAGTCTACTCTCTTTTTGGAAGCCTGTTTTTATTTGACATAAAAGTAAATTATTCAGGAGGTCAAGTAATCTCCCTCAACTCTGTAGTGTTACCTGATTTTTTAGGCTCTCCCTAGCAATATGATTCTGTGAAATCCTGGATCAAGCAGCGTATTTCATTCACGGGAAGGGAAGCCTCTGTCAAACAATTAGTAATAGGTTTTTCTCCTCCTGGCAAGCATCTGAGTTTTATTATATTTGAATAATTCATGATAAGTCTGTGAATGCCAAAGACTGCTGTGAAAATAAAAAGACCCTTCTCAGTGATAAGCATTTGTGTACCATTCCTAGATATGAAGATGTTTAAATATTACTGAAATTGGTTTGGAATAAATAAAGTTCAGCTTGACTATCTTGAGAAAGAAGAATTGGTTTCTCAGCACTTTAGGTAAGAACTTGAGTGAAAGAAACCAAATGAAAAATGAGGAACCACTGAATACATATATTCAAATGAAACAAACGAACCCAAAGAAAACACAAATTAATTCAGTATTCAAGAACCTGCAGGAAATGCAAAGATTTATTTAAAAAATCAGCTATGGTAAGCTTATGAAAAACCTGACTATATGGGAGTCTACTGTTGTGAGGATAGTGGTTAAAGCCCAGACTGGACATAAAGATCTGTACACAATGCCAGACACCTGTTAATCTAAATTCCAGGAAGAATAATATCAAGTGGACTGAGCCCATGATCATACACAAGTAGGAAGCCAGATTCTATCTGAAAATTAATCTGGATAATTTAGGGCTGGGGGCATGACAAACTGGTAAGAACACCCATTTAGGAGACACAAGACACTAAATTCAAACTTTAATATTATGGATGTTAAAGAAAAAAGCTATGACTTCAAAGAATTGGAATAATTGTAAGATCTGAGTATTTGTGGGGAGAAAAATCCATTAGAGAGATACAGTGAACCCATGTTTCAATGCTTTCTACTTAAGTAATAATGTTATGTGGTACTCCAGACATAACAGAGTTACCTTGCAAAAATAACTGAGCATGGATGTGCATTTGGGTGATGAAAATACTCTATTTACACAGGTATTATTTAAATAGATTTTTTTGGTAGATTGTAGTTTTTGAATTAAGAGCCTGGGTGATATCCCTGAGCATTTTCTCCACATGTGACCACTTAATTTATTTTTAATTGATTAATTAATTAATTAGTTTGATGCTAATACTAGAGCTTGAAGTCAGGGCCTGGCTCTGTCTCAGAATTTGTCATTTTTTTGTTTTAGTTTTCTCAAGGCTAGCATTCACTGCTTATACCATAGCTCCATTTCTAGCTCCATAGCTCCATTTCTAGCTTTTGCTGGTTACTTTCAAATCAAGATCTAATGGACTTTTTTTTCTTGGTCTGGTTTCAAACCACAATTCTCAGATTTCTTCTTTCTGATTAGCTAGGATTAAAGCCATGATCCACCAGTGTGGCTTCTACTTTTTCCTCTATACTTATTTAATGCACATATTTAGATAATAATGTAAAACTGAGAGTATAGAAGAAAGATGTACAGTCATGATATTGTCCTGTCACAAATTCAAGTTAGTAAAGTAAATTTCTTCCTAAGACCATACAAAAAAATACCATAATATAGTGTAAGAGAACTCAGTATTGAACAGACGAGCTTTAAGAGCTTTCTAATAGATCCATTATTTATTGTTACTCAACATTAGGAAAAATGTATAATGCAGTAAGTAAAATGGAAGTCCTTTGGAAGACTACTTAAATTCCTTGTTTTTTTAAAGACACTTGTTTTCATCTAAAAAAAATAGGCCTGTCTATTGTCTTCGTGTGATTTTGATGATTGAATATGCTTAATGAAAAGTCAAAATGGATTAGTAGTCCTTTGTTATCAATTCTGACTTTTTCTTTTTGGAGAATATAATGATCAAAGCAATAGTTCAGAATCAGCAAACAAGAGGTCAGAATCATGCTTCCAGTGCAAGTGGGTCACCAGTAAGTAATCCTCAATACCAGTTTCCACAAAGTTTTCTCACAGATACAATCAGCCTGCCTTTTCTAGCTGCTTTCCTAGCCTGTACCTATTCCTTCATTGTACAGGAAAAGTGTGATTCAACTGATTTCAGTCAGATCTGTTACTAGTGCTATCAAGGATTTAGATTCTTATGTAGGCTATTAAAAAGGTATTTACTAATTTCAAGTAAATACATAAATTCTATTTCCATCTTTTTTTTAAAAAAAATTTCTGCTTGTTCTATAAATTGATCAGAGGCATGGATTTTGTGGATAGCTCATCTCTGTCTTTCATGGCTCTCATAGATAATATGATTGCTCCATAATTATTCTAATTTATATTGTTTTATATTTTGGGTTGCATCATTTCAGTTTCTGCACTGCCATTTCCCAAATCATTTATATAGGAGGCATTATTTCACATTTTCTCATTCCTAGAATAAGTTGCACATGAGGACACCACTGGTCCTCATTTTCAGTCTGTACCTTTGAATATGGAGGAACATCTTTCCTCTGCTCTCCATTTATTCCCTAATCTCCAGTTAGAATAATTTCGAATAGTAAAAATGGAAAAAGAAAATAAATCATGGTGAAAAAACATACGCAGAGAATTCACCAGATATTTCTGACCAGTTCAACCAACATGAACTATTAGGGAAATACATGGACACCTCATTTCCACTGGCACTCAATGTATCTGGTTAGGCAATTCTAATGAAGATGAGGAACAAGATGAAAGTGTGAGGAATGATAAAAATTGCAAGAAAAAAAATGGAGAAGGATCCAAGCAAATTTCTTCTTTGGGCTGCTGAAAATAACCAGCTTACTACAGTGCAGAGAATACTTTCCAAAAAGGCTACTCATGTGAATACTAGGGATGACGATAAGTATACTCCTCTTCATCGGGAAGCCTACAGTGGACACTTAGACATCGTCCGTGAGTTGGTGGCTCAAGGGGCACATGCAATAACTGTAGATGGCTGGACACCCCTGCACAGTGCATATACATGTAATAATACCAGAGTGGCTTCTTTCTTCTTCATGATGCAGATACCAATGCCCAAACTAAACGCTTTTTGACCCCCTTGCATCTTGCTGCTGGTAATTGAGATAGCAAAAATACACTGGAACTGTTGAACCAATATGTCAAACCAGGTCTGAAGAACCACTTGGAAGAAACTGCATTTGATATTACCAAAAGGATAAGTATGTATCACTACCTCTTTGAAGTTGTAGAAGGCTGTACAAATTGTTCTCCTAAATCCTAATGATTCGGTTAATTTTCTTAAATTTCAAAAATGTCATTAATTCCTTTTTGTCAATACAACATATTTTCACAATCCAAATAACAACAATATCTTATAGTAACAATTCATGGATTCTGTGGAGTTCTTCAAAGTGAATTGTCTGCTTTTGATGTCAAAATGTATTCAAGAGTTTTTGTATACATCTATAATGATTTATGCAGAGTTTGTGATTTTGTTGATCGGAAATAATTTTAACTTATCTGTTGAAATGAGTAGTATAGAAACTAAAGATATTTCCGGTGTTTGTCTGAAAAAGTATATTTTAAAATATTCTATATTCTATGTTTGTATAGTGTCCATAATCTATTTTATTCTCTCCTAGATATAATACATTGAATTCTACATTGTTTTATAACATATAGGTTCATTAATGTGTCCTTTCAGATTACATTCCATACAGAAACAGTTTAAGATTCCTTTTTTTCCCCTAGGTCCTTTTAGTATTATATTTCTTTGGGATAAAACAACAATGTTGTCTAATTTCAAAAGTTGTGTAAAGGTTATGCTATGTAAAGGCCTTTCTAAGGTGAAAATTTAATACACTGATGTCAAAGTAACTTTTAATTATATGAATTAGGTGTATTGTTACACTTGTAATTTTGTAATCAATTTTTTAATAGCTGTTTTTCATTTCTTGCATCTGAAGAATGAAACATTTTGAATACTTCACAAATTTTCATATCATCCTTGTACAAGTGCCATGTTAATCTCTGCATTGTTGTAATTTTGGTATACAAGCTGCTGAAGAATGTAGCATCCTGTAAATTTTAGTAGTTAATGATGAAATATTTATACAGGCTTATATGCTTAGGTGCCTATTTGTAACAAGGAAACCTTATTGTTCCTAAAAATGCTATTAATCTTATTTCCCTAAAATTCTGTGAATAGTTGAAAAAAATATGTTGTTCAGTTGATTGCTCACATTTGCAATTTTTTTGTCAATGACTATTTTAAGTCTTTTTCACTTAGAATTTGATCAAACTTTCAAGTATTAATAGCTAAGTCCAAAGGAGACGGCTTTTTCAAGTACTTATTTATCCAACTGTGTTAGATCTGTGGAGCCAATGGATTCAAACTAAGCCTTGTTTAAGAGCTACTTCTAAACATATGCAGCTGAGATTTTCCCAAATGAGGTCTTACTGGTACAAATGTCTACCTGACCCTTTACCCTTTTTCCATGTAGGAATAGACCAACCAGAATATCTTACTCTACAGCATAGATTGTATTAGTGGAACAAATCTAATCTTAGTTACAAGGGATCATAGAGAGATGAACAGTTCAGCCAGAACAGCTCATAATATAAGGCATTTTATCAAAATATGATTGTTTATGATACCTACCATTTCAAATGTAGCTAAAACCAAGAAAGTGAAAAATTGTTCATATTCATGATTACCTAATGTCTTGGCCTGTCTACCTTCCAAAAAGGCAGGAACTTACACTACTGCCATTTTATCACCAAATATTTTCATAGTTACAAGAGAAGTCCATATATTTCTCTTCATTATTAGGCCTTAAATTGGTAATGTTTTTTATTATTTTTATTTTTATTTTTATTGTGAACAAAATGTACAGAGGGGTAACATTACATGGGCAAGATAATGAGTACATTTTTTATCAAGTATTGCAACCTCCTCCTTTGTTACCCTTCACATCCCTTCCCAGCCTCCCCCCGACCCCCACCCAATCCTCCTCCCAACCAATGTTGTAAAGCTCGTTTTCGACATGACAACTTGTACTTCTCATTGTTGCAACAGGTCCACCTGTACCCTTAAACGACTTGTTTTTCCCTTTCTCCTTCACAAATTATACCGACATCAAATATAGTGAAAGCAGGGGTTATAATCTGGGGGAGGGACATACAAAGCAACAAAAAGATAATCTTATAAGTGCGTTAGAAACAAATGCATGAAAGAAAAAAAACATTTAAATACATATCTAAGGATTCATTTTCCTAATATCACATTATCTGACCTTTTCTGCTTGACTCATACATATACTAGATATTGCAAATAAGAGAAACCATGGGACCTAGGTTTCTTTGGGCCTGGCTTACTTCACTTAATATAATTTTTTCCAAGTCTTTCCATTTCCTAACAAATGGGGTAATGCCATTCTTTCTGATGGAGGCATAGAATTCCATTGTGTATATATACCACATTTTCTTGATCCATTCATGTACTGAGGGGCATCTGGATTGGTTCCATATCTTAGCTATGGTAAATAATTCTGCAATAAACATAGGTGTGCTGATAGCTATAGTGTGGTCTTGTTTGTAAACATTTGGGTAAATGCCCAAAAGTGGGATTGCTGGGTCATAGGGGAGCTGAATGTGAAGTTTTTTGAGAAGTGGTTGAACAGGTTTACACTCCCACCAACAATGCAGTAAGATTCTTTTCTGTCCACATCCCCTCCAGCATCTGTTGTTATTAGAGTTCTTCATTTTTGCCATTCTAACTGGGGTGAGGTGGTATCTCAATGTTGTCTTGATTTGCATTTTCACCCTACACCAGAATCAACTCCAAATGGATCAAAGACTTCAGAGTCAAAGCAGACACTCTGAAAACATTACAGGATGGAATAGGAGAAAGCCTAGGTCTCCTTGGTGCAGGCCGAAATTTTCTGAATAGAGACCCGGAAACACAACAAATCAAAGAAAGGTTGGACAAATGGGATTGCATGAAGTTGCAGAGCTTCCGCATGGCAAATGACATAGCTAGCAAGATCAATAGAAAGCCCACTGATTGTGAGAAGATCTTCACTAGCCATACAACGGACACGGGTCTCATATCTAAAATATACTTGGAACTCAAAAAATTAAATCCCCAACAACAAATACTCAAAGAAACAACTGTCCAATAAATAAGTGGGCTAAAGACTTAAAGAGAAACTTCTTTGAAGAAGAAAGAAGAATGGCCAATAGACACATGAAGAAAAGCTCAACCTCCCTAAATTGCTAATGTTTTAACCACAGTGTTTCCTCTTGCATCCAGGCTGTAAATCTACAAATGGTAAAGCTTTAGGTTTAACTCTACCAAACACTGAGGTAGAGATAATGGAATAATACTTTAAAACAGAGTTGCCTTTGATACCCTAACCACAACAGAACAATGCAAAACATGAGCCTTTTCATTATATTATATATAGTTATATATTTTACAATTATATGTGATGATTTTATATTTCACACTATGAAAGTTACTAGAATTATTTGATAATTTGACAAATAAATTGATATTTATTCCAATCAATACAATTAGAATATAAATAATTAGGTTTAGAATATATATCAGAATATAAAATGTATCAATGCAATAGTTTAGTTACAAACTTGTGATACCTTCAAAGTGTACATGGCCTTCTGAATTCACATAGCAAAAAATGAGTGTTGTTTTCCTCTAATCTATGTGGGATTTTATTCTGTTGCTCTGTTTATTGTTTTAACTCGCTGGTCCCAAACTGTTTTTCTCCATATTTCTGAAGCACTCCAGTGATTATGCCCAAATTTTGCTGATATGATGTCTAAAAAATACTTCTCTTCTGTAGGACCCATGGGTCCTAGGATCTCAGTTCCCAGTTACCTGTATCATCAGATAACAGGGGCAAGACTTCTCACCTAGGCCCATGCAACATGCCAACAGAAAGTAATTGAGGAGCTATCTGGTCGTTAATTGGACATAATCAACTCCCAGGCTTTCCTGCATGGTCTGGCTTGTACGTCCTGCTCAGCTTTCTCTCTCAAAGCTGGAGCTCTACCCTCTGGGCCACTGCTCCACTTCTGGTTCACTGGTGGTTTATTGTAGATAAGAGTCTCACCGAGTTTCCTGCTCAGCTGGCTTTGAATGGCGATCTCCTGAAGAGGCTTCAAGTGGCTTTTCTCAGGGATTCGCAGAGGAGCTGCTTCACACAAATCCTTAGTCTAAATCTCGAGAGGTACTAGAGAAAAACAGAAACACAAAGATGCTTCTAGTGTGTTCTAGATACTTAAAGTTGGAGACACAAAACACTCATAATGATTAGATCATTTCATAGGCAAAAGGAGCAATGCAGACAGTATGAGGATCACTCCAGATTTCGGTCCTCTCATCCTGAGACAGTAAATTCTAGCTCAATGCTAAGTGACAGAATTGGCATATCCTGTGGATATTTGCTCCAAAATACTATGACACTCATTTCTCACGTTTTTCCTCAAACCTGTGACCAGAGAAGAAGATGAGGAGAGAAAGCAACTATAATAAACATTGGGTAGTTTACTTATTAATTCAAACCATTGGAATGACCCTGCTAAGAAGTCAGATTGTCCAGATTAAAAAATGAATAAGAAAGGAAAGAATATGTCAATGGCTGCTGATTGTAATCCCACCTCCTTAGGATGCTGAGATGGAGAGTATCTTAGCTTGAATCCAGCCAGTGTAGGAAAGTCTATGACACTGTTACTTCTAAGAGATCACAAAAAAAACAGAATTGAGGCTATGACTCAAGCTTCATGTACTACCCTTGAGCAAAAGGAGCTCAGGGACAATGCCTAGGCTCATAGTTCAACCTCAGTACCTGCCCCCTCAAAAAGATCCTGTACTTCCATGTCATTGTCTATGTATGGATGTATTCCTATAGGTGAAGCTATAGAATAGCTATGATGAATGGCACCAAGCTAGGAAATTTGTATTCAATACAATAATTTCATAACACAGAGACTTCTTTCAAGACAGTGCATGTTCCCGGGAACTCATCACTATTCCCAGTGTAACCTGAGGGTTTCTCTGCATCCCAGGCCTGCTGGAAGAAGTCTCTCACATTGTGTGGACAGGCAGACAAAAGGCCTCACTCCTGTACAGCTTGGTAACAAACAATTCCACCGAGCCAGTTAGTGAGGATGAATGTGGGCGTGCTCTGAAGGTCAGGAGAAAAGGGTCTCTTTGTACCCCAAGCTATCTCTCTCCCCAGTGCTCTTTTTTAACAAGTTTTCATTTGTGCCACTTTCCATGGCAGATAAAGTTATGTGCACTTATCCTGCCTTTGTGAGACTATGTTTTTGTGTTCAGATAAAGTGCTCAATATAACTCAGGAGTACTTCTGGCAGACAACTAGGGCACTGAATCTAATGAAATGTTTCATTGGAGCAATGATGGGCCTATGATGCCTCTCCTAGGTTTGGGAAATCCAAGCACATATTGGATATCACAAAGCTTCCTGTCATCTAGGGCTGGTGAAGCTCATCAGGTTTTGAAACCTTTGACCTCTCCTTGTTGGGCCTTGGGTGGCTAGGTTTTGATCACAAGGCTTTTGAGCTGAGCAGGAGCACAGTGCAGAAGCCCAGTGCTTTTCCATTTTGTGTAACAACATCACTTCTGGTCTGTGAGTGTGTGTGTTTGTGTGGGGGTGGGGGGGGGTATGTGTGCACACACACACATACATGAGTCCTGAAGCTTGAACTCAGGACCTGAGCACTGTACCTAGTTTCTCTTGTAGAAGGATAGCCTTCTCCCACTGGAGCCACAGAGCCACTTCAGGGTTTTTCCTAATGATATGGTCCTGACAAATCAAGCCTAGGGTTTCATAGATGCAAAACACTCTATCCCTAATGCACTTTCCCAGACTTCTACCTCAGATTTGTTAGTGTTTTCTGTCTTGTTGTTGTTGTTGTCAGTTGTAGGAGTTGAAGTCTGGGCCTGGGTGCTTTCCTTGAGCTCTTCAGCTCATGTCTTGTGCTCTACCACTTGAGCCACAGCGCCACTTCAGGTTTTCTGGTGGTTCATTGGAGCTAAGTGTCTCAAAGACTTTCCTGCCCAGGCTTGATTTGAACCATGATCCTCAGATCTCATTCGCCTGAGTAGCTAGGATTACCAGCATAAGGAAAGCACCCTGCTTCCACTTCAGGTTCTTAGTGGTGAATTGGAGATAATAGTCTCATGGGACCTTTTGTGTCTGGGATATTTTGGAACCCAGATCTTCAGATTTCAGGTTCCTGAGAAGGCGGGATGACAGACCAGCTACTGACCCCTTGGGCTTGGCTTCTGCTGCAAGGTGGTCCATGGTTCCAAGTGGTGAAGTGCTAGCCATGAGCCCTAGAGGTAAGGGTCAGCACCTAGAACCCGAGTTCAAGGATCATGACAGAAAAAAAGAAAACATTTGTCCACAGAAGACAACTCACTAGTCTTCAGTAATACATAATTTTATACTTGCCATGGGAGCATATCTGAGACTCAATATTCTTGTCTGCATAATCATCTCAGTTGTGGATCCCTTACAAGGACATGATGTAAGAATGCACCCTGTGAAGGACACAGTACATGTCACTCTTTGCAGGACTCAGCACACAGCATCTTGTGAAAGACTTAGCACCCAATGCAGGACTCAGCACACTGCACCCTGTGAAGACTCAGCACATAGCTCTGTTCCACAAGCTGTCATTAAAATTAGGGTGCTTTCATCAATATCACCGTTCTTTAAGGAAAATTTCACAAACCATACAAGTTCACATCTAATGGTTTAATGGGCAGTTCTGTGATTTGAACTTCGGGCCTAGAAGGCTCACTTCATGAATGGGTCAATGTTAGCACACCAGTCTGATTCAAATGAAGATGTAGGGCAAATTTGAAGACCTGAGATCAAGCCCTAGGAGTGGTCAATATATAAACAGATAGATGTGTAGATTCAAGTGTGTGTGTGTGTGTGTGTGTGTGTGTGTGTGTGTGTGTGTGTGTGTATTTACATATGTATATGTATCTATAAATAAATTTATACAGAGACAGATAGACATTTATGTAGATTCTAATGTATAATTCTATATAAAGTGTGATGCCCATATCTTATTTTTATATATTCTATTACTACCAATTATTTAGTCTAAAATTATGCCTCCATTAATTAATCACGGTAGGAAACTTAATAAAGTATTAATTAAATTAATCAATGACCTATATTTATTTCATACAATCTTATACTAGAATGACTAGCTAATTAGTAATTTAATTAGTACATTACAAACATTCTATTATTGTTCCTATAGATAGGAACGAGTTCTCTAGGATCTTCAGCACTGTAGGTGGCAGTCCCAGGATCGAACTCAGGGCCTAGGTTTCTAGGTTGGGCTCAGGCTTCACTGACAGCCCACCAGCCTTCGACCATGCAAGGTCTTGTACAGTTTTCAAGCCAAGTCATTAAGACCCAGGATGGTTACAGTGCTAAGGAAACAAAGGTAAAACTGTTGTGTAAAACTTCCTGGTTTTTCCTCTTCCATCTTGGTTGGTTTGTTTTTTTTTTTTGCCAAAGCTGGGAGTTGAACTCTGGTCCTAGGATCCCTGGATCATCTGTGGGTGTAAAAGCTGCACCCCAGCCTAGGGTAATCAAGGCTGAGGCAGAGTTGTGATGACCTGAATTCAAGCCCCATGCCTGCACCACCAATAAAGTTAAGGTCCTGGCTAGGAATTTGGGCCATTTTATCTGCCAGACCTGGGATTTGAACTCAGGGACTGGGTAACTCTATTTTCCTGTGGGTGAAGTGGAAGCTAACCTCCTGGAAGAAAAAAATTCAGGAGCATTTCCCAGGGTGTGAATTCCAGCCCCAGAACAGGCAAAAATAATATTTATATACATGTATAATGTGTATCATATATATGTATTTACATAGATATTACATATTGTACCTAGGACACAATATTTCCACACAAAGGAAAACAGGACAATATTGGCTTCTTACTCACCTATTGTCTTCGGCACTGCTGGGATTTGAACTCAGGGCATGGAATGCCCAATTAATCAAGGTGTCATTGTAAGCACAGTAGCCCCAGGAGTGGCCAATATATAAATAGGTAGATTTGTAAATTGCTGCAAATAAATATATATATGTATATATTTAGAGAGAGATGTATATATATATATATATATATATATTCCACTGTATATTTAAACATATAAATATATTGATAGAATGTGAGATGTCTATATATTATTAAATTACATGTAATATATTACTAATAATTATTAGGTATTAAATTATTGTTAAATTACTAGGTATTAGGTATTAAATTATGCCTCAATTTAATGATGTATCATGGATTAAGGCACAATAAAGTGCTACCTTGTGTAAAAGGATCTCAGGCACAATGTCTAGGCTCATAGTTCAAGGCTCAGGACCTGCACCAAAAATAAAAAAGAGCCAGTAACTCCATGTGTCTATGTATGTATATGCATGTATTTCTATCGGTGAACATACAGTTGTTATGAAGAAAGGCGAACAACTAAGATATTTGCTTTGAATAGAATGATGTCATAGAACAGAGAGTGCTTTCAAGACAGTCCATGATCCTCGTCAAAAAAATTAAGACCCAGGCTTGGAATTTGCACCATTTTTCTGGCAGGCCTGGGATTTCAATTCAGGGTATGATTAACTCTCTGGCACTGTGGGGAAGGGGAAACTCACCGTGGTGGAAGACAAGAATTTCAGACCAGTTTCCAGGGACGGAATTCAAGCCCCAGCATTGTTTAAAATAATATTCAAACATGAGATCTATTTACGTACATGGGTTTACTCCATATGACATTTGTTACCCTTATTTATTTTTATTTATTTTATTTAGTATTCTTACATATATAACATTTATTTCATTTATTACATCTTATCACATGGATTTATTTGCATATGGATTAGACATCATATTGAGACCCAGGACTTTCACCAAGAAGGGAAATAAATGTGTCAAAATTGGCTTCTGACACAACATATAAACTTTTGGCCATGCTGGGACTTGAACTCACAGCCCACAATGCCCAATTCATGAATGGGTCAGTTGTAAAACAAAAGCCTTTGGCAAACTGAGCTGCCAGTCAGTTCTGAGGACCTTCGATGAAGCAATAGCATTGGTGGATAGATAGATAGATAGATAGATAGATAGATAGATAGATAGATAGATAGATAGATAGACAGACAGACAAATAGACAGACAGGCAGATGTGTCTTTAGCTATATATATATGAGAGAGAGACAATGTAAGGATATTAAATTATATATATTATGAATTATTAGTTATTGAATTATGCTTCCACTTAATGAAATATCATGGTTGAATACTTATTAAAGCATTAATGTAAAAGTAGTCACTATTCCTTAATTAGGAGAGTCATACCATTGTTCAAGAATGGAAGACATAATCCGATAGTTTTTGTGTTGCATTCTATAAGAGAATCATGAAATAACTGCAAATTTAATAGTTACTTTTATAACATTACAGTAAGCATTCCTATAGATAGGAATGATTTTCTCAAGATCTCCTGCCATTTGTATGTGGCAGTCCTGGCATTTGAACTACAGACCTGGGTAGTTTACTTTGAAATGCAAACCATTAGAATGACACTGTGAAGATTTCAGATTGTCACGATGAAAGAAAAGTATGAGAAGAAAGAAACTCAGGTGTCAGCAGATCCTGCCTGTATTCCTAGCACTTCAGGAGGCTGAGAGGTAGGGAATGCCGGTTTGAATTCAGCCAGGACAGGAAAGTCCACCAAATTCTCATTTCTGAGGGACCACAGGAATACAAAATCTCCATGAGTGGGGCTATGGCTCAAGGGCAGAACACTATCCTTGAGCAAAAGTAGATCAGGGACAGTGCCTAGGCTCATAGTACAACCCCCGCCACAGCCAAAAAAATAGCCAGTAACTCTATGTGTCCCCATGTATGTATGCATATATTTCTATCAGTGAAGGTCCAGAGTCCCTATGATGAAAGGCATCCAGCTAGGAAATTTGCTTTGAATAGAATGATTTCATAACACAGAAAGTGCTTTCAAGACAGTGCGTGTTCCGGGGCTTCCTTTGCTGTTCCCATTTTATCCTGAGATTTTCTCCTCACCAGGGACTACTGGAGGAAGTCTGCCTCATTGTTGGAACAGGGAGACAAAAGCCCTCACTCCTGTACTGCTGTGTAACAAAAAACTCCATCGAGGCCAATTAGTGAGGAGGAGTGTGGGCTGGCTCTGAAGGCCAGGAGAAAAAGGCCTCTTTGTACCCCCAAGCTATCTCTCTCTCCAGTGCTGTTTTGACAGGAAGTCTTTATTTGTGCCACCTCCCATGATAGGCCAAGTTCCCTGCACTTATCCTGGCTTTGTTAGACTATGTTCTAGTTTTAAAATAACCTGCTACAATTAATTCAAGGGTCCTTCTGGCAGACAACTAGGTAGCTGGACCTAATGAATTGACTCATTATTGGCAATGGTGCCTCCCTAGGTTTCTGGAAGCTTGCTAAATCTAAGCACATGTGTAATATCACAATGCTTCCTGTCATCTAGGACTGGTGAAGCTCATCAGATTTTGAAACCTTTGACCTCTCCTAGTTGGGCCCTGGGTGGCTGTGTTTCAGGGTTGAACACAGGACCTGGGTGCTTACCATGAGCTCAGAACAGAAGCTCAGTGCTTTACCATTTGGTGTCACAGCTTCACTTCTGGCATCAGTGTGTGTGTTTGTGTGTGTGTGTGTGTGTGTGTGTGTGTGTGTGTGTGTGTGTGTGTGTGTACATGTATGTGTGTTCATTCACTTGTCCTGGAGCTTGAACTCAGAACCTGAGCACAGTACTTGAGTTTCTCCTGTACAAGGATAGCATTCTACCACTTGAGCCACACAACCACTTCAGGCGTTTTTCTAGTGATGCGGTACTAAGGAATCAAACCCAGGGATTCATACATGCAAAACACTCTACCCATAAGACACATTCTCAGTACACCACTGCAGGTTTCTTTCTTTCTTTTCTTGGAAGTTGGAAGAATTGAAATCTAGGCCTGGGTGCTGTCCTTGAGCTCTTCAGCTAAAGCCAATTGCTTGAGCTACAGCACCCCTTCTGGTTTTTGGTGGGTCACTGGAGAGAAGCATCTCAAGGAATTTTCTGCCCAGGCTGGTTTTGGACCCGTGATCCTCAGCTCTCTGGCACCTGAGTAGCTTGTATGACAGGCGCGAGGCTTCCACTTCAAGTTTCTAAATGGTGAATAGGAGATAAAAGTCTCATGGACCATTTGTGTCTGGGATAGTTTTGAACCCAGATCGTCAGATCTCAGCTTCCTGAGTAGGCAGGATGACAGTCCTTAGCTACTATACGCCTAGACCCTAACACTCTGTTGCAAGGTGTTCCTTGGCTTACATGGTAGAGCACTAGCCATGATCCCAACAGGTAAGTGTCAGTGGCTAGGTCCTGAGTTCAAGGTTCATGACTGAGAAACTTAAGCCAAAAATATTGTCTGCAGGAGACAACTCACTAGAGATAGGTACATACATAATTTTGGCCCTGACAGGGGCAAATCATCATCTTACTTGTGGAGCTCTTACAAGAACCAGATGAAAAAATGCACCACGTGAATGACTCAACACACAACATCTCATGAAGGACTGATCACATAGCTGTATCCCACATGCTGTCATTAAATTAAGGTGCTTTCATCAGTATCACCATTCTTTCAGAAGCACCTCACAAACAGTCCAAATTTAGATTTTAGAGGGATGGGGTTTTGGAGGGAGGGCATCAGCCATGGAATTCCACTGACAGTTTGGGGGTACTGTCCTAAGATTTTTTGCTCAAGACTAGAGCTCTACCACTTTGAGCCACAGCTCAGAGTTTCACAGACATCCTGACAGGGCCTGGTTTTAAACCCACCAGTGTCAGATCTCAGTCCCTGAGTATCTTGGATGACAGGGGTAAGTAAGCCAGCAGCATCCGGTTCTGTGGAGATGGGTTGCAGTGGTTCACCTCTGGCTAAGTCAGGTTAGACGGCAGCTGTCAGCACTAGACTCCCTCCTTGCTCTGTGATGAGGTATTTGCAGCCCTATTCTTATATAGTTGCAGTCAGAACATTCTATATTTTCCTTTTTATTTTTTGTTTTGGTGCCAGTCATGGGTCTTGAGGAAGGGTCTAGACACAGTATAATCTTTTATGCTCAAAGTTAGTGCTCAACTGTTTGAGCGACAGCACAACTTCTGGATTTTCCTATGCACACAGTAGTGAGGAATCGAAACGAGGGCTTTGTACGTACTAGGCGAGCACTCTATCACTCAGCCCCATTAGTGACAAGTGTATAAAAAGATAAATGTTTAGACTTGCAGATAGATAGATAGATAGATAGATAGATAGATAGATAGATAGATAGATGGATAGATGTATATAACGTGAGATGTCTCTATATTATGAAATTGCATATACAATATTACAACCAATTATTGGCAATTAAATTATTCCTTCCTTTTTTAAGCATCATGATTGAATACATAATAAAATATTAATTGAAAATTATTCAAAGTTGTATAATTGTGTATAATTTTATAATATAATCGTACACTAACTACTAAGGTAATTGTTACTTTTACAAAATTCCATTCACACAGATGTATATTGGAAATTGTTTTTTAGAATTTCCTGCCATCCCGGCAGTCCAGGATTCGATTTCCAGGCTTAAGTTGCCGGTTTCGGCTTGGCTTCCCTAATAGTCATCCAAATATCAGCAATGTAAGGTCATGTACACTTTCTGGGCATTGTCATTTAGACCCAGGATGGTCACAATGCAATGAAAAAAAAAAAGTAAAACCACCTCCTTGAACTTCTCAGTTTTATCCTTCTTGTTTTTATTTTTATTTTTGCCAGCCCCGAAATTTGAACTCGGGACCTGGGATACAAGGATCGGCTGTGGCAGAGATACCAAGACCTGAGTTCAAGCCCGGTGGTTGACCCAAAACATCATCATCATCATCATCATCATCATCATGGCTTGGAATTGCCCCATTTTTCTTGCAGGCCTGGGATTTAAACTCAGGGTCTGGGGAATTCTGAGGCACTGTGGGTGAAGGGGAAGATCACCGTCCTCGAAGACAAGCAATTCAGACAAGTTCCCAGGGCCTGAATTGAAGCTCCAGCACTATAAAATATAATAGTCATATATTAGATCTATGTCATATGGGTTTACTCCATATGATATTTATTACCCTTATTTATTTAGTATTATTGTACATATAACATTTTATTATATAATATCACATATTCTGAGACCCAGGACTTTCACAGAGAAGGAAAAAAATTTGTCAAAATTGGCTTCTTACTCCATGAATAAATTTTTGGCCATGCGGGGATTTCAACTCACAGCCTAAAATGCCCAATTCATGAATGGGTCACAGTCTTAGCACACCAGCCTCCAGCAAACTGAGCTGCCAGGAAGTTCTGAGGACCTATAATCAAGCCACAGTAGTGCCCAATATATATATATATATATATATATATATATATATATATATATATATATGTATATATATGTATATATATATATACATACATATATATGTGTATATATATACAGAGGGAATATTATATTGTTAAGTTATATATATAATTACCAATTATTAGTTATTAAATTATGCCTCCATTTAATGAAGAATCATCGTTGAATACTTACAAAAGCATTAATAAAATATCAGTCAATATCCTTAATCATACCATGGTGCTAGAATGGAAGATATAAATTCAATAATTTTTGTGTCGCATTCTAAAATAGAATCATGAATTAATTTCAAATTTACTTATTACTTTTATAACATTCCATTAGCATTCAAATGAATAGGAATGAGTTTGCAGGATCTCCCTCTATTTGTGGGTGCCAGTCCTAGCATTCGAATTCCAGGCCTGGGAAGTTTTCTTGGAATGCAAACCATTGGAATGACACCGTTAATATTTCAGATTGTCATGAAAAAAAAGAACAAGAAGAAAAGTAAGCCAGGTTGTCAGTGGTTCCTTCCTGTGATCCTAGCTCCTCAGAAGGCTGAAATGCCAATTTGAATGCAGCCTGGGCAGGAAAGTCCGCGACACTTGTATTTCTTAAGAGATCACAGGAAAACAAAAGAAATAAACAAACAAAATCACTGAGTGGTTCAAGTTGCAGAGCACTACCATTGAGCAAAAGGAGCTCAGCGACAGGGCCTGGATGATGGGCTTTCAGCAGGTTGCCCATGCCCAGCCCCCCAACCTGGGCAAGCTGGAAGAAGCCCTCAGAGAGTACTAAGTCTGCAGCTTGAACAAAGCATCCTTTCCTGCCATTTAAGAACTGAAGCCACGAAGGCTTTGCCTGGGCTGGTGTGTGCAACTGGTGTTGAGGAACCTATGCAAGTCTATTTTCCTGAAGACCCCAACTCAGTTCTGCCACCGTTGACCTATTCCAGCCACAGACAGTCCTGGGAACACTAGATGCCAGGATGTGGAGATATCTGAAATAGCCTTGCACAGACAATTTGGGGAAACACATGGTGTTTGCTTAAGGCAGGATGTCAAGGTATCAGAAACTCCAAAACAGCCCCTTCTGTGGTCTGGTGACCATTATCTAAACCAGACACCCTGCAGTTTAGCACATATCCTCTTGAGACTTCCCTGTGGTACAAGCCAACCAGTTTAAAGCATGTCAGCCCCCTTGATCTAACCAACAACTTGTTTCTGGTCCTTTCCCACATTGTAGTTCGCCAATCATAATATAGAATTGTTTTATGATTTTCCCACAGTGTGTAGTGATTTGTTAGAAGACGCTATGGTGTATGCAAAGTCCCTGCCTTCCCTAAAAAGTGTATAAAAGGTGCTGCAAACCTCGGTTGCTGCTATGTAAATCTGAGGGGACCAAGCTTGAGCTCGCAATAAAGACTACTTTGCTTTTACATTGGTGGTGGCCTCTGGTGGTCTTTTGGTTAAGGATTTCTGAATTCAGCTTTACAGTGTGTACAATGGGTGCATTATGTTCTGGCTGAGATGTCCCATCAGAACACCTAGCAGCCAGCCACTGCCTCCAGGGAAACCACAGTTCCTAGGCTGTAGGAGTTGTCGAAGGTTGTGTCTCCATTTCCTCTATCTCCCTGTAAGATGTTAGCCTAGACCTCTGGGGCCTGGTGGCCATCACTCATTCATTATTCCTTATTGCAGAGTCTCAGGATGGTCCCAAATCCTGACAAAGATAGGAAACAGTCAGCGATTTCTGTGCCAAAATGGGTAATCCAATAAATCCCAACGTCATAGCTTCTTTTAGAAATGAGCCTTGGGCTGCGAATGTGTCTTACTGGTAGAGTGCTTACTTAGCACACACAAAGCCCTGAGTTCGATTCCTCACTACCACAGAAAGAGAAAAAGCCAAAAGCGACACTGTGCTTAAGTGATAAAAGTGCTAGTGTTGAAAAAAAGCAGCTCAGGAACATGCCCAGACCCTGAGTTCAAGCCCCAACATTGACAAAAAAAAAAGTCAGCAGAGTGAGACATATTCTTCTGGGACTCAGAGGAGGGCCGTTATGGGTAAGAGGTAGAGGGCAGGTGCTGGGGGCTCACCCATGTAATCTTAACTACTGAGGAGGCTGAGATCTGAGGATGCCAATTGCGTGCAGGAACGGATGTATGAGGCTCTTTTC
This sequence comes from Dipodomys spectabilis, assembly GCF_019054845.1. NCBI lineage: Eukaryota > Metazoa > Chordata > Mammalia > Rodentia > Heteromyidae > Dipodomys > Dipodomys spectabilis. The sequence continues at coordinate 1,470,210 of NW_024870718.1, read as the reverse complement.
TCCAATTAAACCCCAAAAGCCAGAAGTAGAGCTGAGATTCAAGTAGTGCTAGTCTTGAGCACAAAAGCTCAGGGATAACGTCCAGGCCATGAATTCAAACCCCACGACTGGCATGCGTGTTTGCACGCATGCACATGCGTGGGTGCACATGCACGCATGCACACACGCGCACACACACACAAACACACACACACACACACACACACACACACACACACAGACACGACCACCACCACCACCACCAACACAATAGAGCATTTTCCAGTCAGCCTGCACAAGTTCAATCTGTAGGAACTCAATATATTTTTAAAAGGGGGAGAAGGGAAGGAAAGGCTTGCTCCACGAGGTGATATAACCAGTGCCAAAATTCCACAAGAGCTCTAAGATGTGGAACAAGGCAGAGAGCCTCAGGCAATAAGTACAGCTTGGGCAAAGGTCCTGAGGTGTGTTGTAGAGCTGGTAGTGTGGGTGGAATGAAAGTTCTGTGGCTTCAGACAAGTCTGGCAGAACACTCAAGTCTGGGACAAGATTTACACTTGAGTCACAGTTAGGGCAGAATGGGGTCCAGGGGAAGATTAGCGTGTCTTTTCACCAAGGACTCCAGCCATTTTCTTTGACCAGAAGCCTATTTTCCACAGCTCCTGACCTTCAGGCCTCCTTTGCATGGAGGAGTCAGGGCAAATGCAAGGAAGAATGCTTGCTTAAGAAAAGCTTCTAGCCCAGTGTCACCAGTGGCTTAACCCCTGTAAATCCTAGCTACTCAGGACACTGAGATCAGAGATCGTGAATCAAAGCCAGCTCAGGGGAGGAAAGTTAGTGAGACATTTTTGCCGATGAACTACCAAAAGCCAGAAATGGAGCTGTGGCTCAAGTGGTAGATTGCCAGCCTTGAGGGCAAAACTAAGGAGACCACAGGCCAGACCCTGATTTCAGGCCCCAGTACTGGCACAGAGAAAATAAAGAAAAGCTTTCAGGAGCTCCTACTCCACTGTGGTGAAAGGCCAGATCAGCTGGGCGCTGTTGGCTCATGCATGTCCTCCTAGCTCCTCAGGAGGCTGAGATTGGAGGATTGCCATTCAAAGCCAGCCTGGGCAGGAAAGTCTGGGAGACTCTGTTCTCCAAGAACCACCAGAAAACTGGAAGTGGTGCTGTGGCTCAAGTGGTAAGATGAAGAGCTGGGGACAGCAACCAGGCCCAGTTTTTGAGCTACATGACCAATACCTGGCCTGCTTTGACCTCATGCTGTGGCTCTAAGCAGAGTATTTTCCAGGGGGTTCCTGAGGGTCTCCCAATATCTAGGTGTCTTACACTTCTTTAGAGAAGCCTCCTCGGAGGCCTTTGCATACAGAGTGGGCCACAGTACCAGAGATGGATCGACCCTTGTGACACGGACGTCATCAACCCGGTCATCAGAATGACATCTATCATGAGAGCAGTGTGGATCTGAGCACTAAATCGATGTCTCAGACAACAGTTCTGGTCCAGGAGGGGTAAAACAGTAAATGCCCACTCATATGGATATCACAAGAATGCACATTTGTCAGGCACAACTTGGGCGGTGTTGAGTTGGGCTCATGAAAGACTTGTAGTCTCAGGAATCCAGTGCCGGCTGGCTGCTGTTTGTAGTAAACGCTATATCCCAGTAGTCCCAGGGCTCAGAACCCAGCTTTCCTCCCCAGTGCTTAGATGGAGGCAAAGATCCCTCAGCCCAAGAAAGACTTAGGGAGAAACAACTGATGTTGTTTAAGAGTTTACTATGATTATGCTTCAGGACTGGCTGCAGTTCTAGCTCTGCTTATCATTACCACCTCCCTCTGTGTGTGTTTGTGTGTGTGTGTGTGTGTGTGTGTGCACATGCCCATGAGTGCATCTTGTTAGTAGGACTTGAACTCAGGGCTCGGATTCTGTCCTTCAGTTTTTTTCATTCAAGGATAGCACTGTACCACTTGAGCCAGAGATTTTCTTCCAGCTTTCAGGTGGTATTTTGCGAGAGGACTGTCTCACAGATATTTTTTGCTGGGTAGCCTCTGAATGTCAATCCTCAGATCTCAGCCTCCTGAGGGAGCTAGGAATATAAGAGCATGAGTCATTAACATCTGACCATGCTTTCCTTCTTGGATAAAACAGGATATCTATCTTCTAGCTGAGCACCCATCTACAGCTATCCCACCTGTCTCTACCCCTACCCCTACCCCTCCAGGTTTCAAAGGAATCATTCCTTCCCCTGAGGACAAAGAAATAGGATGCATTGACAGGTTTGAGCTTTATGTTCTCCACACAGTCAGGGGCTGCTGAGAGCTGATGTAGAGGCCAGAGATCTAGGCCAGAGCAAGTAGATAGCTGTTAGAACAGAAGAGACTATGAAAAGACATCCATGCAGCTGGATGCCAGTGGCTCATGCCTGTAATCCTAGCTCCTCAAGGCAGACACTGGAGGATAAATCAAGATTCAAAGCTAACCTGGGAAGACTCTTATCTCCAATGAATCACCAAAAAGCTGGGAAGTGGAGCTACTATAGTTCAAGTGGTAGAGCACCAACTTTGTGCAAACAGGCTAAAGGTAACCACCTACGCTCTGAGTTCAAGACCCAGTACACACACACACACACACACACACACACACACACACACACACACACACACACACACACTATGTGCATGCAAAATGAGAGATTTCTACACTGCAATTTTTAGGTATTCTCTACCTTTTCCTCATTAAGCCTGGTGGTTGTTGGCCTAGGAGTTTGATGCATACAACACCACTTAGCATCTTTAATTTTGGGGAACAGAATGACTAGAAAGTCGGCATTCCCCATCCCAGCTCCTTGATTGGGTCGTGATCTATCCCAGCCCTTTGGGGATCCTTTTACACACTCGCCAAGATTCTTTTAAAAGGCATCACATTCTGGGCACTGGTCGTTCACACCTGTCATCCTATCTACTCAAGAAGCTGAGATCTGGAGGATCATGGTGACAAGCCAGCCTGGGCAGGAAAGTGTATGAGACTTTTATCCTTGATGAAACATCAGAAAACAAGAAGTGGCCCTGTAGCTCAAGTAGTAGAATGCCAGCCTTGAGAAAAAGAGCTCAGGGACAGCACTCATGGAAAACAACAACGAGAGGCATTGCATGTTGGCTCTGGGATTGACATGGGCTGAATATAATTGGAATTTTCAAGTGCATCAAGATAAAGCATTACCTCCTTTAGTCCTGTGCTCCTCCATCTGTCTCACCCCCTGACCTTGGCATGCTTCGGGTCACCATGGCCCTAGTTGGATGGGAGGGCTCCGAGGAGGAAGATCCCAGAGCAATCACCCACCTCCTTCTTCCATACTCACCCTGCTGCTTCTGCAATAGACCTACTTCCTGGAATCCGTCCATGAGATCATGGCCACCAACATTGTGGTGAGTGGTGGGTCTAGCCAAACTCAGGGAAGTTAGGGGTGGAAGTCGGTCTGGGACTAGGAGTTTCCACCCTTGGTGTGGGCTAAGTCCAGGGCTGACATTTATTTCATCCTGAGCCTTGCAGGGGTGGAGAGACAATGTAGACTCCACATTGAGTCAGGTAAGATCAGAATCTGGAGGACTACATTTGTGGGGGAGGCTGTGGAGCTCAGGGGGCCACTGTTCTTGGTACTCCTCTCTCGGGACTCCCCTCTCCCTCCCTCATCCCTCAAAGGTAAAAGAGAAACTTTAAATAAGGGTGTCAAAGAGGGGGCAGTGGAGTATTTCTGTGTGAACCAGATTTGTGTTTCATATTCATCCTAGCCCCTACTTCCAATTTATCTGAGTAACGACTATATGTGTTTTGGGGCAGGGGATCATCTTAGCTGAGAATGTGGCTCAGTGGTAGAGTGTTTGCCTAGCATGTCTGAAGCCTTGGGTTCAATTCCACACAAAAAAAGCTGGAAGGAGAGGTGGGGCTCAACTGGTAGAGCACCGGTCTTGATCAAAAAGAGCTCAGGGACAGTGATCAGGCCCTGAGTTCAAGCCCTATGACTGGAAGAAGAAATCTTTGTGGAGGATTTGTTTCCCTTTGAAAACAATTTATTCTTTGTGATAAGCATAACATGGGCCTCTTCCCTCGTCACCAATGGGCCATTATATATCCCTTGAATTTTGTCTCCTCCAAGCAGCCTCTGCTCTACGCAGCCCACAGTTTACCCTTCCCATCACCAGGCAGATAGAGACCTAGAGAAGGACACCTGGCCACCTAGTTCTGGTGGCTGCCGAGGATTTTGAGACTCAATATGTCACATAGGGAGTCATCATCCCCATCAGCCTACAGAAAAAAGGCACAGAGTGCTGCAAGCCTGAGTTCGCCAGCTGTGGGTGGCTCTGGATGTGGGACATCTGTGGCAGGATGTGCTCTGTGGTAGAGTCCTCTACAGGGTAAGGAACCCCGATCTCTCCTCTGGCAGTTTCCACATGGTCTTGAAGTTGCAATTCTTCAAAACCTTTCTGCTCCTCCCTCATTTTGCCCACCCAGGAGCCTGAGGCCTCTAAAGCAGCAACACAGATGGGGGGCTCAGACTGGACCGACATCTGGAGCCCCTTGAGAAGAGAGACAGCAGCTCCTGCAGCTCTTTCCTCTTCTCTATCTTCTCCTGTGACAGCTGGCACATGCCCTTTGCTTTCTCCAGACACAGTTGATCCAGGATGAACATCTGTCCGTTACATACCAGGAGCAACTCCTGGACGGTGTGGATATGTGCCAACACCTGGCTGCATGGATGGTGGAGCTTTTTCGCTGGACTATGGAAGTGCACCTCATCAGGCAGGTTGTGGATTAAGCAGATTTTGTTTTTAGACTCCCACTTGTCCCACTTCCCATCCTCACACATGCTGTGGTGGCAGCTCACGGGGCGGGTACCTGTGGATCCAGCTCTATTTGGCACTGAGCTGTCGGGTGGATGGAGTGCCTGCAAAAGGCCCACCGCTCCTGCGGCAGGAGTTTCCCCCTGTGGATGTCAGCCTCAAAGAGTGCTTGCAGAGACACATCCCTCTTACTTTGGAGATGTCTCTATCCTCTGTGATGGGCACATCAGGGGGATTCGCATTCTTACCTTTTGCTTCTCCAGGGCTCACAACTTCCCCTTCCCAAGGGAAAGCCAGGAAGATCAGCTGGGCCTGCAGGCACTCATCCTGTGTTCTGATTACTTCCAGGCACTTGAGAGTGTCCTGCCACTTTAGGGGCACCACCTAGTCCCCACAGTTGGTCGGGCCCTGCACTTGCTAAAGCTGCTCCAGCAGCTGGGTCTGCCTCTGCAAGTGCTGCTTCAAGGCCTACTTCTTGGAGCTCAGCCGTTCATTGGAGGTGATGTGATGCTCACAGGTGGCTCTGAGCTCCTGCAGCTGGGCCAGGGACTGCTCCTGCTGCTCCTGCAGCTCCCAAGCCACTTGGGTCTCTCTCTCATCCATCTCTTTTCATTTCTCTATCTTCTCCTCTGAGTGGTCCATCTGTTCCTGCAGATGTTTCTTCACCTGCTGCTCAGAGTCCAAGATGCTAGCAAACTCCTCCTTCTCACTGCTCACCCTATGGAGAGCAACCCACAGCAAGGCCAGCTGTTCTTCTAGCTGTGGGTCGCACAGACATGTGCATCATGGGGTCTCCGGGATCCCTTGCCAACCCTCCGCCTTCTCCTCCAGTCTCCGCAGTTGTTCCCATTGCTCTGCATTCTGGAGATTGGGCCTCTGGTTTTCCTCGACCTGGATGTGAAGTTGTTCCTCCAGGTTTTTCAACTCCATCTGCATGCGGTAGGCCTGGGTCTGCAGCTGCTGCTTGGCCTGAGATAGTCCTGTGGGGGGCCATCCCTCTGCCAGCTTCCTTCTCAGTTCCCCCAGCTCTTTCTCCAAATCCATCACCTGCCTAGCCCCTTCCTCCTTCTGCTCTGTCAGTTGGTTCACCTGCTCGGTCAGGGGCCGGGCCTCCTCCTTTGTGTGGACCTCTCAATTCTCAGGTCCTTCACTAAGGTGTCTGTGTCCAGATTCGCTGCTGTCACCATCCAGCTCAGGTTGTCCAGTAGTCTTTTTTTTTTTTTAATTTTATTTTATTTTATTTGAGAACATACTGTACAGAGGGGTTACAATTACATGGGCAGGATAATGCATACATTTCTTACCAAGCATTGCAGCCTCCTCCTTTGTTTACCCTTCACCTCCCTTCCCAGCCTCCCCCCTCCCTCCCGCCCAATCATACCCCCCTCCCCCCACCACACCGACATTGTAAAGCTGGTTTTGACATGACATTTTGTACTTCTCATTGTTGCAACAGGTCCACCTGAATCCTTAAACGACATGTTTGTCCCCGTCTCCTCCACATGTTATACTGACATCAAATATGTGAAAGCGGGGGTTACACTGTGGGGGAGGGACATACAAAGCAACAAAGAAATAATCTTATAAATGCGTTAGAAACACATGCATGAAAGAAACAAAAACATTAAAATACGTATTTGAGGGTTTGTTTTCCTAACATCACATTATCTGACTTTTTCTGCTTGACTCATACATATACTAGATATTGCAAATAAGGGAAACCATGGGACCTATGTTTCTTTGGGCCTGGCTTACTTCACTTAATATAATTTTTTCCAAGCCTTTCCATTTCCTAACAAAGGGGGAAATGTTATTCTTTCTGATGGAGGCATAGAATTCCATTGTGTATATATACCACATTTTCTTGATCCATTCATCTACTGAGGGGCATCTGGGTTGGTTCCATATCTTAGCTATGGTAAATAATGCTGCAATAAACATAGTTGTGCTGGTAGCTTTAGTGTGGTCTTGTTTGTGATCATTTGGGTAAATGCCCAAAAGTGGGATTGCTGGGTCATAGGGGAGTTCTATGTGAAGTCTTCTGAGGAACCTCCATACTGCTTTCCAAAGTGGTTGAACAAGTTTACATTCCCACCAACAGTGAAGTAAGGTTCCTTTCTGTCCACATCCCCTCCAGCATCTGTTGTTGTTAGAGTTCTTGATTTTTGCTGTTCTAACTGGAGTGAGGTGATATCTCAATGTTGTTTTGATTTGCATTTCTTTTATGGCTAGGGATGTTGAACATTTCTTCATGTGTCTATTGGCCATCCTTCTTTCTTCTTCAGAGAAGCTTCTCTTTAAGTCTTTCGCCCACTTACTTATTGGGCAGTGGTTTCTTTGAGGGTTTGTTGTTGGGTGGTTTAATTTTTTGAGTTCCAAGTATATTTTAGATATGAGACCCTTGTCCGTTGTATGGCTAGTAAAGATCTTCTCCCAATCCGTGGGCTTTCTATTGATCTTGCTAGCTATGTCATTTGCCCTGCAGAAGCTCTGCAACCTTATGCAATCCCATTTGTCCAACCTTTCTTTGATTTGTTGTGTTTCCGGGTCTCTATTCAGAAAATTTCGGCCTGAGCCAAGGAGACCCAGGGTTTCTCCTATTCCATCCTGTAATGTTTTCAGAGTGTCTGCTTTGAGTTCAAGGTCTTTGATCCATTTGGAGTTGATTCTGGTGCAGGGTGATATATAAGGATCTAGCTTTAGTTTTCTACATGTAGTTAACCAGTTTTGCCAGCACCATTTACAGAAAAGGCTGTCTTCCATTCTATTGTTTTAGCTCCCTTATCGAAGATTAGATGGCTATAGGTCTGTAGGTTCATTTCTGGGTTTTCAATTCTATTCCATTGGTCCTGAGGTCTGTTCTTATGCCAATACCAAGCTGTTTTGATTACTATGGCTTTATAGTAGAGTTTGAAATTTGGTATTAATATTCCTCCAGCAGAGTTCTTTCCGTTGAGGAGCGTTTTTTCTATTTGGGGTCTTTTATTGTTCCAGTGCTGTGAGTTTTTTTCACAAAATAGCCCCAGGGAAAAGCTACCGTTTGTTGAAAGGCCTCAACTCTTCCCAGAACCTAGCCTCATCACTGCATCCCCCTCTTTTGTGATTCTCAAAGCAGATCACCCTCTCAATAAACTAACCTGGGAGGGGGATCTCAAAATCTTGGGTGAAGCAGAGCATTTTTCTGCCTGTTCCAACAAACTGACTTAAGAAACAAATCAAGCCACAGGACCTCAAGCTGACCAGAGACTCCAACCAGACTCTGGTTACAGACAAAAGGGAGATACAGGACTCTTCCCACCCCTCCCCCCCCCCCAAAAAAAATCAAAGAACTTTTTTTTTTTCCATCTTCTTCTTTTCTTTTTTCTTTTTTTTGTTTTGTTTTTTTTTCGTTTTTTGTTACCTTATATATAAAAATTTTTTTTCCTTTTCTAAAACTTTTATTAATCTTTAATTTTTGCCTCTTCTGAAAAAATAATTGTTTTCCAGTAACTTTTTTTTTTCTCCTCTTATAATTTTTATTTTAGGAATACGTGAATGTGTGTTTTCCTTTCTTTTCTTGTCTTCTTTCTCTTTTTCTTTCATTCTTAATTATCTTTTTGTTTTTTGTCTAGCTCTACTGAACTTCTGATCTTTTCTTCTCACTTTCCTATCATTTCCACATTTTCCTCTTTTGTTCTTCTTTATGTGACTTAACTCTTGTCCTGCACATCCTCAGATAAACCCGTAGTTAACTAGTAGACCCTATCCCCCATTGTGTACACACTTAATCCACAAACTTATTACTCAATTCAAAACCTCTGAGACTTAAATTCATTAATAGCAGTACTACTTCTTTATACCTATATAATATTTTAAGCATTTTTCTTAAAGTTTTTCACATCTCCTCTATGTCCCTCCCTTTTTCTCAACATATTCACATTCCTCTCTAAATAGATGGTCTTTTAATCTCTATAATAACATTAATTTTTACGTTTCTATTTTTTTTTCTGGTCTCTTTTCATTCCCCTTTCACTTTCTTCTTTTTCTCTCTCTCTCTAATTGCATCCTACCCAACCTATTTCCTGCATTGTGATTAGGACATAGTTAACTCTCCCTGTGCCTCCCCACACCAATCTATTCCTATTTTTTACTCACATCTCTCCCTAACCCTAATAATTTCTGGTTTTCCAAATTCTTCTCTGCGGTTCAAAGTCCTTTAACATATAGTTGTTTGATGTCGAATAGATGTATCTGTTGAACTAGATTGTATCTGTAGACTATTGACTGTACAAATGCAAACTTTGGTTGATGGTTGCCTTAAGATAGTGTTCTAGCACAAAACTGGTGCTATCTTCATCTCAAATGGGCAGAGTAAGCCGGAAAAACACAAGAAAAATGGCAAATTCGGGTATCTCAATTCCCAATCTTGATAATCAGGGGTTAGAACAGATAATGAATAATCCAGAGGAGAGTTCCCAAATAGCTCTACAAACACTACTGGCAAACAGGATAAATGAGAAGTTTGACCACGTACAAAGGACTCTGTATGAGCGTGATAGGGAGAGAGAGGAGGCATCCCAGAAGTTTATACAGGAATATCATAAGCGTGAGGAAGCTACTCAAAAACTGATACAGGATTTGTGTGAACAACTTGAGAATACTCAAAGAGAAAGGGAGGAATGGCGTGAGCAGGCTGAGAACACTCAAAGAGATCTGCAGGAATCCCACGAACGGGAGGAAGCTAATCAAAGAGTAATACAGGAATTGAGAGACCAGGTAGAGAACACACAAAGATCACTAAAGGCATTCATGGAATCCATTAACAAAGAGCTGAAGGAAGTCAGGGAGACCACAAAGGGAATGCTGAATGGAACCCAACAGAAGGAATGGGAGTCCAAGGAAACCATAACCAACCAACTAAGTGATCTGAGAATAAACACTGAACATCAAATTAAGGAAGTAAAGAAGTTCATACAAGATCTAAAACAAAGCTTCACCAAAACCTTGAAGCCATCAAAGCTGACCAATTAGAAGGAAAAGAGATAAACAAAGTAGAAAGTCTTGACAGCAGGTTAGACCATGCAGAAGATCGAATCTCAGGGATTGAAGACCGCCTAGATATTATAGAGAAAGAACATACAACCATCCAAGACAAGTCCAAGAAATATGATAGATCTATCCAACACCTGGAAGACACCATCAGAAGGCCTAATCTAAGGATAATGGGTGTAGAGGAGCACCTAGAAACAGAAGTTAATGGTCTAGGAAATTTGTCCAGTAGTCTTGTCAGTACCTCATGCCTTGCCAGTGCTTGTTGGAGCTTGCAGATTCTGTTATTCCTGTTGCTCCTCTATGTCCAGAGTGCTTCCAGCTTCTCCTGAAAATCTCTGTTCACTTGCTCCAGGTCATAGAAGCTTCTGATCTTTTACTCGAGCTGAAATGTTACATCATTCAGCTGTTCGAAGAGTATTTCAATCTCCTTCTGTGCAGCAGTGACTGCAGAAGCCTCCATCTCCAACTCTGCCATTCGCTGCTATGTGGCCTGCAGGCAGCTGGTGAGAGTTTTGTGCTCCATTACTCTGTGATCGGCCACGTGCTGCATGTGGGCCGGTGCTGATTGTAAATCGCTTTCTGCCAAAACCAACTATTGTTTGAGTGGCTTGTGGATTTCTAGCTCTATTTTCAGTTCTTTGTGCCCCTGGGCTATCTTTTCCTCTCTTTCTCCCGTTGATACTGTAGGTCTGTCTTTTCCTGATTCAGTGGTTAGATATTGGCACAGAGTACCTGGTTTCTTCTTTTGCTGCGGTCCAGGGCAGGCAGCATGTGTTGGTAGCCCCTCTGAAGATCTTTGGTGGTATCCGGACCCTTGACACTCTGGACCCTGATGGCTGTAACACTCTCCAAAGGCAGGGGTGGCCCCTGGACTTTCCTTTGAATCACGCTCTCCAGTGGTGTTTGTCTTGGGGATCCCTACCTTTTTTGTGTTCTTTGTTTTTTTGAATGTTGCAGGTCTGATGGCAGGATTCTTCTGTCGGTGATCTGGCAGTTGTTTCTTGCCCACAACTCTCTCACGGAGTCTGGTTGTGAAAGACATCTGAGCACTAGGATGGGAGAGATGGGCTGGCCATATTCCCAGGCTCTGGGTAATCCTCTATTCTCCCACTCACTGACTAGGCTGTAAGTTTCCTAATCCACTCCAAAGTTGCCTCAAGACTCTTGCTCACCACCCAGCCACCTCTAACTTCCTCAACTGCTGGTAGTGATGTCAACCAACAGAGGGAATCTGGGTGCTACTGGACAGCATGGAATATGGGAGTGGCCACAATTCTTGTATCCCATTGGTTAGAAAGAACCATGAAAGAATGGGGGTGCAGTCAGAATCCTGTGATGCAGGCTGCATAGGTGGAGTCAAGATGACAGCGGCTCCCCAGCCCCTTTCCAAGTAAACTCTGTCCAATTCAGTTGGAGACAAGAGGGTGACTTGCTTTAGCCGCATGGCTGCACAGATTGTTCTGTATGACTGTTTGTTGCCAATCTCGGAACTTGAACTCAAGGTCTGGGCACAGTCCGTGAGCTGCTTTTGATCAAGGCTAGCCCTCTACCATACGGGTCTACTTATGGCTTTGTTGACACTGAACTTGGACAGGCGTTTCAAGGACTTTCCTGCCTAGGGTGACTTTGACCATAATCCTCCTATACAGGCTTGTATCAAGAAGGACTGCTGAGAGCCACTGGTGCCTGCCTAATCATTGGTCTTGCTGATGTTTTGGGACAGACCAGTGAGTTCCCTATCCGTAGGTTTAAGTGGTAGGAGCTGGAGCCCACAGTTCAAATCCTGGTCCTGCCACCTCCAAATGGCAGGAGATCTTAAGACACTCATTCATATCCATATGAATACAAATGGAATGGGATGTATGTATGATTGAATAGGCAGTTCTTGAATGATTCCAGGATAAAATTATACACTATTATAGGACACTGATCGATTTTAATCAATACTTTATGAAGCATTTACACAATCACATTCATTTAATGAAGGCATAATGAAATACCTAAGAATTGGGCATCACATAGTATAGAGATGCCATTTTTCTCTGCCAGGACTGGGATTGGAACTCATGGTCTTGGTAACTCTGTTGCACTGTAAGGGAAGGGGAAGCTCGCCTCCCTGAAGTGAAGAAATTCAATTCTGTTCCTTAGGCCTGAAACCGATCCTCAACACTAGAAAACATCCCATTCGTGTACATTTTAGATATATGATTTATATTTACATACATATGTTGATTCTATATTACATTCAGTGTAGTTATTCATTTTATTTTTCATTTTGTTCATGTATTGACTATATTATTGGTTATTTTGGCACATAGAACATTGATTACTTTGATTACATAGGATATAGGACTGCATATGTTTTCCATTTCATACCTGACACCCAAGACTTTCTCAGAAAAGGAAAACATGTGTCACCATCAGGTTCTTACTCCACGATTACTGTTTGGGAGTGCTGTCATCTGAATTCATGGCCTACAGGGCCAAATTCATGAATGGGTGAGGGTCAGCATGCAATCCTGGGGCAAAATGAGCTGACACAAACTATGCCGGACTTGAGATTGAGCCCCTGGGGTTGAGAAAATTAGAACAGATTGACACGCAGATGGTAGTACATTAATAAATATATGTTTTCACAAGTCAATACCTGACAAACATTAGACATTTATCTGGGCATTATGAAACTGAATTATGTTTTTGACCAATGTGATCATTAACACCCTCCTTACTAGAAGGCAATCCTTCTCCCACTAGAAGGGAAACTTGCATTTCTGCTAGATAAAAATCCACCAAACTCCCTCGTTCTCGGTAGGAAACCTTCTGTCCCTCTTGGTAGGAAACCCTTTATGTATAGCTTGCCTTTTTTTTTCATTTTTGGTCAGTCTTGGGACTGAACTCTGGCCCTCGACACTGTTCCTCAGCTCTTCATCTCAAGGATAGCGCTCTACCAGTTGAGCCACAGCACCACTTCTGGCTTTCTCTGCTTATGTGGTGCTGAGGAATTGAACCCAGAGGCTCAAGCATGCAAGGCAAACACTCTACTGCTGAGCAACCTTCTCAGCCCTTTATCTGAGTTTTTAGTTCTCTCACTTGCCAATGTTGAATTCTTCTAAGTCCTTTGTGCAGCTTTGGCCTTCAATCACAAAACAAAATCTACCCTTTATAGATAATGTTTCTAGAATTAATTTTCCCATGCCATCCTACTAGAGCACTTAATTTAAGGGTTTAAAAAATCTTTTAGTATAATTAACAAATCTCTGTTGATCTTATTCTACTCTACATTTTATTTTTGCCAGTCCCGGTGCTCCCTGAGCTTCTTTTGCTCAAAGCTAGCACTCTACCTGTTGAGCCACAGTGCTACTTCCAGCCTTTTCTGTTTATCTGGTGCTGAGGAATAAAACCCAGGGCTTCATGCATGCTAGGCAAACAATTTAAAACTAAGCCATATTCCTAGCCTCCAAACTACATTTTATTTATACTAATTATACTAACTTACTTATACTAATTATACTGATTCCTAAGCTGCTATTTGGGGCCTGGCTTGAATTTTTGGAAACTTTTGGGGGAGGATCCTGAATAGTACCTATGTAAATATGAAATATGAATGACCCTCTGGGGAAAGGGTCTCTCCTAACTAGTATAAAATGTTTGAGAACGGACAGGTGGATGAAATGCTAGGATGTAAGTGATGGCAAATTGAACAAAGCACAGGTTCTACTCTAGTTGGCCAGGAACGTCTCCAGCACTGGTCTTCCACAATACCATCAGACATTTCCCCTGGCTATATTTAGTGCTTACTGCTCAACTCTTCACAGGTTCGGCCTTCACTGCATCTTGATAAGTTTCCCAGAAATGCCAGTTGTCCCCCGTACCTACAGAGGTAAGGGGTATAGTTGGCCTTGGGAAGATAGGATTTTTGTCTTAGATCCTCCTCTTGCAAACAGCAATAGCAGGGTCTTTCGAGTTTCCCCAAGCTGTGTTTGGCCAACCGATCATGCACTCCATGCACTTGGGGGTCTGAGGTTCATTACAGTGGGAAGTGTACCACTTGTTTTTCTGGTCTCTGTGCCACACAGTCTTAACAGTAATGGTGAGCAGAATATTTAATCCATTTCACCTAAGCATTAATTTTTATTGGTCATAGGACTTGAACTCTGGGCCTGGGCACTGTCCCTGAGCTCTTTAGCACAAGGCGAAAGAAAACCCTACTAGTTGAGCCCAGCACCAATTCCAGTTTTCTGGTGGTTAATTGGCGATAAGAGTCTCAAGGACTTTTCTTCTCTGTCTGTCTTTGAACCCCAATCCTCAGATCCTGAGTAGCTTGGATTGCAGGTGCATGCCACTGGCACCCAGATTTGGACATGACTTTTTTGAGTTCCCCTTTCAGCATATAAGATTTAAAACACACACCTTCAAGCACTTATGTATAACAAATTGTTGTTTGGACAAGTGCACAGTATGGATCTCAATAATAAAAATTATCCATTATTTAATAGTGTTCTGAGATCTTTTTCACCATTCTCCCAGTGGATTATCAGAAGCAGGTCCTTGGATCATTTTTCTTTGGTTCCTTAGGCCTAGAATTCTTATTCCCCATTTTAGCAGGTCTCTTGAGATTTCAGTTTTTGGTGCACTAAATCCTATCTATTGTAAGTTTCTTGTGCTCCCCTCTCATATTCAACTCTCCCCTTACTGGAGATTTCTCAAATATGGCTTCCTCCAGCTCCCACATTTTTATTCTTGGGCCAGAGAATGAAAACAAACATCAAGACTCAAGTTTTCGTTGTGCCTAAGACTCACTCAGCACATGTAAGTCCCCAACCAATGAGGTAATGGGCACTAGTCCAATTTTTCCTCTCATGGCCAATGCATGAGGTAACTTTTTATTGAGGTGCTTCCATCGGCCCTTTCCTGACATTGCTGATACACTTTCCATCATTAACCACAATGGGTGGGTTTAACCCAACCTTGAGCTACCCCAACAAGGCAGGATGTGTCTCCTTCTAAAGGGTTACCGCCTTGCATAACAAAGATTGTGGACAATACCCCAGATTATTGGGAATACTCCCATAGTGTAAGCCAATATCCCAAGAAAGACAAGCAAGTTGAAAGAAACTTAGCACGGCAAAGTTTAGTTCTGTTGAAGGGCATGTTATTGGCAGGAAGCCAATGAAGCAACCGCTCTGAGTAGGAAGTCTGAGTAGGAAGTAGGTTTTACCCCTAATGAGTTACTACTTCTGGTATTGATCAGAAGTTGTGTTCAAAATCTTGCTCAATTGCCTCTTTTGAAGCTCAGCTGGCTAGTTTGAAAGGGGATCAGTTTCAGAGCAATCAATGAAACCAGGACAACCATTCCAGAAATTGCTAGAAAATTCTTACTACGCTTGTGCTCTATGAATTAAACTGTGCCTATGAGTTGAACCATGTTCCTAGAACGATTTTACTTACAGGATATACTTTAGTTAAAATAGCTTTTTGTAAGATTATGGCTACGTGTAGTCAATGCTTTCCTTCAAGCAATCACTTTCACAGAAAAATATTCTATCTCCTACAAAGTCCATTCCCAGACAGAATTTATTATCAGCAGCTTCCTCTTAGGAATGGAGGCTTATGAGCTTCCAGTTGAAAACACCTTATTCACATATTGCTTTGGCTCCTTTAGGCAAACTCACCTCAGCAAGTGGTTATGAAACCAACCGCTGTGTGTGGCTGCTTTATTATAAAGAACCTATCTGGTACTTCTGCTCCTAATGCTAATAGAAAGAGGAAAGCCTGCTCTCTCTGGAGGCACGTAGCTATGGATTTAAGCACACATATTGAACCCTGAGCACAGGACACAGATTAGACTGCAGTATTTTCAGAGCCATAGATGAATCAGCCAGATCCCAGATGCTTGGCTGAGCATAGGGCACACTTCTGGTGCCACATTTCTGAGGTAAAGCAGTTCTAAGTTGCCAAGACACTATGGTAGGAAGAGGCCTGAGGGAGAATTCTTGGTGGGAAGGAGAAGGGGAAAGTTTGGATTTAGGTTTTAGAAAATGCAAGCCACTTTCTGAATTGCTTGAGGCATCGAGCAGATCAACATGTTTAGTAGCCCTCTAGATGCAGAGTATGAGAACACTTCCCACAGCTTACACTCAATCCTTCCTGTCTGGCAGCCTTCAATTCCCTCTTGCAGGAGTTAAGCAGTTTTTAAGAAAGCAAAGGTCAGTGAACGTGATCTAGCTAGTGAAGGAAGCATATCCTTTGGCTTTACAATAGATCAATTTCTATCTCAGAACAAGAGGAAGTGAAGAAACTCGTAATGACATTTTGATGAACAAATTAAAGAAAAATGATAAAAGGAGTGATATTGATCAAGCTACATTGTATTTACTTTCTGACTTGTTGAATGATGACCCTTGCTACAACTACTTAAAGGAATATATATGTATATGCAATACTATGTATTTTCTGTGAGTGCATCTCAATCCACAGTGTAAGTATCTTAAAGATAGGAGAACTCAAATGATCATAAAAATGCAACTAGTAATGGTTTAGTCTCTTATCTGTTGAAAGCCCAGAGGAAGACAGTACAGGCATGAAGATTCAAAGAAGATGGAGGCATACCCCAGCATTAGGATATAGCTCTCACTGTCTTGGCCCAAAGTGACCCCTAAATTGCCAGTAATCACTTTCAAGTTCCAGGAAGTGTGATGAAGGAACAGAAAGAAGGAAATCAAGAAATACAGAAAATGTGTGGACTGGGCTTAAAGCAATATCCTAGATGCTATCAGGTAATATTTTTATCTGTATTATCTAAATATTATCACTATTGGGAAATGTTATCACTATTTGACTTACCCTAGATTTCAGTTAAATCTATTGATTCAGAAAGAAGGGTGGATATTATGGTAAGCACCTGAGATGTTTTGTTATGTATATCAAGGGCTATAGAACTCGTGTGTAATGTTTTACTATTTTGTATGAGGAATAGTTGATGCATTTTATCTGCAACTAGAAACTGCTTTCAAGCATAAGAAAAAGAAGAAACATATTTCTTATGCTACATATGCTATTATATATTGAAAATGTGTATGAAAACATCCAAATGAAGGCACATTGACAATCTATTTTGAACTAATGGGGTGATTTCCCTGAGCATACTCTCATTACATTAAAAAAAAAAAAATCTGCACTCAATGGAGGGAAGCCAGAAGGAGGAAGACAATGAGTGGAAAACAGAACAACACACAACAAGAGGCCCATCACCTCCACTGGTCATAGAAGGAAAAGAACTAAGCAATCCAAAGACAGTGATTGGAAGGGAGGAATAAGAGGGAAAGCGGGAATAATCTATACTATACAAAAGGCAAGAAATGTAAACATCACCTAATATGGAAGAAATATTTGGTATGGTCAAAGCTTATAGAATTCACAAACTTTATAGACCATGAAAATGATCATTTTCCTTGTATGGTTAAAATACGTTTGTGACTTTTACTAAGTATCATAATTCCACAATGCTGTGAATTATGTGAGTATTATGTAATCACCTATCTCAATTTTTTTTAAAGTGGGAGAAGGGTTGGTTTGAGAGGGATGGGTGATTATGTTGTCAGACACATCGTATTCATATACTGTTGTGCAGAATGGGAACTTGTTTGTACAACTACTTAAAGATAATATTAATAAAAACATGCTTAAAAAACAACCTCACAGGGGCTGGGAAGGTGGCTCAGTGGTAGAGTGCTTGTCTTGCATGCATGAGGCCATCGGTTTGATTCCCCAGCACCACAGAAGCAAAAAGAATAAAGCCAGAAGCAGTGCTGTGGCTCAAGGGGTAAAGCACTAGCCTTGAGCTGAAATGCTGAGGGACAGTG